>NC_059376.1:6867897-7187272 GCF_019703515.2 Myxocyprinus asiaticus | reverse complement strand
GTACCCAACAGTTAAGCAAAAGAGCGGTTTCCCTGTTCCCTGGGTCACATACCTGGTGTGCACGGCCGTCATCATGACCACCGTCCACCATTCCATTTTTGCAGGTCTGGCGCTCCAGCGGCAAATCTGCCCCCCAGTGTGACAGTCTCCATGGGTCACGAGGACAAGCCTCTTCCTCCCCCATCCCAGGCTGGGGGTGGTCACAAGGAACCAGCCACGCCGCTCGGGTTGATGCATATGAGACCGCTTCAGCACCGGCTCCAGACTCGAGTCCCGAGATGGGCATGGCACCGCGGGACACATTGCGTGGTCATTACGCCGGTCTGTCACCGCCTCTTCAGCCCTTGGACCGACCTCACATTTCTACGGGCAGGCGTTTCCCTAGAGCAGGTCTCCAGGCGTGTCATGGTCATGACAGACGCCTCCAAGACGGGCTGGGGCGCCGTTTGCACCTTGTGGACGGGCCGCAGCTGCGTTGGAACATCAACTGCCTCGAGTTGCTGGCAATTCTTCTCGCCCTGCGGAGGTTACGGCCGTTGATCAAGGGCAAGCACGTGTTAGTTCAGACAGACAACACGGCAATGGTAGCATATGTCAACAGCCAAGGTGGTCTGCGCTCTTGTTGTATGTCACAACTCACCCGCCGTCTCCTCCTCTGGAGTCAGCAGCACCTCAAGTCGCAGCGAGACACTCACATCCCGGGCGACCTCAACACTGCAGCAGATGTGCTGTCACGACAGGTTACCCACAGGGGAGAGTGGAGACTCCACCCTCAGGTGGTCTGACTGATCTGGAGTCGATTCGGACAGGCACAGGTAGACCTGTTCGCCTCCCAAGAATCCTCCCGCTGCCCGCTCTGGTATGCCCTGACCGAGGCACCTCTCGGTATAGACGCGCTGGCACACAGCTGGCCCCCTGGACTGCGCAAATATGCGTTTCCCCCAGTGAGCCTACTTGCACAGACTCTGTGCAATGTCAGGGAGGACGAGGAGCAGGTCATCCTTGTAGCACCCTACTGGCCCACCCAGACATGGTTCTCGGACCTCATGCTCCTCGCGACAGCCCCCCCTGGCGAATTCCCCTGAGGAAGGACCTTCTTTCCCAGGGACGGGGCACCATCTGGCACCCGTGACCAGACCTCTGGAATTTCCATGTATGGCCCCTGGATGGGACGCGGAAGACCTAAGCGGTCTACCACCTGCGGTGTTAGACACGATCACTCAGGCTAGGACCCCCTCTATGAGGCACCTGTATGCCTTTAAGTGGTGTCTGTTCATTAAGTGGTGTTCTTCCCGACGGGAAGATCTCCAGAGATGGGCAGATGGATCGGTGCTTTCCTTCCTGCAGGAGAGGTTGGAAGGGCGGCTGTCCCCTTCCACCTTGAAGGTGTACGTAGCCGCTATAGCAGCACACCACGACACAGTGGACGGTAAGTCCTTAGGGAAGCACAACCTGATCATCAGGTTCCTGAGAGGTGCCAGGAGGCTGAACCCCTCCAGACCATACCTCTTTCCCTCATGAGACCTCTCTGTAGTTCTTCAGAGTCTACAGAGAGCCCCCTTTGAGCCTTTGCAGTAAGCTGAGCTTAAGGCACTCTCCTTGAAGACTGCCCTCCTGACTGCGCTCACTTCCATCAAGAGGGTAGGAGACATACAAGCATTCTCTGTCAGCAAAATGTGCCTGGAGTTCGGTCCGGGCTACTCTCACTTGATCTTGAGACCCTGACCGGGCTATGTGCCCAAGGTTCCCATGACCCCTTTTAGGGACCAGGTGGTGAATCTGCGAGCTCTGCCCCAGGAGGAGGCAGACCCAGCCCTGTCGTTGCTGTGTCCGGTGCATGCTTTACGCATCTATTTGGGTCACACGCAGAGCTTTAGGATCTCTGAGCAGCTCTTTGTCTGCTTTGGTGCACAGCGGAAAGGAAGCGCTGTCTCCAAGCAGAGGATCGCCCACTGGCTCATTGACGCCATAGCCATATCACGCCCAGGACGTGCCGCCCCCGGTAGGGCTATGAGCCCATTCTACCAGGGGTGTAGCGGCCTCCTGGGCCCTGGCCAGGAGTGCCTCTCTAACATACATTTGCAGAGCAGCGGGCTGGGCAACACCCAGCACATTTGCGAGGTTCTACAACCTCCGGGTGGAACCGGTTTTGTCCCGTGTAGTGGCACGCAATACAAGTGGATAAGTCCGGGATAGCCGACTGGGTGTATCGCTTGCACATAGCGCCTTTCACCTCCCCTGAACTGAAGATGTGCGCCATTAACTCCCAGTAGTGTTCACAAACTATGTTTCCTGGTCGACTTCCTCTGAGCCCTGTGGCAGTCGAGTTTTCGAAGAGACTCGCTGCCGGCCCAGTACACTTGCTAACTAAAAGCCCTGTTCTGGGGTAGATGCTCCGCATATGGCGGTTCCCTGTAGGTAACCCTATGCGATGTATATCTTCCGATAATTCGTTTCCCTGTTGGCAAACTGCGTCTTCCTTGGGCAGAGGCCCCTCTGCCACAGTCTCCATGTTTGTAGTAACTCCTCCCCCGTTGGGTAGGACCTACCATGAGACTTCCCCACATGACATACTTCTGACACAGTTCGGCAAGACCATGTGATGTATTTCCACTTAAATATCTCCCCTCTCTCTGGGCGAGGTGTGGTCTCCCCCAACTAGACCTGGTCGGCCCAGTTGGATATTCCCCCTTTTTTTAGGGAGTGTAAAAAAAGAAGGGGAAAAGAGGCCACGACTGTGCTAGCCTTTCTCTATCTTTTGGGTAATCGACTTGTCCCCAAAGGGCCATTCAACACTCATAACTATGTTAGGGGAGGTTACGTGTCAGCCTGATGCGCTGACTATGAGGCACACATTTGTCTGCCCGTCACACACCGCCAGTTCACGTAACACAGTTCAGCCAGTTGCGGCGTTTTGTATAGGGACCCCTAGTGTCACTACATCGACACAACGTCGAGTGAGTGACAGACAGGGAATGTCATGGTTACTTGTGTAACCTCCGTTCCCTGATGGAGGGAACGAGACGTTGCGTCCCTCCTGCCACAACGCTGAACTATCCGCTGAAATGGCCGGACCTTGTCTCGGCTCCTCAGCATAAAACCTGAATGAGTGGTTGCACACCAGCTCCTTTTATACCCCTATGTCCGGGGGAGTGGCATGCAAATACCACTCGCCAATTTTCATTGGCCTTTTATCAAAGACCAGAGGTGTCTCGGGCTCCCAAGAGTGACCACTTGTGTCACTACATCGACACAACGTCTTGTTCCCTCCATCAGGGAACGGAGGTTACGCAAGTAACCATGACGTTTTCCAGATGTGCAGTGTTTTCAAACGCACTTTCAGCCATATTTAAGAGTGTGGAGTGATGCTTTAGCGGACGTAATGCTGTAGTCCATTAGTGAATTTGGTGCTAAAACAATGCAGACAGTGTGTGCAAATAAACAACGGTGCAATTGATACTTAGTAAATTCCCATCAAAATATTTAGCAATTGTTAAGGCTACTGATAGATTTTGGAAGTGACACAAGAGGGAGCTAACACTTCTGTTAATTGGCCAAGCAGGCATGGCTATTGGCTAATGTGGATAATATCAAAATGTCTCATTTTGGCCAATTAATCAGTCTAGTAGCGTTATTTCCAACTTGATCTAATCAACATTATGTGACCGTAATTACAAAATTATGTGCTTCATTACACGTTTCACATTTCGCTGCAGTTTCCCAGTGAAATATCCAGCGGGGGGCACCAAAGGCATGTAAAATGGTGTTGTAATCAGATGAGGTTTTAAGGTGAATATTATATTGAGGTTTTAATAAGTAAAACGTACCTCCCTAACCTAATTCTTTAACCTAAACCTAACCAATAGTGTTCTAAAAGCAACAGACATCCTTACCCTAAACCGAAAATGTAATAAAAAGAAATGCAACATGAAAAGCACAATTTCTGAATCAATCACACCATTTTGTGTTGCTTCTATGACACTTTCATTTCAGGTGTCGGCTTATGTTGTTGGCTGGACTCGAAACCGTGGTTTTCAGAGTCCAACACTCTATCATGTGAGCTACCACACAAGCTAATCATGCTGGAATAAGTGTGTAAATGTAGGTGGGTCTGTAATACAAGCGTTAAAATGTGTCATTTTTCAAATGATGCGTTACATTTAAAGTGTTTTGATATGATAACATAGCAGTGTGTGAGTAAAAAAAAAAAAGTTGTTTATAAAGTCATAATCAGCAATTGTATTCATGATTTGTGTGAAAGTGAATAAATGTTTTAGCACCCCTATTCTTAATTTCACCAGGAAACTGCGGTGAAATGTTGAACGCAGAACATAAATGTCAGTTTGCAAAAATGTAGTTGTAGTAATGTTCATTCTATGAGACTATGTTGGTTAATTCTATGTTGTTATGTCTGAAACAGATGATACAGTGCCTTATCATTCTGTTTCATTCTCAAAGCATTTGGCCATTTTCCAAATCAATATTGGGTTCTTAATCAATAGGGCCGTGTCTAGATCCTCACTAAAAATCTGATATTTTCTTAATCTCATTGAGTCTGATGGGTGACCTATTGAAAAAACAGATCTGCAGGAGTTGATCTTAACTGTGCTCAAATTTCACAAACACCTCTGTGTTTGGGTGTCAAACAGTCAACAGAAAAGGATGAAAAAGATTCAATTTCATGCCCTGACTGTCACAAATCATAAATTTGTGAAATATTCTGCTACTCAATGGAATTCTTTGGATTCTGGGTTGAGATTCTCACCAAAAGAATTGCATTAGCTGCTCTCCAGATGAATAGGTTAATGTTTGTTGGAGGTTTCTGTGTTCAAACACATACTCAATGCAACAGTGTTATATTTGAGGCTGATATTGCTGCCGGTGAAACTGAAAGCCCTCTCAGTGTAATTTATTAAGACTCTGAGTGCTTTATGGAGAGGAGAGAAAGTGCAAAAAAAGCCACCTCTTAAGATGCCATAGCTGCCTCCAATCCGGTGTTGAAATGGATTTGCAGTTTTGACTCCCAGTGGCAACGCTAATGAATCCTTGAATAAGGGGGATAATATGTTCCTCTTGCCGTAATGATGGAAATTCAGCAGAAATATTGCTTGCTCAATTATACTTGTCACCTGGAGCCAGTGTTTTGTATTTTGCTTATAGATGCATAGCTCATCTACAACTGATATTGCACATTAACTGCAATTGATGACCTCTGTTTGATTTCCAATGGTGTTTACTAAGAAAAGCATTACGATTACTGTTGCTCATGGATTTGAAAAAATCCCTAAACCTAAGAATTAAAAATATGGCACTTTACTCATTCTACACCATTTGAGTTACGGTTTTCACCTAGTAGACTATAAAACAAGTGAACAAATACCATAGAATTACATTTAAGGAGGGACCCATGCCAAACCATCGATCCAATTCTGATTCCTATTCAGGATCCATCCATCCATCCAATATATTCCTCTTGCTGTAATGAAGGAAAATGGGCAGAAATATTGCTTGCTTAATTATTTATTTTTTTGTCACCATATTCAGGGAGTCAGAATATGATTAGACAATGATTCTCAATGCATCTCAATTCTCTTCAAACAGAGTTCATGTTCATATCCATTTATCCATCCATTTATCCAACCACCTTCCATCCATCCATCCATCCAACCTTCCATCCAACCTTCCATCCATCCATCCATCCATCTATCTATACATCCAACCTTCCATCCATCCACCCAATAATTTCCTTTTGCCGTAATGAGGGAAATTGATCAGAAATATTGCTTTGTCAATTATTTATTTATTTTTTTGTCACCATATTCTGGGAGTCACAATCTGATTACACAACAATTCTCAATGCATCTCAATTCTCTTCAAATATAGAGTTCATGTTCATATCCATTCATCCATCCATCCATTTATCCAACCACCTTCCTTCCATCCATCCATCATCCATCCATTCAACCTTCCATCCATCCATCTATACATCCAACCTTCCATCGATCCATCCATCCATCCATCCCGCATATCCATCCATCCATCCATCCATCCAATATATTCCTCCTGCCGTAATGAGGGAAATTGGGCAGAAATATTGCTTGCTCAGTTATTTATTTATTTTTTTGTCACCTGGAGCCAGTGTTTTTTATTTTCCATATTTATGCATAGCTCATCTGCAACTGATGTCTTCTATTTGTTATTATTTCCAATGGTGTTTACTAGGGCAAGCATTATGGTTACTGTTGCTCAGGGATTTGAACAAACCCCTAAACCTAAGTATTAAAAATATGGCACATACCTTTTTCTACACTATATCTGGGGTGAGGCCAGAAGGGTGGCATGGGGTGGCAGCTGCCACCCTAAATATGAACTTTGCCACCCCAACTTGCCACCCCAACTCAGACCCCGCTCGCGTACTTGAGGTGGTGCTTCGACCACTTCGAAATTCAGAAAGCAGCGGTGTGTATTTTAAGGATTGCTGATAAAAAAATTACAGCTCCTGCAGAACATCGGGGGCTCCATAAATGATTCACGCTGAACATTACACCCTAACAAACTGAATGCTCACTGGTGTAGATGTTGAAATTTTTTGTACATGTGTTTAGTTCAAGTCCATCAACACACACCCACCATAAGTGAGTATATTATCAAGAGCAGCCTGCTTTGATTTGAACTAACTACACATTTCTTTACCATTAAAAGAATATTCCAAGTCTTGTTTTTCCAAATGGTAACTTTGTGTGAGGATCAGATAGAAATTTAAGTTGTTATTTTCAGTAAACTGTTAACTGCTGTGACTGGATCAGTCAGTGAGCTGAACTTGAGAACTATGAACAAACCATTTAGTCTCGTTTTAGGAACCGGATCAACCAATTCACTGAAAAAAATCTGATTTAAAAGAATGATTAACTGATGAATCAGACATGAATCAGACACAAATCTGTCAAGGACAGCTAGAGTAGATGCCAAGATTTTCTGTGAATAATGACTTATTTAACTCTATTATAAAGCTATCATATTACTTCAGATGTCTTAGAATATAGTGCACAAGTCATATGGACCAGTTTTATTGTACTTAAATGGTGCTTTTGGTTCCTTTTGAAGCTTGAAAGCTTCATTCATTATAATTACATGGCAAAGGGTGACCAGCAAAGTCTTTAAAATTATCCTTTTGTGTTCCATGGAAGAAAGAAAGTCATACAGCTTTGGGAAAACATGAGAGTGAATAAATGATGGCAGAATTTTCATTTTTTGGGTGAACTATCCCTTTGTCTGGAATTTAAATCAACTGAATGCATTTTAATTTGTTGGAATGCTGTCTTGAGGTCACGTCCACCTTATATTCATAGAGGTCAAACTGGGGCAGGGCTCTGATGGCACATTATTAGCTGTGCACAATATTATTAATAAAGCCGCAAAACCTCACAGAAAGGTTAGATGGTTGAGGGATTTGAACACATCAATACCTTCAGTGTTAACACAGGGATCCTGTCCAAATCCACCGCTGACTCCTACATGAAGGTTTTTGTGATTAAAAGAGTGGCATTAGCATATGGTAATATTCATATATGAATATGCATAAATACATTATAAATGCATGTTATCAATGCAGATCACTCAGCACTGATATACTATATATATACTGTATATATATATATTCATCCATCTACCATCCATACAACTATTATACAACCATTCATCCATCCATCCATCCATCCAATCCTCCATCCTTCTATCCAATATTCAATCCATCCATTAATCCAACCATCCATTCAACATTCAACATAACTGTATACACTGAACACTTGTTTTACATTGTATATAACAAAAAGATGGAAAATGCTGTGCATGCATCACCCCAACGCTTTATAAGGGCTAGAGAGGACATTTTAGGTGATTTTATTTGATTGTTACCTCAGTTCACTTGACTGTAAAGCTATGCATGCAATACCATGTGAAGAAAAAATAGCGCTGTAGCATTTTGCCACGTTACACCTCTACTCGATGGAAATAGTAGCAGGCTACTGGCAAAGCTACTCTGTTCTGAAAACATCTAGGCTAATGTCATGCTACAGAAAAATCTAGTTACATGCGTATTACAAATGTGTAATTTTCCACCTTTCCCAGCTTACAATAACATGTAGTGTTCTGGAAACCTGTTTGAAAACAATCATTATTTGTAAAATTCTATTTTATGTCGCTAGAGGTCCAGAAATTACACACTTCAGCTTTAAGCTAGTAGTGTTGTTCGTTTAGTTAGTTACACCCCAACACTGTACAAAACAAAATCTGAACAGCATCTGTACGGTAAGCGGTTGGAGTTGAATTAATTGCAGAAAACTGTAGACAAGGAAAAGAAGGGTAAAAAAGAGGAATTTCAATGTACTGCAATGACATGCACACACAAACACGCACGCACACACACATACACAAACACAGCCATTGATTCCACATTCTCTCATTCTGTCTTTGGTCAGGTCTTTAGTTCCGTGGGTGATGAGTAACAGATGCTACAGTTTCTGCTAATTGCTTTCATTCAGAATAGCAGCTATAGATAAATAATCGAGCGGTGCAGAGAGAAATATCTTCTCTCTGGAAACCTCCTTCTCCCACCACAGCACTAATGAGACTTCCACACACTTACACTGGCCATCTGTGTAGCAATTTTGCAATAATGCAGCGGTAATGTGTTGCTGAATATCAAGTGTTCGCGCTTGCCTAAAAATAGTTTATGGGCTGCTGAATGCTAGTGTTTACATAGTGGACTGACTGCACAATGTAACCTGAATTTGCCACCAATCTTTTTTTATTTTTTTATTTGAATAAACCACATCATAACATTTTAACATTCAGAGTGTCATTTAAGGCACATAGTATCAAGTAAAGCAGATATCCACAAGCAGAACTTTATATTCTGCTTCGTTTTCTTAGTGTTATTTGTGAAATAAAATGAATGAACCTACCCAAGCTTGTGATATACTCAAGGTTATTAGATATCAGACGTACAGTCTCTTTCTCAGCAGTCAGGGGTCTATAGGGACATTTACACTCCATTAGTGTTATTGGACGGTGGAGTATGTCCGATCTGACAGCATCATCTAATTTTAAAGTGGCTGTTGAGAAGCTCATTTTTGAGATCTCAGTTAATGTGTGGAGCTGCATGTTCTCATTTTGAAACATTTATCTCGGCTCAGACGATGCTGCTGTTCACAAACACTTCCATATAGGCCCAGTTTTTAATGGTGTGTGTGGTGTACTGTCTCCATCTGTCTTCTAAACAATCTTTCCCCTAAATAAGGCTCAAAATTGCAGTGAGTGTGTAATTTTCTGTATTGGTCCCTCTCTCTAGAGGAGAGATCAGAGGTGGCCCAAGGCTACAAGACTCCAAAGAAACAGACAGACAACAACAGAAATATAGGGGAGCTTCAATGGATGCCAAACAAAGCAAACAAGGCTTTGGAATAAATTGTGATACTATTTTTTATACTATAAAAAATAAATAGCATGAGCTGAATAAATATATTATAAATACATTTTTCATTTTTGAAAAAAAGGCTTCTTGGTGAAGCGTTTACCCAATTAAGTTGTTATTCACTGAAAATCTTCACCATAGCTCTCAAATCTAATTTGCACTTCTGCGTACTTGACAAATTCATATAATACACACTAAAAGAACACTTCACCTTTTACAAAACTGCTGATCAGAGATGTTGCACTCTGTTAAGGCAATTTATAGTCAGTCAGAGATATCCAATATATGGGTACCATTTTATAATAACACACACTGCATAGGGCTGGGCAATATAACGAATATTAACGATATAATCACGATAATTTTGCTGATGATGTAAAATTTAGCAATATCGTGAATATTGCGATGATTTTAATGTGCTTTTATTTGGCCATTAAGTTTCATAAAGAGCGCATCAGTAGGCTAATTTCACAATCCTTCAGGGCTTCACAGTTAATCAAAATAACATAAAAATGGCGAGTTGGTCATGTGTGATTATTAATCCATAAAAGGCTGCGATTCAAAGACAGATAAACATGGTCTGTGTGCAATTCATAACAAACCGGTGACACACTGACCTGTGTACATGCGCATGGCGGCGCTCACAGATCAGTTCACGTGCACTGTGAAATCAAAGTACTTCAGGTTCAAGCATTTGTGCAATTCCAAACATTAGTAACCGCTACAAGTTATTAAACAAAATTACAGATGCAGCACAGAATAACAGAAAAGGAGGAGATTACAACATTTCAGGAAAAGTGGGACATTGTAAACTGTCAAATACACATTGCCTTTTCTTTGTTGAAATAAAAGCTGATTGTGAAGTTGAAGTAAACAGGACAGAAATACTGTATATTACTTTTGTATAACACAAATCTAATCAAACAAATGGAATCACTGCACTCTACTAGTTCAGGGTGCGTAGATTCATAAACCTTAAACAGTCAAAAAAAAAAAAAAAAAAATCTGCACTCCTTTTTCTCAATTTCTTTACATTTTATTTTATATCTCACAGAACAGAACACAGACGTTTCAGCCTCATGGCTTTCCTCAGTGTTTGTGTCTATTACGCAAATCTAATAATCAGAATAATAATGATAATTCAGCATTATATTATAATAATCAACCTGATGTGTCCCACAGTAATAATTTACTATTATGCAATGTTCAAATAGGTTTCAAAAATAAGTCAGTGAAGTAGCTTTGCACACCTTGTTCATTCACAAAAATGTAATAGTAAAAACATATGAAGGTAAATAATGCTTTTCATTAAGCTACTATGAATCATTGTATATGAAATATAAATATAAAAGTACATATCAATGAAAGTAGTGAATTTCATTCTCCCTTTTGTTTATTTAGTGAAAAACGAATTGTTTTTAAATAGATTTTCATTTAAAATCTTTATAATATTGAATATACTTGGCTGCAATAGCTTTTTGGATGAAATGATGGTTCCTCTGCTAAAAAGAAAAAGAAAAAGAAAAAACACTTTAGAGCCATTTCAGAGCAAATACATAATTATCGAGATATATCTGCATCTGCCATTGTTCCAACTGATCTTAAAATTGCCACTGTTACACCAGTCTTTAAAGGTCCCAACTTAGATCCATCTTCCCTCTGCAAATATCATCCTATTTCTAACCTGCATCCTATTTCTATTTCTAATCTCTATGACCCTTTCCAATTGGTTTCCGCCTATTCCACAGCACTGAAACTGCTCTCTTGAAGGTTATTAATGATCTTCTCCTCTCTGCTGACTCTGGATTTCTCAGTATTCTGATCTTGCTTGACCTGAGCTCTGCTTTTGACACAGTATGCCACAAAACACTCCTTTCCCGACTTTCAGATATTGGTATTACTGGCACTGCTCTATCCTGGTTTTCTTCCTACCTCACTAACAGACAGTATTTCATCTCTGTTAAGAAAAACAAATCACCTACTGCTCCTCTCACTCAGGGTATCCCCCAGGGTTCTGTACTAGGTCCACTACTGTTCATAATTTACATTCTCCTTCTAGGTCAGATCATCCGTCGTCATGGTGTCAGTTATCACTGCTATGCTGATGACACCCAGATTTATACATCTGCACGTTTTGATGAAACACATGCCATCAGCTAATTAACTGCCTGTATCAGTGATGTAAAAATTTGGTTAAACAGTAATTTCCTCAAATTCAATGCTGACAAAACTGAGATCATGATTTCTGGGCCACAAACACTTATAAGAAATATTGACATTTGTGTCAATATTGATGGAAATCTGACCAAACCCTCTAAAACCATTAAGAATCTGGGAATCACTTTCGATCCATCTCTTACTTTTGAAGCCCACATTAGAACCATCTCTAAAACTGCTTTCTTCCATCTACGTCACATTTCACGATTTCGCCCCATTCTCAGTTTGAAGGATGCATAATCACTAGTTCATGCTTTCATATCATCACGTCTCGACAACTGTAACTGCCTCTTTACTGGCCTACCAGCTAAAACTATTGCCCGTTTACAATACATCCAAAACTCTGAAGCTAGAGTTCTCACTAACACTAAGCGTTCTGCACACATTACTCCCGTCTTGTTTAGTCTTCACTGGCTGCCTATCTCAGGCCGTATTAAGTTTAAAAGTCTTCTCCTGACATACAAAGCTCTCAATGATCTGGCACCTCGTTATATATGTGATCAGCCGCATCTATACACACCATCACACACTCTTCGTTCTTCTGATTCCAAATTGTTGTCTGTCCCTAGATTTCATTTATCCACTTTTGGTGGGAGATCCTTCAGTGTAGTTGCACCTAAATTGTGAAACTCACTACCTCAGAGCCTCCGTGACATCTCCTCTATTTCTATCTTTAACTCTCAGCTTAAAACACATCTTTTCTCAGCACATTATCTGTCTATTACTGAATGATCTTTTATTTCCCCCTTTGTAATTGAAAATGTAACTTCTGTTGAAATGTATATTAATGTACTTTGTCCTGTTAAATTTTTATGGAGTGTAAAGTGTCCTTGAGCTTGTGGAAAGGCGCTATATAAATAAAACTTATTATTATTATTATTATTATTATTATTATTATTATTATATATCAAAAATCGTCAATAGGCTGAAAAATATTGAGATTTAATTTTTTAAGACATATCGCCCAGCCCTAACACTGCATAATATCAGTGTCTGTGCTGGCTTTTTGATTGGCTTTATTTTACTTTAATAAGCATCATATTGCCCTAGTTTCCATTATTTTAACCGCATTCGCGCTATGCAGACTCATAATTACACAGCAAAGTCTGTACAGTCTTTACAGTTCAGTTTTATTATACTGTACTGTATATCTAGGGTACATATGAAAACTAAATTACTTATGCAATAGGTTAAATAAATAAATATAAACATAACACATCAACAAACAAAAATAAAATTACTGTCATCCATTTTCTTCCTGTATTGTGGTGTCAAAAGGGCTATATTTAATGCTGTTAAAGGTGTCTGCTGTGTGGAATAAATCAACACCTCATTATCAGATCTTTTTTAACATTCTCTTTCCTCAGCATGACAAACGAGTGTCAGTCTGAAGCAAATCATCACATTGGAGTCTATTTTAAAGCAGCAGTCCTCCAGAGAGATGCTTGTTTGCCAGAAGCCCATTAGCATGGCAGTGGATTATCTGAAGTGCTGCCTGTTACATTTTACATTACACAACTGCATGTGGAGTTTGTGCAGCACATGCAATATTTCGATGCGCTATATATTCTCTTTGGACACTTTACACAGCAAGGATTTCAACATTATCATTTCTGGTCAGTGACCAGACCATAAAACCATATTGCATGTGTGCACATGTAATCAATTTACAGTAAATCCACAAGAGCCATAATACAAAATAATACCAATAATACCATTTATGCATTCACTCCATTTGCAGTTTTCCCGAAAGACACTTAGATAAAAGGAAAATTTGATAACACTGTCTATGAAGCCTTCACACATTATAAAGATATTCTTAATTTATTTATGAATATACATTATTCACAATATATAGTTATAATAAATTATAATACTCCATATACATTGTAATCCTTACCTATTCATATTTACACCTTTAAATAGAATAATGCATTAGGTAATGTAATGGAGGCTTGAACTGTTAGCTCACTGGCTCAGATATCTAATTCCAAATTATATCCCTTAGGTTATGGGCCCTGACAGTCCTATCTATATTCAGTACCTATTATTTAGAACCGAATCAAAGTACTTAAACATCCCTGCAAGACAATCATACAGTGATTTATGAATTTGATTTCTTTTTTCAGTAGTAGTCTGGGAATATTGTCTAATCTGTTGCGGGGGGCCTCCAAGTAGTATTTTGCTTAAGGCCCCCATATGCTCAGAAACTGACCTGCCTCAGAAACATGAGTTCTGCATTTTTACTCTAAAATGACATTTTTACTCCACTGACGGTTAGGTTTAGGGTTGAGGATTGACAGTGGAGTAGTGGGGGCTGTGGAGGTGGGCATACTGTAAACTTCTCAATGTTCTCACAGTTTAATATCATAGGTTGTGTTTAAATGCATGTTAAATATGTTCACAATTGGCAGCAAATTATATTACAGCGCATATTATTTATTATTGCCGTTCTCCACACATCAGCATTTCACTGTAAATGATAGAAATATCCCACACCCTGTCCTGAAACAGAGAATATGATTGGTTGGAAAATATTCCCTCCCAGCTGAAACAAATGTTCTGATTGGTTGTTCAGCTAAACCGTAATCACAAATGACAAATGAAAAGGGCATGGAGAAGTTATGGAAATTACAACCCAGTTTCATGACAAGTTGTAAGAAAGGTATGAGATGGCGAAATCATAAGAAATTATACAAAAGTTGGCTCGTACAAAATGTATGACTTTTAACGTTGAGTATCATGGAAGAAAGAGAAACAGCAGGGTTTTGAATTAGCGTTCTGACGATTTATCTTGTTTATCCCCAAACCCAAAACCCAAACCTAACCATAAAGTGTATCCCCTTACCCAAACTCAAAACCTAACCATGATTTTAAAAGGAAAATCACTGTTGTGTAGGCTACCAAGGAAGAAAGAAAACATGGTGGTTTCGAAGTACACCAGGGAGGTCTATAACAGGTTATTTATATACTTCTTTCATCACACGTCCTTTTATTGAGTAAAACAAATTTCACAGACATTTCCTTTATTAAAAGAGAGCATTGGATAGGAGATAAGCAAATATTTCATTTATTCATTGTATGGATTTGAAATTGTTGATGGGTTGATGTGTGTGTTAATAGAAGTCGTACCTTGTTGTACGAAGCAAAACGGTTTTGCCATGTCGTACAAATTATTACGAATTGTCATAAAACTGTGTTGGAAATTCATTGTTCATGTGTGGGAAGCCTATAAATTGTCCTTTCTCTTATATTTGCGTCTTCAGCATATTTTTGAAATTACATATGAAATGTCCCAAAATAATTTACTCTAAACAAATCCTGACCAATTTTAAGAAGCACATTTTTTATGCTGAATCTCCATTATGTTCTCTACAGTAGTGAGATAGACAGCAAGCTGTGATCGTAGGTTAAACTGATGTCATACTGGGATTGGTATATGGAATGTGAGATTAAGATATCCAAAGCATGCGAATTAAACTACCTAATTTTCTCATACTTGTATCCCAAGACATGTCAACTGCCAGCTCTGTTCATACTGTGAATCAGCATGAACTGAAAAACTGTCCTTGAAAATAATGTCAACATTGAGTGCAGATCTTTCAGCAGAACAATAGTCTGAATCCTGATGTCTTCAGGGTTTGTTTAGATTAATCTTTGTTATTATTACTGGAAAACTATTTAGAATCAGATCTTCACATTCCTAATACCTTGCATTTAATTAAAACCGCATTTCTAATGTGGCACGTCAATAAGTGAATGTGTGTAGAAATGTGTAGTTCTATAATATCCCTATAGAGATGCTATAAATCCCTAGATAGGTGCTATAGATATACAGTCTTTGTTAGTTAGAAGTTATAATCACATTTATTTATTTGACTGACCCTTACAAGTGATTTACAGTGCATTCAAGGTATACATTTTTTCTAAGTATGTATGTTCCCTGGAAATCAATCCCATGACCTTGACATTGCTAAAGCCATGCTCTAATAATTGACTACAGAAACTGTAACTTACAGTCTCAACTGTAACTGTACTCAAGTCTCAAAAATCCTAAAACAGCCCTAAAGGTGGAAAATTATATCACTAAATAGATGCACCACTTTAGCTTGTAGTATTTCAGCACAAAAGCCTATGTCTTATTCACTAATCATCCACAAACTAGTTTTTGCAGGCACAAATGTGCTGAAATTTGTGCTTTTGCGCAAACACACCTCCATTCTTTGAAGATTGCTCAATTGGCCACCGGAGGTCTCACTCGCCTGAGTATTAACATTGGACTACATTTCCCAAGTGCCCACATACCTGGACTGATTACTGCACATCTGTTCCATATCACTCAGACTATTTAGCCCAGTGTGTGTGTTCATCTTTGTGAAGTCTTGTTTGCTCCGGCTACATTTCTGAGCATTATTATTTCCTGTGTTGTTCTGCCTGTGATTGACTCTGACTTGGATTACCTCTGTACAAGTCTTTGCTGCCTACCACTGTGTTTGCCTGGACTATTTCTATTGCTGTTTGCTGCCTGCCCTGATCCTCTACCTGTTATACCACGTTTACTGCCCTGCCTCTGATATTGTTGGTTGCCCTGGTTATTCGACCCACGCTTGTCTGTACTCTGAACTTGCTGTGTTTTAATAAACCCCACATGGATCCCACTCAGCCTGAGTCCGTGTTACACTTTGTAAATTAGGATCATTATAGTTTGCGCTTTATTAAAAAAATTCTGTGCTATTTGCCCAGTGCAATTTACATCACACTATTACCGCCCGAGGAAAGCAGGCGGTCAGCTGAACAAGATGGCACTCAAACATCTGAAGAGATGTTTGTGTAGATTTTCTATCAATCATGGCAGCAGTGATTTATCATATAATGATCAAATGATGTTGAGGATTGTTATATCCTGTCATATATCCAGATTCGCAATGTAGTCAAGCGCACTTTCAGTTACATGTTAAAGTAAAGATTCAGCTGTCTAGAATCACAAAAGTGGAGTGATGCTGTACAGTCCAACATGATCACACAGGAAGTCGGCATGCTGTTTCTGAAAGTTCAGGTACCCTAGGATTGGCGATAGTATGCAAACTCTCTGACATGCGACATTTCCCACCAGACATTTTTCTGCCAAACATTTAATTTTTACTCCACTAATGGTTAGGTTTAGGTTTGGGTTAGCGTTGGGGGGTAAAATCCATAAAATATGCATTCCTCTTCACTGTATTACAGCCTGTACAGCTGAAAGGAGCTCGCTTTTGGCGACCTCTCCTGGACATAAATAGAGCTCACATGTGCCTATACATCCTACAACACTTACCACTTTGGCCACTGGGGCAGTGTTTTAAATTTTGGTAAGCATATCGATTTTTGCTAAAAAATGTCAACCTTCTCTCTCCAATTTCACTGTGAGACCAGGCTGTACAGTCATAACAGAGTGAGCCAGATGGTCATGATTGTCTGCTGCATCCTCCTTTATGTAGCATATAGAACCATCCGTAAGATTGGAATAGAGCACACCTGCCTACTTTTTAGACGTCTTGGTTTCAGTCTTCGTTTCAGAAGTATTTTTCCTATTGACTGATATTAGACTTTTCATGAATTCCTTCATAAAAGAGTTCTAAGCCATAAACAAAACCAACCAGCTCTGAGGTGAATCACAACATTACAAACTTTGATTTGAAACTTTTGGAGTGGGCGGTCGCTGCAGAGCTCGTTTTGTGTACTTTGTTTTCCGAGATTCTCTAATTGGTAGATGTTTCATCTTCAGGAACATGGGTAGTGTAGTTCTTCACCAGAAACTGTGCTATTAAACTCGATTTGTAAAGAAATTAATTTGCAATAATCTGGACTGATGGCTTCAACAGAAGCATATACCATATACCAACCTCGTGCTCACAGTAGGTCTGTCTTAAAAGGTTTATAATTTATTGTTAAAAATTCATTCCCCAATGGGAATTGTGATATTTACCTCCAGAACCTGATAGTTGTGCTGATTTGCGCTGTGCAAATTGCATACAACACAGATTTTGTTGGTGCATTTGCGCTATTGCCTAATCTGCATAATAACTTTAGTGAACTGCACTCTATGTTTCATTGCTATACATCATTCAGTTAGAGAGAGAAAGAGAGACAGAGAGAGGTGCTAGCGGTGATTAGCTGCACACCACTCAGCAAATGGTTAAATCTCTCTATAATCCACATGATTGATTATCTGAATTAGGGAACTAATGAGCATGCAAAAAGCAATTTGGCTGAACATAATCAGTCTGATTGTCTGTAGTGTTGAGCGAAGAGCTCTGCCTTATCTACTGAACATACCGGCTCAGCACACCACAAGCTGCGGCTGCAGGCTGATCCACACGCTAGGGATGTGTGCAAACCCTATTACACTGTACACAAGCTGTGTGTGGCACCAATCTAAATTAGCCTGTTCTCCCCGAGAGTGAGCAATTACTGTAAGCTCCCAAAGGACCGTGCTACAGGAACGCCAGTGGGACCTAATTCAAACCAGTAGCACTCCAGCCCTCTTCACCAAGTCAGTCCATTGCATTTGCACTTGTAGTTGACATGAATGTAAACAACATTACTGATCAATGATGAATGTGAAGACATTAAAAGGAAAAAATTGTAGCAGAACAAACTCTGCAAAGAGCAAAGCCATGTGTTTATTCAGGTTGTATAGTTTTAGTCAACATGAAACTGCGGAGCTGGGCGATATATTGAATATTCACCGGATAACCCGATGGTTTTGCTGGCGATATCAAATTAAGCAATATCGTGAATATTGTGATGATTTTAATGTGTTTTTACTTGGCCATTATGGTTCCTAAAAAGCCTGTCATTAAACTGATTACAGGATCCTTCAGGGCTGGACAATTCCTCAAAAAAACAAACAAAAAAAAAAACATTAGAATCGCAACTGTTCTATAAATAAGCCCTACACTTTTTGTTTTCTGCCAAAATAAAAGCTCCAATTGAAGGAAATATGACAGAAATATATTACTATTGTATAAAACGAATCTAATCCTCATAATAATAATAATCATTCAGTTTTATATAAAAATAAACTCACTCATTTTACAATTCCATCATTGTAGAATTTTTAACTAAGTGTGACGAGGAGGAGGGCGGGGCTGGGCCGTGACTACGCACGCCTGGCCCCCAGTTGGGATAATCAGCTGAGGAGAGGGATAAATGCAGCGGGACAGGGCATCAAAAAGTGTACTTTTGATTTCTTGTTGACTTTAATAGTACATAGGTCCCTAACAAAAAGAATCTTGATTGAATTGAATTTGCACCTCTTATCTTCTCTCCACCGCCCTCCTTCCTTGTTTCCACTGAGAAATAGGCCAGAGCTTAAACTGAAGTAGGAAGAACATGTTACATTGCCTGCAGTTGTTCACAGTGTGGAATGGAGAGCATGCCTATTCTTTCATGTTCAGATTGAGGGTTAAGATCTCAAGCTCTTGAAATGGAGACTTGAGATGCCTTCTACGGTAGGTCACAATGTTTTTTTTGTGAGTGTGAAATTGAAGAGTGAGCTTGTGAGATATTTGAAACGTAAAGGAATACTTCAACCCCCCCCCCCCCCCCAGGAAAACTCTGTCATCATTTATTCACCGTCATGTTATTCCAAACCTTTATGACTTTCTGTCTTTCATGGAATACAAAAGGAGAAATGAAGAGGAATGCCTCAGTGACTCTTTTCCATAAGCTTATGGTGGCCAGTAGCTGTCAAGCTTCAAAAATGACAAAACAATTGTAGCATCAAAGTAGTCCATACAGCTAATGTGCTATATTCCAAGTCTTCTGAAGAAATATGATAGAATACTATACCTGTGTACCTTGAGTTCTGAGGTTTGTTACTACCACAGTAACGTATAAACATACATTAAGCATGTTCACCCAGACCGTGTGTTGGCAATGCGTTGGCCAAACGTTCACATCTGTGTGTGCATAGTCTACTTGCGTTCATGTTGTTCATGTTCCTGCCCTTCATCCTGTTGTTCTATGACTGTTGGAAAAATTTTAAGTAGTGTTTGGCATTCTGTTTTCTGGGGTTTAATGCAGATAAACTGAAAGGTGTATTGCGCCGCCTATAGTACCGGAGTAAAATTCCTTTTCAGTAGCTTCAGTACGTTTTCTGATCAGTCTCAGTGTGAATAGTCTTGTGATTCATTATGCTTTTTCGAAAGCTTTTTCGTGCTCTTTGTGTGAATGAGGCTTTATTGCTCTTGATGAGAAACTTAAAAGCTTTACTTGCTCTACTGAAGGTAACTGTGTTTTGGGGGTCATTTCATATTATTTCTCTCACTCCCTCCTCAGGTTTTTCCAAAATTTTAACCCCAGTCCATCCAGACCATTTGTTGAAACTGAGCTACAGAAATTGGGTGGTTTACAAGGACTTTTTTTTAGGTTACAACTGGTAATTACAAGGGTATTATGCTATAAATGTGGTTTATGAGGACATTTCTAGTGACCCATAATTCAAATCGCTTAAACATACTAAACGATGTTTTATTGAAAATGTAAAAATGCAGAACGTTTTTTGTGAGGGTTAGGTTTAGGGGTAGAGTTAGGGGATAGAATCTATAGTTTGCACAGTATAAAAATCATAATGTCTATGGAGAGTCCTCATAAGGATAGCCGCACCAACGTGTGTCTGTGTGTGGGCAAATTTAAGTGGTTTACGGGGACTTTTTTTAGGTTACAAACTGGTAATTACAAGGGTATTATGCTATAAATGTGGTTTATCAGGACATTTCTAGTGTCCCCATAATTCAAATAACTTAAAAAAAAAAAAAATACAAAATTATGTTTTATTGAAAATGTAAAAATTCAGAAAGTTTTTTTGTGAGGGTTAGGTTTAGGGGTAGGGTTAGGGGACAGAATCTATAGTTTGTACAGTATAAAAATCATTACATCCATGGAGAGTCCTCATAACTCTGTGTGTGTGTGTGTGTGTGTGTGTGTGTGTGTGTGTGTGTGTGTGTGTGTGTCTGTGTGAGCATGTGTGTGTGTTCTAATTGCTCTGCTCTTCCCCTGAATTCCAATTAGGAAAACAAGTATGACCCTGGGGTTTGACAAAAACGGTTGATGGTGGAGAGAACAACATGTAAGCAAACAAATACAATGAGTATTATTACAACTCACTATTACAGACAATGTTGGAAATTATTTGTTTGCCCAGTAGTCACAGTGGCTGGTGAATGTCAATTTTAGCAGCCACATAGATTCTCCCAATTGAAAATGAAACTGAACCAAACGTGTAAAGATTTCATTAAGTGGACCGAAAGTTATCTGTGCATCCGCAGTGTCCCCATCACTCTCCATCCATACCAGAGCATGTGCGCGGAGCGAGAGCGGAGCGGTAATAATTTCACCTGAGCGGAGAGCACCTTTTTGAAGACTCCGCTCCACTCGCTCAGGCCGCTCAGTGCCGCTCGCTCAACCCAGAATGCGCTTCGTGATATGCTGGTTTGTGAATCTGCGAAATAAGCAATAAGCCTGATGTTATCGAGCTCTAACATTGTTTTAGTGAAGTTGCAAACCATATAACCTAAATAAATGCAAATTATAAATCAAAGCTAAGAACGAGGAAATCGAAAAGGACTGTGGAGAGACCGTGAGAATTAGCAAATACTTTATTCCTTTTGGAATCATACGCGTCACATTGCCAGAGAGCACGAGGATGTGCTACGTGAACATGGTAGCGCAGCAAATGGTGAGCTAGTAGGCTACACCACTATTCGATAATAAATTAATAGATAAGTAATATATCTTGTTGTTTTGCCACCATGTTTGTGCAGCTGCCAGCTAGATGCAAGCCTGGTTCTGCAGGGTTGTGAACGTTAGAGCACCCTCAATTGAATATGTAAGCTTAATAATACTGTATATTTGCAAAGCATTTTTCCTTGAATCCCAGCGAACACACATAAAAAATCCCTGCATCAAAACCAATAAACATGTATGATCTTGCAGATCAGTGTGTCCTAATTTGCAGGCGGAGCATTCTGCTTTCACGCCTCTATTGTACAATTGATCATTTGATTGGTAAAGATTTCTACTCTCGCATAGAGAATTTCATAGCGGAATTATCTCTTGCTTTCGATTTCTGCTTCGGGATAAAGTGGCACATAACTGCTGATCAGTTTCCCAAAGCCAAATCCACACCTTAAAAACACTGACGCTAGATTAGTGTTTGCAGATAACATCTTCCGACATCGCTTGCTGCATTCATGCGCAGAGAAAAAAGCTAGAAATGACTGTACATTAGGAAAAAAAAAAAAAAAAACTTATCAATTGTAATTTGTGAATTCAATATTTGTAATTGTTTCAGGATCATTAAACATGATTTCATCTAATATGTATGTATATATATATATATATATATATATATATATATATATATATATATATATGGACAAAATCTCACTTTATGCAGGACAAATATTTTTTATTTGTTAAATCCATGGTTAAACCTTGCTGTACATATAAAGAGTGAATGTACAACACATGATCATTTGATGCATATAAAGTCCAGATTCACTTTATAATGCTTTAAAAATATCAAGGAAAATCAAAGGGGGCACATGCTATCTACTAATACAATAATTATTATATAATTAACCACAGTCCTTTAGACTGCATATGATTCGTACGTATAAAATTTTAGGGAATATTAATAAAGCAACATCACTGAAAAAGAGAAAAACATTCACTGCTCTTTTCTGGATAAATTAATACACCCTTTAAAACTGAACACAAAATTAGGATGAGAAATTGCTCATTTTAATTTACAGTCCCAAAGTCGGATAGCATTAAATCAGAAACACATTAATGTATCAAATCGTATAATCATTCCGTGGAGACAACTGAAAAACAATTATGAATTTAACTTTTACCTGCAATATATTTCCTGGTACCAGTCAATGTTTTCATTATTGACATAAACGACTCGAACAAACTTTAAAGTCGAAAAGATTGTAGTTTTCTGGGTCGGTTGTATTACTCGGGTCCAGTTTAAACTGAAAAGCGCAAATTTGCGCGTATCCGAGTTTCCGTGCCACTGCACATATGTTTTATCACTTGTAGAGGCATGTTTGATGACTTGTTTAAAGTTAATAAAGGTCATTTTGGACTGAATTTTTTCAAGGTATTATTTGAAGATGTTCAATGACATATGTGCTAACAGAGAAATATTTGACTGATTACATATGATAAGGAAAGTCTGGTTGACCCGATTATCTAACAGCCGTTGTAAACCAGTCCAAAATAAACAGTGAGATCTTATATATAAAAACACAACAATATAATCACATAATTTCAGATGTGTACATCATTTAATCATTTGATAATTTAATAAATGTCGGCCTATAGTCTATATTTCACCCAGAGGGGCACCTCAGCCCATGTGGGCAAAGGGACAGTTGCTTGGGCCACTGTAGCCACCAACCGTGTACGTGCTTGAAACCAATTACACTACAGAGACATTTAATGTCGGAGTGGGATTTGAGCGAACGCTTTTTTACCGGTGAGCGGTACTTGAGCGGAGCGTCAGCTTGGGCCATGAGTGGCTGAGCAGAGCGCACACACATGAAGCGGGTTATTGAGCGGAGTGTCACACTGCTCCGCTTCGCTCACATGCTCTGATCCATACCAACATGATGAAGATTTCATTAAGTGGACCGAAAGTTATCTGTGCATCCGCAGTGTCCCCATCACTCTCCATCCATACCAACATGATCACATGGGAATTCGGCATGCTGTTTCAGAAAGTTCCACTACCCTAGGATCGGCAACAGTATGTCGACTCACTGACATGCCCTATCTCACAACAATTACTTTCCCTTGTGGCACGACTGCTAGCGCATTGTGTCAGTTGCATGGGAGACCACAGTTCAAGCCTCATTCAAATGAGGAAGTAATCACATTTGTATAAACAATCAAGTGCATGATAAGGAGCTTGCATTTTTATCCCTAACATTGCATTTTGTCTCTACTAATGGTTAAGATTAGATTTGGGTTTTGGTTGGGGGGTAGATTAAATAAAATAAGCATTTCTCTTTACTGTTTTACACCTTTTTCAGCTGAAAACAATTATTTTTACGACTGGCTTCTGGCGACCTCTCCTGGATATAAATGGATGTCACACTTGTTTATATGCTCTGAAACACATACCACTTTAGCCTCTGGAGGCAATGTTTTCAAATTCAGTCAATGTATACTGATTTTGGCTAAAGAAATTCGGCATACACTTGCCGAATTTAACGTGAGATCAGGCTGTCCATACACTATCTGTCAATTTGTCCAAGTAGGTGCAAATAATTCATAAACCTGTGGTTTGATGTTTATTTATTTTGGCTTTTTATGAATGCATAAATGTATGTGTGAGTTGCAATGCCATGAAAACTCTAGTCTCCACAGAAAGCAGTCACACATCTGTGGTGTGAAGGTAACAGAGAAGTTGGCATGATTTTGTATTGAGAGCTAAATTTAATCAAGATACCTTGTGTTACTGTGCAACCATACATTTCACCACGTGCAGGCAAGATGAAAATCCATACCTAAAAAGCTGCCAATAAACTTCAAGCACTCTCTGTTCCAAAACCTAGTGAGCTGCCTAATGCCTACATAGGCAGCTACCTTCTAAGGCAGCATTCGAATCGTCACAGAACCTCACAAGTGAGTGATTTGGAATACCCTACATAGGCAACAACTCCACACGTCACACAAATAGCATGATTCAAATGAGTTTGACGTTAGCATGTTGCTAAGCCGACAGCACATTACTAAAATAAGCATATAAATACATAGCATAAACGCATAGTAGGTAAAATATTTGTTATAATTACACTAAACTATTTTTTATCTATATTTTTTAGTATTGAATGGCCTGGGCTAAGATGCACCAGGTTGAGTCATTTCCTTTAGCTTTTTCATTGGTCATAATAAAACCACATTACCAACATTTCCTCACTTATCTATCAGTTTGAAGACTTTTTAAATAGGCAACCTAGTTAGATCACAACAAAACACATCAATGATGTAGCAAATTAGCTTAAAAGGGAATTATTTATAATTAATTATAACTGGTTATAATTAATAATAAATATTTAGATTAGATCTTAGAATTAACTATAGCAGAATCGATATTACAATTACTTGATCTGTCCGTCCAGCGAGCAGACAATATAATTATTTATCAATTCTTGGAAGATTACTTTCCTGGCCAAGGAACAATAGCCTTCCTACTTATACAGTGCTAGCAGTAGTTTAGCATGTAGCAAGGAGCAACATTCAGTGACTTTGAATTGTGAGCGGAACACAGAGACAATCAATTGTGAATATAAGGGATTTAATAAATGAAACTATAACTACATACAAACAAACTAAGCAAAACATACCTATATAGAATGAAGGAAAGTAAGGAAAAGAGAGAGAGAAGAGCACAGAATGGCAATATTTCACATCAATTAACCACAACCTAAATGAGAATCATCAGAGGCACAATTCACCTTAAAAGGGGTTCAACTTAAACGCGCATCTAATCAGTTGTAAATGGTTACTTGCATTGGTTTGTTGCTGAATAAGAGTCTTGATGCGGTAGACGAGGTTCTCGACGATTTCTTTAGGAGTGAGTTGAAGAAGTCCACAGGAAATCCACAAAGTTACTTGAAGGTAAACACTGCCAGAAGGTTAAACTCAAGAGGAGAGTTTTGGAGTGTGTTGGTCTCAAGAAGAAGAGTTTTGAGCGATGATTAGTCTGCGCTCTGGAGTTTTGATAGTTCATTGCCGCACCCATTTTGTGGGTGGAGTGGCCAATCAGAGGCATGCATTTTGAGCGGGAGAAACATCCTTTGTCTCCGTTTATGGCCCATTCGCATTTTATTGCTGATCTGGACCGCTAGTGCAGCTTTTAATTCAAAACATAGTAAGAATTGTTCGATGCATTTCACGATCACATGGTGTACATTATTGTGTGAGAAATAAAGGGAAGATCATTTTGATACCAAGAAGGTAACCTCCAGACGATATTAAAGCAGAGATACACTCATACACTTGAATATAGGCATTTAACGTCTAACTAATACAAGTAAAGGGTTTTAACTAAGTTAATATGATAGGGGAATATACATACAACACATGCATATAGCAGATACATTTATAACTGCTTACTATGGCCTAAATAGAGAAAATGTCTTTAGGTGTGTGTGTGACGTGTATTGGAATTACTGGAGACAGACAACTGCTCTGGTGCCTGGCATGGGGGTCACCCATTATGGTGTGAGAAATAAAGAGAAGATCATTTTGATACCAAGAAGGTAACCTCCAGACGATATTAATTCAGAGATACACTCATACACATGAATATATGCGTTTAACGTCTAACTAATACAAGTAAAGGGTTTTAACCAAGTTAATATAATAGGGGAATATACATACAACACATGCATATAGCAGATACATTTATAACTGCTTACTATGGCCTAAATAGAGAAAATGTCTTTAGGTGTGTGTGTGACGTGTATTGGAATTACTGGAGACAGACAACTGCTCTGGTGCCTGGCACGGGGGGGGGTCACCCCCCTTTCTGTGGAATGTGTTTGAAGCTTGATGGAGACACTTCAGAGGAGACCTGTTTTAGCATCCTTTTGATAGTGATAAAGACCATCTGCAATTTAGCACCCATATAAATGTAAACGTGGAGGCCAGGTCAGTAATTTATATGCAAATGTCAAAAGGCTAAAAGGTTTTTTTTCAAACAAAGTTTTTTTCAAACAAAGTGTAATTAGCCATCACTGATCTTACACAGACGTTACAATGAACACATTTCTATGAATCTGTAGACCTTCCATTAGAACTTGTAATGTTCTTAAACAACTAAGAAGACTTAGATAAAGATAAAGTAGGAGGAAAAAAGACATTTGAAGGTTTGATTAACCCCAAGATATTTTCTTTGACTTAAAGGTACAAAAATGCTGCTACTTAAAAGTTAATGGGCCCAAAGGTACAGTATATAAAATAAAATAAAAACTTTATCTTTTACCTCTTTCTGTGCACACAGGAGTATTGGCTTTTTCTCTCAGCGCAGCTCTTCACAGGTCTGTTAGCTGATCTCAGCTCTTTAGCCCCAGAGATATCTGTCTGTGTGGTTGTCCATCAAAGATGTGCTGGCACCGAGCAGAACTGAGCAGCATGACTCATTCTCTTAAATGTAATGCTGGCATGAAGCGTGACCCTTGCCCTGCAGTCTGTGACCACTCGCTCTGATCATCTCTGAGCTTTGAAGTGGAATAAAATAAAATAAAAATCGGTATATAAAAAATATAAATAAAGATAGATAAAATAAATAAAATAATTTGCATGTCCAAGCTATTTTATACAGTATTTTTAACTTACAGGTACAAAAATGCTGCTTCTTAATAATTAAGATGGGACCAAAAATAAAATAAAAAAATAAATAAAATTAGCTTTGTCAACAAAATATATAAACATCTATACAGTAGATCAACATAGATACAATTATTTGCATTTATTAAATCTATTTTCTATGACTTAAAAGGTACAAAATGTTGCTTCTTAAAGAGATAGTTCACCCAAAAAATGTAATTCTCTCATCATTTACTTGCCCTTTTGCCATCCCAGATGTATATGACTTTCTTCTGCAGAACACAAAGATTTTTTTTAAAGAATATTTCAGCTCTGTTGGTCCTCACAATGCAAGAGAATGGTGACCAGGACTTTGAAGGTCCAAAAGGCAGTACAAAAGTAATCCATGACTCCAGTGGTTTAAATCAATGTCTTCAGAAGTGATATGATAGGTGTGGGTGAGAGACAGATCAATATTTAAGCCTTTAACTGTAATTCTACACTTTAACTTCCACATTCTGGTGTGGAAGTGACTTTCACTTTCACATTCAGCCACCTACTGGTTGGGGCTGGTCAAAGGTGGAGATTGATACTAAAAAAGGACTTAAATATTTATCTGTTTCTCTAAATAAAAATTTGTGTCAGAAAAATAAATAAATAATAATAGATTAAATAAATAAAATGATTTGCATGTCTCTAAAAATATGACCAATAGTAAAATAAAATAAAAAATCAGTATGTCAACAATATAAATAAATTAATGATAGATTAAATAAATAAAATTATCTGCACATCCCCAAACTATTTTCTATGGCTTACAGGCACAAACATTCTGCTTCATATCCATTAAGATGGGCCCCAAAATAAAATAATATGATAATAATAATAATAGTAAAAGAAATATAAAGCTAAATCACAGTAAAGTGCAAAGTAAATCAATAAGTGCTAATCAGGTTAATATCTTTCCATTTTTCATATCCTGTGTGCTCTATATGCATGACAACAGCATATTTAATGAATGTAGATGAATATGAATGTAAAGAACTGGCTTAATTTAACCCCAGTGCTTTGGGATAATTTTTATATATCCCACATAGTTAACAAATTTTGTTTTCATCTGTACTTTATCAACTGTATCGGCTTCCTTGAAACACCTATAAATATTACAGCTTAGGCTGCCGCAGGCACTTTACCAGCTCATTATATGATAATGCACCTTTGAAAAACAATGGCTCTGTTTTTGTGTGTTGGGGAAAATACAGGTCAGGCTCTCTCCACTGAGTGGCCTCAGGGCTTTACTGTGAGTTCAGAGTCAAGCAATATGCAAGGACAATAAGAGGGAGGTACTACCAGTCATGAAAAGTGTGATAATTATTTCATTCTTGTTAAGATGTTTTCAGAAATTAGATTTTACCTGACAAGTGCACAGAGGGTTTGATGCATATTGCACACCAATTCGTAAACCACAATCTGACTGGCTGGCTTTTATGCTATTTCCGTGAATCAGAGTGCACAGATTATAATTAGGGGTGAAAAAGTTCCTGTAATTAAAACAAACCAAACTGTTCGTCACCAAAGGAATGTATGTTTATATAGTGCGATTTATCTCACACAACCAGGCTGATGTGATCTTACTGTGCATTAGGCAACAGTAGGTCTAAATTTCTTCAGTTGAAATCAGTATGAGCTTTCAGAAATTTGAATCACTGCCCCCAGTGGCCGAAGCTGGAAGTGTTGTTTCTGGTGAAAAGTCCACAGAGAGGCACCAAAATCAAGCTTTTTTTTTTTTTTTTTTTTTTTTTTAAATGATGTAATAGAATGAACAGAAATGCAAATGTTATTAACTCTACGCCCAAACCCAAACGTAACCGTCAGCGGAGTAAAAAGGATTGTAGAGCGAAAATGCAACCTTTGAAACATGCTTAAAAGTACGGCTGAGGCGATCATCTGACAGGGAGAGTGTTCCGCAAACGGGTCCTTGAATAACGTATAACGTGCAAGGAAGGGCCACTGGTGGACAGGGCACCAGGATAAGCTGAAAAGTGGACCAGACTTTATGCAGACAGTTAAACATGTGGTTATCTGAGTCTTCCAGAGGTGGGTAGAGTAGCCAAAAACTGTACTCAAGTAAAAGTACAATTACTTAAAAAAAAAAAAAAAAAAAAAAAAAAAACTTACTCAAGTAGAAGTACTAACATAAATAATTACTTGAGTAAGAAATTATCAAGTAGTGAGTAACTCGTTACTTTCACAAATGACATAATATACGTTTACTCCCCTATATTCTATTACATAATACACATTGAACATGTACTACAGAACTATTATTATTATTATTAATGGAAATTCTGTCATCATTCACCATCATGTTGTTCCAAACCCGTATGACTTTCTTTCTTCCATGCAACACAATAAGGAGATATTAGACAGAATGTTTGCCTGAGTCACTATTTACTTCCAGTGAATGTGTTTATATATATATATATATATATATATATATATATATATATATATATATATATATATATATATATTGGAAGTGAATGGTGACTGAGACTGTCAGGCCCTAACATTCTGTCTAACATATTTTGTGTTCCACATAATACAAAACGTCACACTGGTTTGGAACAACATGAGGGTAGGGAAATTATGACAGAATATTAAATTATGGCTGAGCTATCACTTTAAAGAGATAGTTTACCCAAAAATGCAAATTCTCTCATCATTTACTCACCCTCATGCCATCCCAGATGTGTATGACTTCCTTTCTTCTGCAGAACACAAATTAAGATGTTTAAAAGAATATTTTAGCTCTGTAGGCCAAAATTGTGATGCTCCAAAAAGCACATAAAGGCAGCATAAAAGTAATCTATAAGACTCCAGTGGTTAAATCCATGTCTTCAGAAGTGATATGATAGGTGTGGGTGAGAAACAGATCAATATTTGTCATTTGTTGCTAGACAGCAGGGGGCGATATGCAGAGAAGAATGTGAATCACCAAAAACAAGAAGAAGAATGTGAAAGTGATCTGTTTCCCTGATTCTCATCCACATTTTCACATCGCTGCTGAAGATGTTGATTTAACCACTGGAGTTATGAATTACTTTTATGCTGACTTATGTGATTTTGTTTAGCTTTAAAATGTTGCCACCCATTCACTTGCATTGTATGGACCTACAGAGCTGAGAAATTCTTCTAAAAACCTTCATTTGAGTTCAGCAGATGAAAGAAAGTCATACACATCTGGGGCAGCGTGAGGGTGAGTAAATAATAAGAATTGTAATTTTTGGGTGAACTATCCCTTTAAGGGCTCTTGTCAGATCTGGATGAATTTGTCAGTAAGAAGAGAGATTTAGAAACATGTCTAGTAATTATTACAGTGAAAACGTGAAAATGTCCCACAAGGACATTATATATAATGCTGAAATATAAACCAAAGCAAGATCATGCTTTATTAATGCCTTCTTTTGCTATTTCATATCTTTTAAAGTCCTGTGTGAATTCTTATTTCAGTGCAGTTACAGTTTTTAGTGTCTTAAGTACTGCAGCAGTACCACCGCTCTCTAAATGCATATACCCAGCCTAGCGCATTGGGCACCAACCCCGGTCGTGGAACACTCACTGTGTCTGAAACCGCCCCCTATCCACTATATAGTGCACTATTTCGAGTGTCTGCCATTTTGTAGGAGTGTCTGAATTCTGAGTGAGCCACTCGTTCCCTACTTTTGTTCACTCATTCTTACCCACAATGCACTCTAATTTCGAGTGTACATTTGATGTACACTCGACAATGGTTAATTGCCCACAATCCACCACAGGGCAGAAGTATGAGCTGGGAGTTTACTGCTTCCTTCACTCCTGCAATGTTTTATTTCATGCTGAATGTAGTAAATTACTTTTTGACAAATCGTTACTTGATTAAAATAACATAATAACATATAGAGAGGCAAAACATACAGATACATTTTAAAATGTACTCTTTATCTGATAAAAATGTGTTCACTCTTTATATTAACACACAGAATATAGTTGTGCTCAAAAGTTTGCATACCCTTGGAGAATTGGTAATATATGTACCATTTTAAAGAAAACATGAGTGAGCAGGCAAAACACATTTATTTTATTTCTTATGGGACTCATATTCAACATCCTGGTTACTTCCGTAACCTCCGTTCCCTGATGGAGGGAACGAGATGTGTCGATGTAGTGACACTAGGGGTCACTCTTGGGAGCCTGAGACACCTCTGGTCTTTGATAAAAGGCCAATGAAAATTGGCGAGTGGTATTTGCATGCCACTCCCCCGGACATACGGATATAAAAGGAGCTGGTATGCAACCACTCATTCAGGTTTTACGCTGAGGAGCCGAGACAAGGTCCGGCCATTTCAGCGGGTAGTTCAGCGTTCTGGCAGGAGGGACACAACGTCTCATTTCCTCCATCAGGGAACGGAGGTTAAGCAAGTAACCAGGACGTTCCCTATCTATCACTCACTCGACGTTGTGTCAATGTAATGACACTAGGGGTCCCTATACGAAACGCCGCAACTGGCTGAACTGTGTTATGTGAACTGGTGGTTTGTGACGGGCAGACCACTGTGTGCCTCGTAGCCAGCACACCAGGCCGACACGTAACCTCGCCCAACATAGTTATGAGTGTCAAACGGCCCTTTGGGGAAAAGTCGACTACCCAAAAGATAGAGACAGGCTAACCCAGTCGTGGCCAATTTTCCCCTTCTTTTATTCCACTCTCTAAAAAAGAAAGGGGATTATCCGACTGGGCTGCCAGTTCTAGTCGGAGGATGTCCATCCCAAGGGGAGGACACCTCGCCCAAAGAGAGGGGGGGATATTTAAGTGGAACAATACGTCACATGGTCTTGCCGACCATGTGGAGAGTCTCATGGTAGATCCTACCCAATGGGGGAGGAGTTGCTACAAACATGGAGACTGTGGCAGAGGGGCTCTGCCCAAGGAAGATGCAGTTTGCCAACAGGGAAACTAATTAGCGGAAGATATATATCGCATGGGGTTACCTTACAGGGAACCGCCACATGCGGAGCACCTACCCCAGAACAGGGCTCTTAGTTAGCACGTGCACTGGGCCGGCAGTGAGTCTCTCCGAAAACTCGACTGCCACAGTGCTCGGAGGAAGTCAACCAGGGAACATAGTTTGTGAACACTACTGGGAATTAATGGCGCATATCTTCAGCTCAGAGGAGGTGAAAGATGCTATGTGCAAGCGATACACCCAGCCGGCTATCCCGGGCTTATCCGCTTGTATTGCGTGCCACTCCCTGGGACGAAACTGGTTCCACCTGGAGGTTGTAAAGGTGTTGGGTGTTGCCCAGCCTGCTGCTCTGCAAATGTCTGTTAGAGAGGCACTCCTGGCCAGGGCCCAGGAGGCCGCTACACCCCTGGTAGAATGGGCTCGTAGCCCTACCGGGGCGGCACGTCCTGGGTGTGATATACCATAGCTATGGCATCAATGAGCCAGTGGGTGATCCTCTGCTTGGAGACAGCGCTTCCTTTCCGCTGTGCACCAAAGCAGACAAAGAGCTGCACAGAGATCCTAAAGCTTTGTGTGCGATCCAAATAGATGCGTAAAGCGCACACCGGACACAGCAACGACAGGGCTGGGTCTGCCTCCTCCTGGGGCAGCGCTCGCAGGTTCACCACCTGGTTCCTAAAAGGGGTCGTGGGAACCTTGGGCACATAGCCCGGCCGGGGTCTCAGGATCACGTGAGAGTAGCCCGGACCAAACTCCAGGCACATTTCGCTGACAGAGAACTCTTGCAGGTCTCCTGCCCTCTTGATGGAAGTGAGCGCAGTCAGGAGGGCAGTCTTCAAAGAGAGTGCCTTAAGCTCAGCTGACTGCAAAGGCTCAAAGGGGGCTCTCTGTAGACCCTGAGGAACTACAGAGAGGTCCCATGAGGGAACGAGGTGTGGTCTGGAGGGATTCAGCCTCCTGGTGTCTCTCAGGAACCTGATGATCAGGTCGTGCTTCCCTAAGGACTTACCGTCCACTGTGTCGTGGTGTGCTGCTATAGCAGCAACGTACACCTTCAAGGTGGAAGGGGACAGCCGCCCTTCCAACCTCTCCTGCAGGAAGGAAAGCACCAATCTGACTGCACATCTCTGGGGTCTTCCCGTCGGGAAGAACACCACTTAGCGAAGAGACACCACTTAAAGGCATACAGGCGCCTCGTAGAGGGGGCCCTAGCCTGAGTGATCGTGTCTACCACCATGGGTGGTAGACCGCTTAGGTCTTCCATGTCCCGTCCAGGGGCCAGACATGGAGATTCCAGAGGTCTGGTCACGGGTGCCAGATGGTGCCCCGTCCCTGAGAAAGAAGGTCCTTCCTCAGGGGAATTCGCCAGGGGGGGCTGTCGCGAGGAGCGTGAGGACCGAGAACCATGTCTGGGTGGGCCAGTAGGGTGCTACCAGGATGACCTGCTCCTCGTCTTCCCTGACCTTGCACAGAGTCCGGGCAAGTAGGCTCACTGGGGGAAGCACATAGTTGCCAGCTGTGTGCCAGCACGTCTATGCTGAGGGGTGCGAAATTAAACAAAAAGGCAACAAAAGATTCTCCACCCAGCCCTCCACCGGGGGATGGAGTGGTCTTCCTACTAGCTCCAGCTGAGTGGGTTTCGAAAACCCTGGGTTGCCCATCTCAGGGGTGCTTTTACGACCTTCGTGGGTTCTTAGCGGCCGACTGTGAGACGGGTGGCATCTGCTTCCTGCGGTGGGCTCCGCATCGGGGCCAGGCCGAAGGGGCGGGCTGCGGCGGAGCCGGTGCAGTCACTGAAGGGGGACGCCCTTGGCGATGAGCAGACAGGGTGCGGGATCTTGCGCCGGAGCAGGATATGCCGGATAGCCTCTGTCTGCAGCTTCACTGTCGAGAACTGCTGGGCAAAGTCCTCGACGGTGTCGCCGAATAGGCCAGCCTGGAAGATGGGGACAGCAAGGAACCGTGTCTTGTCGGCCTCACCCATCTCGACCAGGTTGAGCCAAAGGTGGTGCTCCTGGACCACTAATGTGGACATCGTCCGCCCGAGAGACCGCGCTGTGAACTTCGTCACTCGGAGAGCAAGGTCGGTCGCCGAGTGCAGTTCCTGCATCAGATCTGGGGCGGAACTACCCTCGTGCAGTTCTTTTAGCACCTTGGCTTGGTGGACCTGCAGGAGAGCCATGGCATGCAGGGCAGAGGTGGCTTGTCCAGCAGCGCTGTAGGCTTTAGCCGTCAGGGACGACGTGAACCTACAGGGCTTGGACGGGAGCTTTGGGCTTATCCACCGGGGGAATCGCCGTATAGCCCCTGGCCGCCCCACCATCGAGGGTAGTGAGGGCGGGGGAGCTGAGAAATCGGGATCGGGCAGTAAAAGGTGCCTCCAAGATTTCGTCAGCTCCTTGTGCACTTCTGGGAAGAAAGGCACTGGAGCGGGGCGTGGCTGCTTTGAGCGGTGCCGTGAGCCCAGGAACCAATCATCAAGCTGCGAGGGTTCAGGGGAGAGCGGAGGGTTCCACTCTAGCCCGACGCTCGTGGCCGCCCAGGAAAGCATGTCCATCATCTCTGCATCAACCTGTGACTGGGCAATCATCCCCGAAGGGGGGAGCCCAGCTGAGGCTTCTGCATCTGACTGGACAAGCCCGCTCTCCGATGCTGCGCTCGAGAGCCCATCAGCTTCGCGGACTCCGAACAAGAGGCCAAACTCGCTGTGAGAGGAGCCGGCGGACTCATCCGGAAGCCCGATCGGGCAGACGAGCATGCTGGGGAATGGGAGGTCCGTGGGGGGATACCCGGCGGAGGCGATCCCATTAGAGTCCCCAAATCGCCCCCAGTGCTAGCCGCGCTGGCCTCAAACCCATAGGTAGAAGGACCGAGGCGGGAAGCCACTGGGGTTTTTGTAAGACCGCAACGTTGCCATGGTCATGTTCTCGCAGTGAGAACATGACACATCCACGAACGTGGCCTCCATGTGGGTCACACCCAGACAGAAAAGAGAGCGATCATGACCGTCTGAAGTTGAGAGGTAACGACCGCAACCAGGAATAACACACAATCGGAAAGGCATCTTTAAAAAGACACGTCTTTAAAAAGAAGTTCCGTGTGTGCCGCTCTTTTAGAGAAATATACTCTTTTAGAGAAATATACTCTTTCAGAAAATATACTCTCTTTTTTCTGCCGAAGCGCCCAGGGGCGTTCTCTGCAGTGCACCAGTGCAGAGGAGGGAGAAGCCGCTGAAATGCGCCGTCAGATCCAGCAGAGGTGAATGAACAGTGAGAATTCAGCTCAATGAGCATGACCGTTCAGCTCCGAAGAAAAAATCTGAATGAGTGGTTGCATACCAGCTTCTTTTATACCCGTATGTCTGGGGAAGTGGCATGTAAATACCACTCGCCAATTTTAATTGGCCTTTTATCAAAGACCAGAGGTGTTTCGGGCTCCCAAGAGTGACCCCTAGTGTCACTACATCGACACAACGTCGAGTGAGTGACAGATGGGGAATTGTAGGTTACAACAGAATGGCACAATCATAAAACAAAACATGGCAGCAAAGAAAAAAATGAAATGACCCCTGTTCAAAAGTCTGCATACCCTTAGTTCTTAATACTGTGTATTGCCCCCTTTAGCATCAATGACAGCATGCAGTCTTTTGTAATAGTTGTATATGAGGCCCCAAATTCTTGCAGGTGGTATAGCTGCCCATTTGTCTTGGCAAAATGCCTCCAGGTCATGCAAAGTCTTTGGTCGTCTTGCACATTTGAGATCTCCCCAGAGTGGCTCGATGATATTAAGGTCAGGAGACTGTGATGGCCACTCCAGAACCTTCACCTTTTTCTGCTGTAACCACTGGAGGGTCAACTTGGCCTTGTGCTTAGGGTCATTGTCATGCTGGAAAGTCCAAGAGCGTCCCATGCGCAGCTTTCGTGCAGAAAAATGCAAATTGTCTGCCAGTATTTTCTGATAACATGCTGCATTCATCTTGCCATCAATTTTCACAAGATTCCCCGTGCTTTTAGAGCTCACACACCCCCAAAACATCAGTGAGCCACCACCATGCTTCACAGTGGGGATGGTATTCTTTTCACTACAGACCTTGTTGACCCCTCTCCAAACATAGCGCTTATGGTTGTGACCATAAAGCTCTATTTTGGTCTCGTCACTCCAAATTACAGTGTGCCAGAAGCTGTGAGGCGTGTCAAGGTGTTGTCCAGCATATTGTAACTGGGCTTTTTTGTGGCATTGGCGCAGTAAAGGCTTCTTTCTGCCAACTTGACCATGCAGCTCATTTTTGTTCAAGTATCGTCGTATTGTGCTCCTTGAAACAACCACACCGTCTTTTTCCAGAGCAGCCTGTATTTCTCCTGAGGTTACCTGTGGGTTTTTCTTTGTATCCCGAACAATTCTTCTGGCAGTTGTGGCTGAAATATTTCTTGGTCTACCTGAACTTGGCTTGATATCAAGAGATCCACAAATTTTCCACATCTTAATAAGTGATTGAACAGTACTGACTGGCATTTTCAAGGCTTTGGATATCTTTTTATATCCTTTTCCATCTTTATAAAGTTCCATTACCTTGTTACGCTGGTCTTTTGACAGTTCTTTTCTGTTCCCCATGGCTCAGTATCTAGCCTGCTCAGTGCATCCACATGAGAGCTAACAAACACATTGACTATTTATAAACAGACACTAATTGCAATTTAAAAAGACACAGGTGTGGTAAATTAACCTTTAATTGCCATTTAAACCTGTGTGTGTCACCTTGTGTGTCTGTAACAAGGCCAAACATTCAAGAGTATGTAAACTTTTGATCAGGGCCATTTGGGTGATTTCTGTTATCATTATGATTTAAAAAGGAGCCAAACAACTATGTGATAATAAATGGCTTCATATGATCACTATCCTTAAATAAAAGAGAGGTTTTTGCATGATCAGTCATATTTTCAATATCAATGTCAAAATTTCACAATTTCTGCCAGGGTATGCAAATTTTGAGAATGAAGATTTATTGTATTAATATATTATTTAATAAGAATAACAAGTAAGGCCTAAGTATTTTAAAATTTAATATGTGACGTTGTTTCTGCGACAGCCCCAGAGCTTCGACGTCAGTGTCCGAATTCACTCATTTCATTCACTTACAACTGCACTAACTGCCATTCACTATATAGGAAATAGTGAATGAGTGAACGATTGCGGACACAGCCAGTCTCTCTTCGCCATACGATCTCGCGCCCACACATCTCACACACACGCGCCCCGCGCACCTCGCTGTGCACGAGCAGTAAATGTAACGGAGTAAGTTACTACCAACCTCTGGAGACTACAGTAGAGTAGATGTGTAGATGTGATTTGACCCCAACTCTCATGTGTCGTGCTGGTTGTATGTTATTGAGAAGAAAAAGGTTGAGCCTTTCCTTCAGACACTGAATCTGAGTTTAAGATAAAATCCACCTGGTGAAAGATCAAATCAAATCAAACCAAATCACTTTTATTGTCACACAACCATATACACAAGTGTAATGGTGGGTGAAAGACTTGGGTGCAGTTCCGAGCAACATAGCAGTCGTGACAGTGATGAGACATATACCAGTTTACAATAAACATCAGATTTACACAACACAATTTACATATCTAATATACACATAATTATAAAACACAACACAATAATAAAATACAATGTACATTATACAATACACACAATATAGGATACACATACACACAATATACAATTCATATTATACATTAAAAATAGTGTATATAGTATATATAAAATATACAGTAGGTTGTTTTGTACTGTATTGACATTCAGGCTGTTGGTTGATAGTCAGTTGTCAGTGTGTTAAGAGAGAATATAATTTATGACAGTCCAGTGTGAGATAATTAGATTAATAAAGTGCAGTGCTGATGTATACTGATCGTGAGAGATCAAGTCTGATCAAAGTCTGATTGCTTAGGGGAAGAAGCTGTCATGAAGTCGGCTGGTGCGGGTCCTAATGCTGCGATACCGCCTGCCTGATGGTAGCAGTGAGAGCAGCCCATGGCTCGGGTGGCTGGAGTCTCTGATGATCCTCCGAGCTTTTTTCACACACCGCCTGGTATAGATGTCCTGGAGGGAAGGAAGCTCACCTCCGATGATGTGTCTGGCAGTTCGCACCACCCTTTGCAGGGCTTTGTGGTTGTGGGCGGTGCTATTGCTGTACCAGGCAGTGATGCAGCCAGTCAGGATGCTCTCTACAGTGCTGGTGTAGATGCTCTCAGCCATCTCAGGAAGAAGAGGCGCTGATGAGCCTTCTTAACAACGGCCTCAGTGTGGACGGACCATGTGAGTTCCTCAGTGATGTGGACACCGAGGAACTTGAAGCTGCTGACTCTCTCCACCAGTGCTCCATTGATGGTGATGGGGCTGTGTTCTCTGTCTTTTCTCCTGAAGTCCACCACAAGCTCCTTTGTCTTGCTGACGTTAAGGGAGAGGATGTGCTCCTGACACCAGCATGTCAGAGTGTGCACCTCCTCTCTGTATGCTGAGTATGCTCTGTATGTTGAATGCTGAGCTGTAGTCTAAAAACAGCATTCTTACATAAGTGTTCCTTTTTTCCAGCTGGGAGAGAGCAGTATGTATTGTAGATGCAATGGCATCGGTTGTTGCGGTAAGCAGACTGCAATGGTTCCAGTGAGGCAGGCAGCACAGAGCAGATGTAATCTCTGATTAGCTTCTCAAAGCATTTGCTGAAGACGGGGGTCAGAGCAACAGGATGCCATTCATTTAAGCAAGTGATTATGGATTGCTTTGGTACAGGCACAATAGTGGACGTTTTAAAGCATGTGGGGACCACAGACAAAGAGAGGGAAAGGTTTAAAATGTCCGTAAAAACACCAGCCAGTTAGTTCGTGCATGCTCTGATGACGCGGCCCGGAATGCCGTCTGGACCCACGGCTTTACAGATATTCACCCGTCGGAAGGATCGGGTTATATCCGCTACAGAGACAGAGAGTGAACTAACCTCTGTAGCTACGCTGCGAGAGCTCTCTCCAAGAGATTGGTGTTATTTCCCTCAAAATGAGCATAAGAAGTATTTAGCTCATCCGGGAGAGAGGCAGCGGTGTTCACGGCGGAGTTTTTATTCCCTTTGTAGTCCGTGATGATATTAATTCCCTGCCACATGCTTCTAGAGTTGGTGGTGTTGAACTGTCCTTCAATCTTGTCCCTGTACTGGCGTTTGGCTGCTCTGATTCATAACTGGCTTGTTTATGCTCCTCCGCATTCCCGGAATTAAAAGCGGAGGTCCGCGCATCAAGTGCCATGCGAATATCGCTATTTATCCATGGCTTCTGGTTGGGGTAGATCCGTATTGTACTTCCTGATGAAACATGTTACACTATTAGCGTAAACCTCGATGACGTCATCAGCGTCGGACCGGAACATCTCCCAGTCTGCGTGATCAAAACAGTCTTGTAGCGTAGAATCTGATTGGTCCGACCAGCACTGGATCGTTCTGAGGGTGGGTGCTTTTTGTTTCAGTTTCTGCCTGTAAGTGGGCAGAAGCAGAATGGAAGAGTGGTCCAATTTGCCAAATGGTGGGAGGGGGAGGGATTTGTAGCCATCCCAGAAGGGAGAGTAGCAATGGTCCAAAATCCGGTCCCCTTGTGTGTTGAAACTGATGTGTTGGTGGTATTTTGGTGTGATTGATTTCAAATTGGCTTTGTTAAAGTACCCGGTCACAATGAACGTGGCCTCAGGGTGCGCGGTTTCCTGCTCACTTATACTCCCATACAGTTCCTTGAGTGCTTGGTCTGTGTCGGATTGTGGCGGGATGTACACAGCAGTGATAATGACCGTTGTGAATTCCCTCAGTAGCCAGAATGGTCGACACAGAAGCATGATAAATTCCAGATCAGGAGAGCAGAAAGACTTGACAGAATGTACGTTCCTCTGATCACACTAGGATTTGTTCATCATAAAACATACACCACCACCTCTGCTTTTACCTGAGAGGTCTTTCACTCTGTCCATTCAGTGCACGGAGAACCCCAAGGGTTCGATGGCTGAGTCTGGAATCTCCGCAGACATCCAAGTTTCTGTAAGGCAGATAATGCAGCAGTCCCTCGTCTCTCATTGGAAAGAGATCCGCGGTGTGCAATTGCAGAACCAATGTCCAAAAGTGTTTGTCTGTCATAGACAATAAGGCAGACAACATCCAAGACAAAAAACATAAGAACTGTAAACAAAACAAACAAAAACTGCAATGTTGTGTCGGAGCTCGGAACGCAGCAGCCATACTCGTCGCCACCTTGAGTCCTTCGCGCCTTCTTGAGTCCATAATGAGCTATTGTTCCCTCTTCATCCATTTCCTACATGCTTTATCTTCCTGTAGCAGAGCCTGCAAAGCCATAGCATCCATCGCTGACACACCCAGCCAGGTCTATCTCACATTGATTCGAACCGCATGGAGGAGGTAATACTCCATTGAGATTTAACGGATTCAGAAATAGTCTCAGAAATTAGATGAGTATTAAAGGAACTAGAACCATTTTCAACCTCTCTTTCATAGGTAATATCATAGGAAACTAGATTTGGTTGATAAGGTGTTAGAGTGATTTTTTAACATGTTTCTATGGTGTTCTTGGGTGGTTGCTTACTGGCCCAAGTAAAAAGAGCCCACTCACCAAAGGCTTCATGATATTCCCATCCCTGGATTTTTTTTTTTGTTTTTTTTTGCCAGTTTATTTCATCCAGAGAGCGAAAACCGTCAGTCTGATTGCTTAGAAAAGTAACCATACATCATTACTGTAATGATGAGTCAGCAGAGTTGAGATCCATATGCAGCTTTTAATAACAATAAATGCAGTAATACAGACAGGCAGGGGTCAATCACCAGCAACAGTAATATCCAAGGTAATCCAGAGATGTAGACAATAAACAGGCAAGAGGTCGGGGCAGGCGGCAGACAATCGCAGGTTATTTCCAGGTAAACAAGGCAGTAATAGTAGGCAGGTAGCAACGGGTCAAAACAGGGTGAACAGTCCAGGATCATACACAGGTAATGCAATAAACACAGAGAATGCTCAGAAATGTCAGCCAGGGCAAAACATGACTTTGCAATGATAGAGAGTGAGAGTGAGACTTAAATAGCTGAGTAAATGAGAAACAGCTGAGCAGGTAATCAGTGACAGGTACGGGGATTATGGGAAATGGAGTCCAGAGAGTTAAAGTCAATCCCCAGGTGATGGAGCCCTCTGGTGGTGAGCGGGAGGAACAACAAAGGCAGGATTCATGACAATTACTCAATAAACTGTATGGTTTAAATTAAATTTAGGGTTAGGGGTTTGTTCAAATCCACTTGAACAATAGTAAGGGTGTATATGCTTTGGTGCTTGCTAAATGCTTACCTTAGCAAACACAATTAATAGTTTTTAAATGCATGCATGTTGTAAAGCAATGAAAATAACACGTGTTTCCTATATCATATCAGAATGTAAATAAAAAGAAGGAAATTGAATTACGTGGATTTCATTTAACCTTTAAATGTCCTGTTTGAGGTTTGAGAGACACCAAAGCCATTTTAAAAGCTGATTGTAAACAGACATTACAAGTTATCTGGTTGATACTCAAAGAATTTAAGTACTCATTTTACTAAATGAGAAATGACTATACAAATTTTTTTACTTGATAACATGCTTCTAATATCCTAAAATTACAAACTGTTATTTGAGTCTCAGATACCCCAGATATAAAACATGAATAAATCCAATGAATTTTGACATGGTAAGATTCTCTGACTGGTGTATACAATTTAGAGATGCACTCCTTTTATATATATATATATATATATATATATATATATATATATATATATATATATATATATATATATATATATATATATATATGTAAATGTATATCAGACATGGTCACAAGTCCCTGCAGTAGAGTCCAAGTCAAGTCTCAATCTTTGGTCACAAGTCCAAGTCAAGTCTTAGTTATTTTTCAGCAATAGTTCTTTATCTACAGCTGGTTAGTTGAATAAACCCTGTATGCTAACTGAATTTTGAAATATTAAAACTGATTACTTCTAGGGATTGCCTTGTTCATTTAATTAAACTTGTCTAATAAAGTACATAAGGTTTTACTTTTATCAGGTTTTTTATACAGTAAACAATCAGTTAACAATTATTATCAAATTTGCATAGTATTTCACAGCTGTCTTTGCTCTGGTGAATCCAGTGAACCTGCAGACAGTGAACAATGACTGCTTTATAGACTTTTAACATTTAACATTTAAAACAAGACTTAAACCATCATTGGGATAACATCTATGAAAACTCCATATGCATGACAACTGCATACACTTTATAAGTAGGGATGGGACGATATGGTTTTCTCACGATGCGGTTCGACATACGATATTAGCTTCACGATTCGATATAATCTCGATTCGATATAATAACACTTACATGACAAAGTGTGACAGACATTTGTGGGGGATTTTTCGAAAAATGTATGAGCAAAATGCACATTATAATTTCTCATCAAAATAAAGTTCTTTAATACACAATATAAATGCTCAAAGTTTAAATAATAAGTTAATTATAGAGTTTTTCATATACCTTTCTCTATAAGAAAAGATCACAAACAAATGAGCCTTCAAAAATAATGGACTATTCAGGCTAATCAGAAGCAGAAAAAGCAACAGAACTGAAACGGTCCTGAAAATAATATGTGAAAGTGTAGGCTATAAATTATTGTTGAATAATATTTTTGCCATTATTATTATAATCACATTTAAATTTATATACAGTATATAAATATATATATATATATATATATATATATATATATATATATATATATATATATATATATATATATATATATAGTTTACATTCATTTGTGTAACAAGCACCAAAATAATACTGTCACTTTAAGAGTTAAACATGCATCTAACAGACTCACACAGGTGTTGTGGTTCATTTATTAATGAGAGAGAAGCCTCTCGGGTCTTTTTATTGCATTTGTGCTATGTGATTAAAATCAATATTTCTTTTTACTTTTTTTATCTGACTTTAAAAAACAGAAAGGATATTAAAAGACACATTATTCAATGAAAGTGGAGTGCATGGATGTCATATTTGATGGACACACATTACAAGGAAGAAATGGTCTGTTTTAATTTCAAGCACTTTTCAGCAAGGCGTCAAGGTATTCCAGTTCTTAAATTTCTAAAAGCTAAATTCAAGCACTTCAAGGACCTTGTGTGAACCCTGTAAACGGTGTAGAAGAAATGCAGTAGGGGTAAAAAAAAAAATCAAGTGATAGAGCGATTATAATGTTTGACGGGTCATTTTGTTTATGAACACATAGACACAGCATGAAAGACTGACTCACCTTTTCTGGGTGAGTTTTCAAATGTCTAATGAAGTTTGATGTAGTTCTGCTAGCTTCTTTTTTCATTCCACATGTTTTAGCCTACAGGACAGCATTCCATTTATTGCTATTATATCGAAGGTTTTTGAATCCAAATGTTATCATGAAGAGCGTTTAGATGATGCCATCCTGTCAAAGCAAAGATTTCAATTAATGAACGAATCGTTCTATCATGTTGGTTCAGCCATACCTACTACAAGAAAGAACCGACCTGTGGGAAAGTGTCAGACAGCTCTTACAGGGAGAGTGAGCGGCAGCTGCGGTGCCTCTTCACTCTATCCCAGACATTTTTCCTGTTCAAGGGATATGTTAAAAATGCATTTAAACATACTAATGATTTGTGTTTTTCACGAGTCTCTGATCTCAAGTCCAAGTCAAGTCTCAAGTCAATTGTTTACGAGTCTGAGTCGAGTAGCGATCATTTTGTTTTGCAACTTAAGTGCGACTCGAGTCATACAGCTATGAAGTAGTTCCAGATCTTGACCGCATAACAGTTCCATATCACTTTGCCAAATTATTTAAGTTATTTCAAAGAGCTGTACAGGCTACCACAACACAGTAGCCTATGGTTTCACTTCAAGTAGATTGGTAAGTGCTTTTTGCATTACTGTAACATATGGGGATTTCTAAGTGTAAATTAGGCTGGCTGGAGCATTCAGTGTCATTTCAAGTTTTGGCTTTCATGCTTGGACGTGTTTTAAAAATGTCAGTTGGTATTATGAGTTGGCTGCGATATAATGTATGATGTCCATAGGCATAGTATGTCTTATTCATTGTTAAACGGTGTTTTCTTAATGGCATGAATCGCACTGAAGGCCTAGACTTAAAATGCATGGGCCGCCACAGCAAAATAAACAACTAATACAAAGACACTGGCTATGTACATTGGATAAGAATAACAAACAATGTCAATGATATCCTACATTTATTTACATTTCTGTTGAAAAGCACAATTCATGTCAGCATGTCAACAGATCTTTAGCAAAGGAAAAGCTACAAGAATGGCAACACTTGCTGCTGCTGAGAAGAATACTTAAACTTACATCTTGGCAATTTGAAGCGATGTGACAAGAGTCGCAGCAAACAGAAGTAATCCCACACACGTTCTCTCTCAGTTTCTCTCTTTCTCTCTCTCACTCACATATGTAACGCACCTCATCTGGTGGAGCTCAAATCAACAGACAGAGATGAGGAACTGCGTTCTCTTGCATTGTGTCTTTTAATCTGAAACAAACATAAAACCATGTCCCTCTGTACATTGGTGACAAATGGGCATCCACACAAACATCTAGAAAAATTAAATCACAAAAAAGGGTCACTCATTAAAAGTGGTAAAATGATAGGCTAGCCCGCATGGCTGACTAGCTGTGTACATGGAGGGCAAATTACTCTTTAATTTCTGTTACAGTTTGTCACATACACTAACAGTCGACTCATATACTGTTGTACAACATCAATATATTATGAAATCAACAGTAACTAAGAAATGTAAATGACTTTTGTCATTAGAAAACAACATTTGCCGGAGCATGTGAAATTTAACTGTTTCCTCCCAGCATGAGAACAATCTGTTTGTTGGGGGGAGGCAGGGGTACTCAATTAAAGTTCCAAGATGTCCGCTCTCTACATTTCCTTCCCAGCAAAGGTCCGGATAGTATGTAGCTTACATGGTGTCAGTAGTTATATGGCTAAGAAATTATGTATCTTTTTTATTTATATATATATATATATATATATATATATATATATATATATATATATATATATATATATATATATAATTTTTATAACTTGCCATTTTGACAGCAATAGTACTGTCCTGAAAAAATCCTGATGAGGACATTGGGGGCCCAGAGGCAGCTAGTGGGGTCTGAGAGATCTTTTCTACCAAAAGATTAAAATATTTCATCAAGACTTCATCAGTTGTGGGCACTTGGATGTGAATATTAAAAGATCAACAGTTTGTTTTGAAGCTGAATGAAAGCAGTCCAGTTTTGTTGAAATATTTTTACAGTCAGAATCTATACCTATGTATGGGATATAGAAGGCCTTTTGACAGATAAAATACTGTGGGTTCAAGGGTGTACCCTGAGAGAAAATGTATAAAAATGTAAAAGACTGAATGGGACCATTTTTATATTTTCCTTAAAGTGAGAATCTACTAACAACAAACAAACAATTTACATAATAGTGAAGCATTAAATATCTGTTTGATTAATTTAAGGATCAATAGGCTTTCCTTGCCATGATGACATCTCTGCTTAATTTTCACAAAATTAGAACAAAACTCTGTTTATTATGAAAGGCTCCTAACATGCTGATTAATGAAGCTAAATTTAGATGGAAAAAAACGTTATAGTCTTAAGGCGGCAGGTTAACTTGTCCTCATACAAACCTGGTTTAGCTGAACCACAAATCAGACAGATGAAGATAGTTTCACTTAATTTTTGTTTTCTGCGGTGTCTCCGCTACTGTTGTTAAAATAACCGCACCTGCAACTCATACGTACAGTAAATTAGGCTTTATGCGGCGCCTCATGTCTATAGCGGGGAGAGAGGCAACGCGCGCGGAGCGGGAATAAAGTGAGTAGCGCTGAACGTGCTTAATTCCCGCTCTATTTCTAATTTCCGAAATATTTCTATCTAGCGCTGAACGCTATTTATTCCCGCTCCGCGGGTGAATACACGTATGCTTACATAATCACTTAGCCAGGTGTCAGATAACTAGCACAAAGCTTCAGAGCTCGGTCCGGATTTAATTGTCCTTCTGTCCAGACTGACTTCACATTAAAGGTGAATGACCCACTAATTACATAAACTCACCAACAGAGGTCACCCAAACGTCATTAAATATATAATGAAATATTCATTTTGGTGAAAGGCATAAAAATACACGTTTTTATCTTTTTTTGCATTTTTAACCCTGTTACACACACACACACGCACACACGCGCGCGCGCACACTACCTTGTAACTTCAGTAAGCGCTCCAGTAAAGCAGCGCAAGCCTCTGTTGCTAGTTTTACAGTGACATTTTCAAACTAGTAAAGGAGAGTTGCGCTGTGTCAAAGCAAGGCGCTGAATTCGTGGCGGAAGATAATTCCACTCACAAGAGTGTTAGGGCCGAAAACCAGAAAATGTCTTGAGATAAAACCCTGAACGATATCTTAACGTGTGGTAACCGTGGTATTAGCTGCGTGTCCTGACAGTATTACCACCTACAGTGTGCATTATTTTTCAGTAATTCAGTGGTCTGTCGTCAATTATTCCTTATATATATATATATATATATATATATATATATTCTACATCTACAATGTGTTTATGCTGTGGTCAAATTGACCCCAAACAGAAACAATGTTACTGTATTAGAATGAATAACAGTCCCATATCTGAAAAGTGAATGTCTACTTTGAACAGGGTTGAAGCTTCAATAATATCTTGCTATTGGGTTTTTATTAGGTCAGAAAAAAAAAAAAATATTAAAAGAATCTGAAATTTAAATAAGATTTTAATTTTAAATTATTATTATTATTATTATTATTATTATTATTATTATTAATATTATTATTTACAAGTATATCATTGGGTTCTCTGGGACCCCAAACATAAAAGAGTAAAGACAATTTCAATAGGACATAATGTTTAAAAGAATAAGGGTAAGTTCACCCAAAAATAAAAATTATATCATAATTTACTCACTCTAATTTTGTCCCAATTACTTTCTTTTCTCCATTGAACACAAAAGGAGAAGTTAGGATAAAAGCTTCAGCTTAATGACTAAATGTAAATGTTAGGCAGAATCTTGGCCTCAGTCACCGTTCACTTTATTTGTATCTTTTTTTTAATTTTATTATTATTTTTTATTTTTTTTTTTCAGTATAATGAAAGAAAATGGTAAATGAGGCTGCCATTCTACCTAACATCTCCTTTTGTGTTCAATAGAAGAAAGAAAGAAAGTAATGCAGGTTTGGAACAACATAAGGGTGAGTAAATGAGAACACAGTTTTAGTTTTTAGATGAACAATGAAGCCTTTTCATCTAAGACTAACCAGTGCATTTAGTCAAACTAGTCTGTCATCAGTTGAGTTAACAAAGACCCATTTAAAGAGGTGTTTAATGCATCGATGGTCCTGTGCAGTACAGTCTCTTCTGACCTACTTTCATTGAACTACTTTCAGAACCTAGGACAGCTTCTGAACGCCGCCGCATGCTCTAACGGCACTTCTCATGGGCTTTGCTTTCCATCTTTTGGGTGAATGCATCCAAGCATTCTGGCTTCATTTAAAAGTAGCAGTAGTCTAAAGTACACTGAAAAAAGGGGTAACATGTAGTCGCTACCTTAAAGTTGATGTGTGTAATGTTTTCAATGTAAAAATACTCTCCATCCCATCTTAATATGCAGAAAAAAACTACAAGTAAGCCATTTGATCATTGATCTCCCCTTAAAGTGCAAATATTGTGGCTCTATGACAATATCAAAACATTGCTCTGTTTGTTTGAGCATCCCAACCAGCCCTTAAGTACTATTTCTACTTGACGTAACCCTTAAAAATGACTTTTGTTGGTGTGACCTAATGTAGTCAGGTTGGATAGTCATGTTAAAGCACACTTTTTTACCTGACATTTTTTTACAGTGCAGTCTTGCTCTGTTTTTGTGACCAATTGCATCCTCTGTTTGTGAATGTCTTTTTCTCGCCACCATCTAACCTTATCTTTTTCAATCTCTCTCCTGTAGTGTGCCCTATGTGTTTCCCATTCTGTTCTCGTTAATTGCTTTACACGTAACATATGGGATCTGACTTGTTTTTTTTGGCTTTGGCGATAGCATCTCTGATGGAGGCAAAATGTTTGTCTTTGGTGGTGTGCAAGTGCCGTTTGTCAAGAGGTTATTTTCACGTTGGTTGTCATGACAGTACAATAGATGTCAGTGCTATTTCATTATGCCATGAATGTTGAAATTAGCATGAAGATTACAATACGATTTAATCAAAACACAATAGGACTCATATTTTGGAAAGAACATGGAAGTTTTTCTTAAATTATACACATTGCAATGCATTAAATCTTTTTATTTATAGTAACCAGTTACAAGTCAGTTACAATATACAGTCAAATGGTTGTTATTGCAAACTAAACCACTTCATGTCAGTTTCACCTCATTACCCTGTTGGGGTTTATTTTGCAATAATGACTGGATGACTGTGTGTTTACCTGCTTTTTACATTGCTTCTTAAATGTGCTTTGAGCGATTTTATCCGTTCTAACTTCAAAGACAATGAGTAATTGAATTAGCCACGCCCCCTCTTTCCAAAACCTTACAAATAAAAGATACCGTTGAGACCAACACGGAGCAGAAGAGCAACATAAATGTGCGTTCCCACAGTTGCCAAACACAACAGTAATAAAATAGCTCCTTCAACTGACGACTATTATGATTATGAATATGGCATTAATCCTCAATGATCCACTTTAATTACAACATAATGAAACTGCACAAAATGATCGAGAGGCAAAAGCGTCCAAGACCGTAGCCCCCGGACACATTTTTGTTTGCGGTTTACAGAATCTAGAGTTGTCACAGAGGCTGGTGAGATATCACAGGAGGACACTTGTTTCAGTGATATCTTTTGGGCAGTAGCAAATAATTTTGCATACCACAGCATTAAAAAAAAAAAATAGCTTACAGCACCTTTAACAAATAAAAAATTACAAATTGATTTGAAATTATTCTGTTATGCAGAGAAAACAGCATAGTGATATAAGAGACATGAAACCAGGACAGCTACAGGTATGTAGGAAAAATTACTTTACCCTTTTTAGGAGGGCTTCAGCCCCACCTAAAGTCCATCTCAGCCCCCCTAAAAATCTGTGACTTTGCAATCTGCATGTGTCTTAAACAGCTGCAGCCACAACACTGCACTTTGAAATGCTTGGCGCTTTGGCTTTGATGGCTTTTCTAAGCTGTAAAGACTGACTCTAGTGCTAGCCACTAGCATTGGAGTGGGGGCTGTGAAGGAGCATATCACTGGTTTGACCCACTGAACGAATATGCCCCATTTACTCATACAATTCATGAATGAGCGAGGATCAGCGTCTTATTGGCTTCATCCGACAATGTATGCAGCTGACTTGCTTCGTTGCTTCCTAATCAGTTAATGGCTTTACTGACAGCTGTTTTGAATGAATGGTCCTCTTATGGACCACTTTGAAAAGCACCTTATTTTCATCCTGTCTCTGTATACAGCCTCTGAAGGCAGCATTTTCCTGTTTTTGGATGTACTATGACTGATTGACAGAGGAGGCATATCGCTTGTTTAGTTTGGTAATCTCGTTTAACAAGGCGAGAAAGGGGCTGAATTAATTAAGAGAAAAATTGACTAATGACATTACAATGACATCAGGACGTAATTAAAATCTGAAATTACTTTTAGACTATGTTGCCTTTTTTGTATATTCCTTGATGGTCATGCGCAGCAGTTCACAAAATGGTATGCTTTGTTGTAATTTGCGGGGAAAATGCTTATGATATTAAAACACTGATAAAGACTCTTTTTGGGCACAGTGATTTTAATAAAGTATAATTAGACTTGTTTCAGTCGTGAACCTCTCTGTGCTTTATCAATAGTTTAATGACTCAAAACACATAAAATATGTTCATTTGTTGCCACCTACTGGTGTAAAAGTGTAATTTACAAAAATGGTTATCCGAACGAATAAGTGAACAAACCTGAACTAATATTTTGTATATACAGTATATATATATATATATATATATATATATATATATATATATATATATACATATATATATATTAGTGCTGTTGAAGTTAACGCGTTAACGCAAATTGTTTAATGCAGTTAACGCATAGTATGACCATTTGAATAAACCCTAGTTCATGAGAAGCAAGTCAATTCGTGCAAACGCCGTTAATGTCATATGCATTGACCGTCGTGAAAACAGATGGTGGGAGACATTATGCAGATACCTGCGCCAAGGATTTTATCAATGTAGCACAGCAGTAGAATGAACATGCCTGCAAAGCATAGATAGAGCTCGGAACTTTGTAACATGATTGCAGTGGCAAGACAGCTGCCATTTGTACACCTGCCTTGCATGGCGAGGCGCGTTATGAAAGTTGCGAGTGTGAGCGCGAGTGTGTTCCGCGACTGCTACTGGGTCCTTGAATAACATATAACAGGTGAGTAAGGGCAGCCGGTGGAGTTTCTGGTGCCCCCCTTGGGATTTGGTGCCCTACGCAGACTGCATATTATGCATATAGGGAGCGGCGGTACTGATTACAGGCTAACGGAAACCCTGCTGCTGTCTAAAAGATTCTGTCACAGTGTCTCTGTTTGATAGTGCACTAGCCAATGCAGAAGCTGGAGACATTGCTGGAACCCTGAAGATAAACTTCACTGTCACCCATTTAATCCCACCAGTTACAATTGTGACCGGGGTCTAAAAGGAGTTGTTGATATATTTTACACAGAGTTGTCAATTGTAAATGACAGTGCAGACTTTTTTGCAAGAGTGGTGCAAATAGTCACATGACCAGAGCTATTTAATTCCACTGTGCTCCTGGAAAGATTATGTCTGTCAAAACCCCATAAAAGAAGCGAATAAATCCTGTCATAATACACTTACTACTACCATATTTTGTACATAATTTGAATTGAGTTGTGTTGTGTTCATTTTCTGTTGTTCAACCCTGTTGGTGGGGTAGGTTTTGTGTGGATGACTGAAAAATGCATCTGGATGAAGCATATTTTGTCCACTCATGTTTATAAAGATATTGCGATTAATCACGATTAACTACAAAAAAATATGCTATATATATTGTATATTTATAATACCTGTATTTTACCAGCGTTATTCTATTGAAATTAAAATCACTTTTCGGAGTGATTTTCTCTTTTGAACGAATTCAAAAGACTTGAATTATGAGTTAAATGACATACAGAGAAACATCATCAGGAGTTAATTCACTCCACTAAAGATCGACCAAGCTAAATGTGATATTTATTGTAGTAATAGATTTTGTGGTGTTTGGTATAAGTTTAAATCTACAGTAGGTGCAAAATTATTGATTTTCTATAATAAACACATAAAAAATAAAAATAATAATAATACATTAAAAAAAAATACACTATCTGCTAAAGAGTGGAAGAGATTGCAATCCTAGAATCGCCCCTGGACAACAGTCAATGATACAGTATGGTGGACATTATTAAAGCAATATCACACAAGCAAGAGTGCTGTATGGCCCTACATCAGCACGGCTGTGATTTGGCCACAGGTAATTACAGACGTGCTGATTTAGGGCTATACAGCACGATTGCAAGTGTGATATAACAGTTCAAAGAAAAAGTACATAATAAAATGAGGAAAAACTAAAGAATGTCACAAAAATACACATTCGTGCATGGAACTACTACTTGTGCCATGGATCAGGATCTTCTGAGATGCACATAAGCCTCTGTTATTAATTCAAAAATGTCACTTTAGAACTACAGCTTGGGCTGTTTCTAACAAGTAATTTGAGAAACAATGATGTGTGTGTGTTTGAGAGAGCTGGAGAGAGAGAAATTGAGCTTGTGCGTTTACCTGTGTGTGTTGCGACTCCCAAGCAGTAGTGTAGTGTTAGTCAGCTTGCTGAAGATAATGGGAATTCTGGTCAAAAACATCTTATTTTCTTTGTGTAAAAATAGCTGTCCGAGTGGGGGTCCCTCGAGTTTTTTGCTGTAGCCGGTGCACGAGAAGTCATTCACTTTAGAAACCGTTCTCTCCTCCGCCATGTTGATTACATCTCCTCACAATGCGGAAACTCCGGTATCAGGTAAGCGTCCTGAGCCCTGAGTGATTACTCCGGATGTGTCTCTCAGCTGTGAGAAACCTTAATGCTAAAGCTGTTCCCAGGTGTAGTGTTGTAGTAATCCGAGTGGTCATAGAGTGAGAGACAATGATGATGACTTCAAAGAAACCGCTCGCTGACTGACACGTGCTGACTCAATGCACGTCAAACTTAACTTGCTCATAACACGTCTTTTGTCGCCATCTGCTGGCAAAAATCTTTAATGTCACTGGGAAAAATTAAAAGACACACGTCTAGCACTCCAGCCAGGTCTCCTAAGCAAACAAATTGGCCCAGTTGCTAGGGAGGGTAGAGTCACATGGGGTAACCTCCTCGTGGTCGCTATAATGTGGTTTGCTCTCAGTTGGGCGCGTGGTGAGTTGTGCGTGGATGCCGCGGAGAATAATGTGAAGCCTCCACATGCGCTATGTCTCCGCAGTAACACGCTCAACAAGCCACGTGATAAGATGCGCAGATTGACGGTCTCAGACGCGGAGGCAACTGAGATTCGTCCTCCGCCACCCGGATTGAGGCGAGTCACTACACCACCAAACTGGGGAGAAAAAGGGGAGAACACACATCTAGCTCTTTTACACATCTGTGCTGCTCTTACACTTTAGTTTAGAATGCCACAAATATAAGCAGAGTGATACAAACAGTGAAGCATCCGAGTGCTGATGGTGTGAGAATCAGTACTCATAGAACGTCTCTCGTCCAATCAGATTCGAGGACCAGGACTAACTGTTGTATAATCAATAATATTTGACCTTAGAATGCAGATTACAGGAAGGCTTGTAATAATATATTTTAATTATTTACTATTTTTGGTTACAACTTTAAAGAGTATCATGCATTATAACACATGATATAAAATATAAAATTGGGTGTTGATCATGTGTTTTATTGCATTAAACTCTTTAAAGGTATAACTAATCTGAACAAAAGTGTGCTTCATGTGGTAACATCTAAATTAACTGGTTTTATTCAAGTTAAATATATTATTTATCATAGCTGAATCAACCTGTATTCATTAGGTTACATCAACAAAAAAAAAAAAATGTAAGGGTTTGATCAGGTAAATATAGCTTGTTAAGATAACAATTATAGGTTGAAGTGGTGGTGGCGTAGTTGGTTTAAGCATAGAACTGGTAAGCAGAAGGTTGCTGGTTTGATTCCCACAGCTGCCACCATTTTGTCCTTGAGCAAGGCACTTAACTCCAGGTTGCTCCGGGGGTGGGGGTTGTCCCTGTAATGAATGCACTGTAAGTTGCTTTGGATAAAAGCTTCTGCGAAATGCATAAATGTAAAAGTTATTTTTTTTTTTAGAGTGATGCAAGTATTATAATGTATTACCACTGTGGTTACAATTGTTTATGACAAGATATAATGCATTACAATGTGTTTATGAGAACGCCCAACTGATTATAAGGTGTATTTTACTGACCTTATGAATGCATTAGGTATAACTTTATATATACACTTCAGAGAAATTGTTTTCTTAATTTTAAGGTGCAGAAAAAATGGTCCCAATAACAGTTCTATATACTGTAAGTACCAGAATAAACAATACAGACAGATAATACAATTTTGTAAAGTTTCAAAATAAAAAATGTTTATGACATCCAATGCAATAAGTGTCTCACCAAAAAGTGATTAATGTTCTAAACCACTTTAAAAATGACAGATATTTGCATTCAATGTCAATTAGTCTTCATCTTCTTTAGTGGAGAGACAAACGGCTGGCAGCATTGTATTGTATTCTTTGCTCAAATGTGATGAATTATGCAAAAATATTTAAGTAATTGGTTTCTTGGTGCCAATGTATCACGCTCCATTGCATGATAAGTGCACTGGTGTTTGAAACACCGAAAGCGAGTTTTATTCTCAGTGTCTGCAAAGATTTTATTTGAAGCATGCAGCCCATGTTTGCCAGATAAAAAGCATTATCAACTGCTAAAGTACTTAAGCAACTGAATGAGTCCCATTGTGATGTGCAGAATTATGTGATGTGCTGTAAAAGAACTTTTACTATTTTGATGTGATTTTATCATGCTTCAATGCAGTTCTTTTTAATTTGCCTTAAAGAAAAGTTGACTTAAATATGAAACATTTGTCATTACTTACCCTCATGTTGTTCCATATCAATATCCTGAAGTTTTCTTTTCTGTGGAACAAAAATGGAGAATTCTTGAAAAATCTTGATGCAGCTCTTTTCCATACAATAGAAAAGTCGATAGTGAACATGTTTGTCAGGCTTCAAAAAGCAACATAAAATTACCATATACATAGATACAATTCTGTGACTGTGGCAAAATTTTTGCCAAATAACATACCATGGCAGTTCCGAGGTGAAATATCCACCATGTGGCACTAAAAGTGAGTTACATTTTCACCCAAACAGATGAGGTTTTAAGAGTTTTTATTGAGATTTTTATCAAATTTTAAATCAACAAAACCAACCTCTTTACCCTAAACCTTTAACCTAACCAATAGTGTCATAAAATTGAATGTGAAATGAAAAATGCAATTGCTGATGCTACCACAACATTTTTGTGGTGCTTTGAAGGGGGTCATTACTCATGACATGCATATTTTGTTTTCTTCCTTGAGGTTCACCTCTAATGTTTGTAAAAAAATAAATAAAAAATTGCATAAAAAATGGTCATAATGCAATATTACATTACCGTTTTCTACCCTGTCTTTGGCCCTCTGTCTAAAATGCTCTGTTTTCTGTGTACTTCACCTTTAAGACACACCCACTGTTATGATTGGCTAACATCATTGAAAAGCAAACGCCCTCTCGCTATTACAAGTGTGAAACTGTATTTTCTAAGAATGAAAGAATGAAAACTTGCAAGCGATTTAGAAATCCCCTAAAAGCACTTGATATGAACATATGAACGTGTCCCAATTTATATAAAGCACACAATCAAACTTCAACAGTTGTTTGACTGAAATAACAATAGAAAACTGAACAAAATCATCACACTCTTTCTCCCCAATAGTTATCAGGCATACTTGTTTTGGTGATAAAATAATGCTATTTATACAGTGAAAATAGTCAAACACAAGCTGAAGGGTAAAAAAAATTGTACCAAGCTGTAGGGAGAGTGTTATAAGGGACAGTCGAACAAAGGATTCCCCTGTTTGATCACCCGGCTTCAATACTCATCCCGTGTCAGAAAATAAGCGATGTGCTGGGAAATTTCCCTCATATGATTTGCTGGTCAACCAGGAGAGTGTAACGATGTTGGCAACAGGCAGACGAAGAGATGATGAAGTAGTGCGATGAACCCAAGTGCAGTTTATTTTCCAAACATGGAATCCCAAAACCCTGACTACAAACGTGAACTAAACATAAACATAAACATGAACTTGACTTTAACTAAAACTAGACTTGACATAAAATTGACATGGCTAGACTTGACATAAAACATGAACATGAATTTGACTTGGCTAGACTTGACATGATACAACAAAGTTACATTCACAATGCCTGACACTAGACAATGGCAAACATGAGGGCTTAAATACAAGGATATGGGTAACAGGTAAACAAGACAACCAATCACAAGACTAAACTATAAACAAGATAAGACAAAATGAACTTAAACCAATGAAAAGACAAGACTAATTAAAAAGTAATCAAACAATGCACCAATGAAAACAAGACACATGAACAGGGGAAACACATGACAAGATCACATGAGGGAACAGGAAATCATATGACATGACAGGAACAGGAACTAAACTTGAAAATAAGACATGAAAACAAGAACAAAACACATAAACATGACATATCCCCCCTCTAGGCTTCCCCAAAGCATAATAACAATGGAAAAGTGGGGACCTGAGAGGCTCAAGGGGCAGAGCCAATGGGGATGAGGACCAAGGCGGAGCTGCAGGGAAGGAGGTCCCCAGTGGTGCGGAGGTGGGCCTGGACCGTGGAGCAGAGGCGGGCCTGGTCCATGGAGCAGAGGTGGGCCTGGACTGTGATGCAGAGGCGGGCCTGGACCTGACTCTGGCATGGCTGTGACATGGCCTGGACCTGACTCTGGCATGGCTGTGACATGGCCTGGACCTGACTTTGGCTTGGCTTGGCTGTGACATGGCCTGGAGCTGACTATGGCGTGGCTGTGACATGGCCTGCAGCTGACTCAGGCATGGCTGTGACATGGCCTGGAGCTGACTCGGGCGTGGCTGTGACATGGCCTGGAGCTGACTCGGGCGTGGCTGTGACATGGCCTGGAGCTGACTCGGGCGTGGCTGTGACATGGCCTAGAGCTGACTCGGGCGTGGCTGTAACATGGCCTGGAGCTGACTCGGGTGTGGCTGTGACATGGCCTGGATCTGACTCTGGCATGGCTGTGGACAGAGACTCGGAGACGACCTTTGTGGTCGTGAACATGGGCAGAGACTTACAAACGACCTCCATGGTCGTGTATATGGGCAGAGACTCTGTGACGACCTCTGTGGTTGTGAACATGGGCAGAGACTTGGAAAAAACCTCAGTGGTCATGAACATGTGCAGAGACTTGGAAACGACCTCAGTGGTCATGAACATGGGCTGAGACTCGGGAACGACCTCCGTGGTCATGAACATGGGCAGAGATTGGAGATGATCTCTGTGGTCGTGAACATGGGCTGAGACTGGGAAACGACCTCCATGGTCATGTATATGGGTAGAGACTCGGAGACGACCTCTGTGGTCATGAACATGGGCTGAGACTTGGAAACGACCTCCGTGGTCATGTACATGGGTAAAGACTTGAAAATGACCTCTGTGGTTGTGTATATGGGAAGAGACTTGGGAACAACCTCTGTGGTCGTGTACATGGGTAGAGACTCAGAGACGACCTCTGTGGTCGTGAACATGGGCTGAGACTTGGAAACGACCTCCGTGGTCATGTACATGGGTAAAGACTTGAAAACGACCTCTGTGGTCGTGGGGATGGGCGGAGACTCGGGAACAACCTCCGTAGTCGTGAACATGGGCAGAGACTGGGAAACGACCTCCGTGGTCATGTACATGGGAAGAGACTTGGGACGGCCTCTGTGGTTGTGGACATGGGAAGAGACTTGGGAATGACCTCCGTGGTCATGTACATGGGAAGAGACTAGGGAACGACCTCCGTGGTCATGTACATGGAAAGAGACTTGGAAACGACCTCTGTGGTCGTGAACATGGGATGAGACTTGGTAACGACCTCAGTGGTCGTGAACATGGGCTGAGACTTGGAAACAACCTCAGTGGTCGTGAACAAGGGCTGAGACTGGGAAACGACCTCCGTGGTCGCGTACATGGGTAGAGACTCGGAGAAGACCTCTGTGGTCGTGAACATGGGCTGAGACTCGGAAACAACCTCCGTGGTTGTGTACATGGGTAAAGACTTGAAAACGACCTCCGTGGTCGTGGACATGGGAAGAGACTTGGGAACGACCTCCATGGTCGTGTACATGGGAAGAGACTTGGGAACGACCTCAGTGGTCGTATACACGGGAGGAGACTTGGGAACGACCTCAGTGGTCGTGGGCATGGGCGGAGACTCGGGAATGACCTCCGTGGTCGTGAACATGGGCAGAGACTTGGAAAGGACCTCTGTGGTCGTGTACAAGGGAAAAGACTTGGGAACGACCTCTGTGGTCGTGAACATGGGAAGAGACTTGGGAATGACCTCCATGGTCGTGTACACGGGAAGAGACTTGGGAACGACCTCCATGGTCGTGTACACGGGAAGAGACCTGGGAATGACCTCCATGGTCGTGTACATGGGAAGAGACTTGGGAACGACCTCTGTGGTCGTGGGCATGGGTGGAGACTCGGGAACGACCTCCGTGGTCGTGTACATGGGAAGAGACTTGGGAATGACCTCTGTGGTCGTGTACATGGGAAGAGACTTGGGAACGACCTCTGTGGTCGTGGGCATGGGCGGAGACTCGGGAACGACCTCCATGGTCGTGAACATGGGCAGAGACTTGGAAAGGACCTCCATGGTCATGTACATGGGAAAAAACTTGGGAACGACCTCCATGGTCGTGTACATGGGAAGAGACTTGGGAACGACCTCCGTGGTCGTGTACACGGGAAGAGACTTGGGAACGACCTCTGTGGTCGTGGGCATGGGCAGAGACTCAGGAACGACCTCCGTGATCGTGAACATGGGCAGAGACTGGGAGCGTGTGTCCCTCAATAAATTTACAGATTAAATATGTAAAAATGGGCATCCCAATGCATTCATTTCAGCCAAAATGTGGGATATCACGGCTATAAAGAGACGGATGAGAAAGCAGGCAGCCTTACCACCATACACTTCACTTTTTTGTTTCGCTCCGCATTCGTCAGCCATATTTAAATAATTTAATCTCAAATCAATAAATCTTGAGGAATTATGTATTTCTTTGGTAAATAACCATGTAATAAGCACGAACCGCTCCCCGTTGGAGTCATCATCGTGGTTTATTTTGCGATAAAAATGTCTGATTATACAATTCCTTACATATAATAAAAAACACAGGCAGATAAAACATTAGAATTGCACTTGTTACTCACCGGCATTACTGTTGTGTCCAATATTGTTGCCACTGATACATTTTGTTTACATACAAGTTTGTTTGCAAAGCCTGAATCCTTGGTTCTCAGAAGAATTCATCTAATTCATGAATCCAAATAATACAAACATTCAATTCCAAACTTTGTTTGAATTAGCCACTCATTCCTAACGTTGGGATCCTTTAGAAGGCTATGCACAGTTTTTCCACAACCAGGAACACAACGTCTGGGGACCTAACTTCTTATTATTTCACCCAAAAATTACAATTCTCTCATGATTTCCTCACCCTCCTGACATCCCAGATGTGTATGACTCTCTTTCTTCAGCAGAACACAAATGAAGATTTTTAGAAGAATATCTCAGCGCTGTAGGTAAATGTGAAAGGGTGCCAAAATTAATTAAGCATAAAAGTAATCCTTATGACTCCAGTGATTAGATCCATGTGCTCAGACACGATATGATAGGTGTGGGTGAGAAACAGGTCAATATTTAATTATCGTAATTTTTTATCATAAATTCCCCTCCCTGCCCAGTAGGGGGCGATATGCACAATGAATGTGAATCACCAAAAACAGAAGAAGGAGAAAGTGAAAGTGAAGGAAAAAGGACTTAAATATTGATCTGTTTCTTACCCACACCTATCATATCGCTTCAGAAGATATTTTGGAACTTCAAAATTTTGGAACCCGTTCATTTGCATTGTATGGACCTACAGAGCTGAAACACTCCTCTAAAAATCTTTATTTGTGTTCAGCAGATGAAAGAAAGTCATACACATCTGGGATGGCATGAAGGTGAGTAAATGATGAGATAATTTTCATTTTTGGGTGAACTAACCCTTTAAAACCCCAGTAACAATAGTACCACTTTCAGTGTTGCAGTATCCCAGCCACTTTCTCTCCCTGTCAGATTAGTGTGATGATTGCGTATGATGTTGAGGCACGGACTATGCAAATGACACTGCATTGTGACCTCACAATGTAGCCGATTTCAAAATGAGTCGTTTTTGCAGGGTGGAAAAAATAAATGCTCTTTTTGGACTGAAAAGGTATCTTTGAGTTCTAAAACTTACAGTATGTTTTTATAGTACAATTACCTCTTATACAGTATGTCATGACCCCTTTTAATGACACTTTTGGCTCACATTTCGACTCACATGCTCTTCAGGACTCGTACCCTTTACTTTGCAAGTGCAACATTCTATCAGTTGAGCTACTGTGCAATTTGATCGTGCTCAAACAAGTATGTAAATGTAGTTTTTTATGTGATGCTAACATTTAGGGCTGGGTATTGATACAGATTTCCCGATTCAATTAGATTCCGATTCACAAGCTCCTGATTCAATTCAATTCTGATTTCGATTCAATACCGATTCATATGGGTTTATTTCAGTTATAATGTCCCTTTTGCTTACATATAAAATAAATTATCTCCCAGCTAATGATGTTAGTTTTACAAAGGACCTTTTAACTAGGTTCATGTAGAAAATATTGATTTTACTAATGATATTTTATTACTTTTTCATCATTTTGGTCACATTTTGGCTTTTTAAAAAAGAACAAATGAATGTATTCAATCAATAAATAAGATATTATATTTCATACTTATTTTTGTTACATATTTATTGTTAAATTGCATAATTTGTACTATTTACAAATATTTACATTGATTTTTTGAACACGTGCTAAAACCGGTACTGTCTCTTTAACAAAAAACTGCATTTCTGTAAACAGCACCTTTAAATTAGTTTACCTTTACATCATCTGTACAATGCATGATTAATTTTTTTTATTTTTATTTTTTTTATCAACAACTGACTGTAAAGAACAGAAAGGCTATTAAAAGACAAATGGTTTGCGTGGATCTCGTCTTTGGACACACATTACATGGAACAATTTTTACTCTCAACATGCTGTAAAAATATCTCGCTGCTGAACACTTCACGACTAAACTACACAATTATTGGAGAGTGAAATGTAAACATTTACCAGCCAGTTGCCAAATATATTCACTTTAGTCACATCGCGTGAAATTTGGTTGCAAATGTAAGTGATTTCCTCTCATTGTATTGGAGGGTTGCGCATTGACTGAAAGGTCGATTTTCCAAAATCCTCCTTTTGTGCTCCACGATAAGAATAACAACACACAAGTCTAAAACAACATGGGGCTGAGTTAATAATGTTAATAATTGTTTTTAGGTTCCGAAATATTTCTTTAAATGTTGCTTCTTCAACCTCTCGCTCAGCACTCTTCTGTGTACCTGGTTTCCCTTCACCTCGGTGTCTCTGAAGCTTTTCTCTCCTAAGCAGATGCACCCATTCACTCTCTCTGAGCAGAGCACCGCTCAATAAAACATGAGATGAAGAGAGAGAAGCTCCACATCAGCATATCACCTCACGCTACTCTCTCTCTCTCTCTCTCTCTCTCTCTCTCTCTCTCTCTGTTTATCTCTCTCTTGATATTGAAGTTCTCTGGTCCTTCCTTGATCCTCTATCTTATATTCCTCACCTGTATCCCACCATCCTTGTTAAAGTGCCAAGGCACCACTGACCCATCCACACACATGTGGCTCTGCTATTTGAGTGAGCTCTTCTCATACTCCCAACAGTGAGCGGAGGAAAAGAGTGCTAGTCAAGAGGGAGGAGGAGAGAAAGCAAGGGAGGTGGAAGCAAAGAAAAGAACCAAAGCAGGAAAGAGAGAGAGAAAGGCAAGAGCAGGTGCTTTGCTTCCCTTTCTTAAGGATGAGATGCAAGAATCTGAGTATTCAGCCATTCTCCTCTGGAAAAGCTCCTGGGATTGTTATCCTGGAGAGCGGCACACATCTCACCACCTCTCAATAGCACATGGAGGCTTCTAAGTTTCAATTATGGAGGATTGTAGCAATATTAGGAGTCTTAGTCCGGAGAAAGGTAAGGTTTCGAAAATGTTTTAACAGAACAAAAAGGCAAAAGAGGAATTGCAGGTTGTTTTGTAGGTAGGATTTCTTCTAGACACCTTTGTCTTTCCCAAGGGAACATTTGTTCTTTGCGTTTATAATATTATTTATGCCATGGATAGCAAATACAGTGAAAATGTTCTCTGCTTTCTTTCTGGATATATTATGATTTTCAGGTCATCTTTAAGTGCAGCGTAAAAAGTAAAATATGCAGTTGTTGCTTTAATAAAATAGTTAATCCAAAAATAAAAATTCAGTCATCATTTACTCACCCTCATGTCATTCCAAACCTGGACTTTATTTATTGGAACTCAAAAGGAGATGGAATGTTCAGGACTGACAGACTCAAAAACCATTCACTTTTATTGTATGGAATAAAGAGCAGTGCCAACATTCATCAGGTTGATTCAATCACATTGAATAATATTTTTGACTTGAATAAAGCCAGTTAATTTAATTGTTACCATAATTAACTTATTCACGCTAGCACCATCTTTGATTTTTAATGGGAATGACAACGAGGCTGTGAGGGATAGACTTACAGTCTCTTCAATGGGCTTTACTGCAGTTTAAAGAGTTTTTGGATCATTCCGCAGACAAAATATTGATAAAATATCTGTCCAAGAACATTCAGTATACAAAGACCTCCAGACAACATGAGCTTTGAAAAATTTAGGAGCTTAATAGAGCTTTATACCGTTCGTGCCATTGAAGAGATGTTATGTCTATCCCTCACAGCCTCATTGTCATTCCCATTCAAAATCAAAGATGGCGTTAGCGTGAATAAGGTCTGACAAAACATTTTTACAGTTTGTGCTAGTATGGATTGCTTGTTCTAGTGAGTGTTACACTCCAATATTATGTAATTTTCTCCCATCTCCAGTTACTTATTGAATGAAAATGGGTTTATCTTGGGCAGAGATTTGATTACTGTAATGTTCAAAGCACGAGATTTTGCTTTTGCCAGAGGAGAAAAGTGCAAAGAATATTGCTGTATTGTTTTAATTACATCACAATAGTAGTGTGAAAAAGGCATTAACTGTGCATGAAAATGGTTTTGTACAAAATGGAGTGGATTTTTCAGGGATTTTCAGAGATACAGTTAGTACAGTTGGTACAGTTGTCACCTAATGACATGAAGGTTCTATGAGGACATGATCATGAGAAATGTTTAGAAAAAGCATAAAAATTTGCCAAATGTAACAGTAATCATATTCAAATCATAATTATCAAGGCTCTTTGTGGACTTAAGCTAAAGTTTGTAATTTTTGTAATGTTAACATTCTTATACATTCATACTGTTTTATGATCAACCATCTAGTTGACTCAAGATGGTGCCGAGTATGGCTGCTGCGTTGCAAGCTCCGACACAACATGGTAGTGCTTTGTTTGTTTTGTTTACAATTCTTATGTTTTTTTGTCTTGGATGTTGTCTGCCTTATTGTCTATGACAGCCAAACACTTTTGGACATTGGTTCAGCAATTACACACTGTAAACCGGACTTCAAATTCCTTAATGCCGACCCGCTGTTTACAAACACGGCAGCAGAGCCCTTTGTCTGGGCTGCCCGGCCACGGAAACGCAGGAGGAAAAGGGGAAACAGAGCCGGCGTTCTCATCAGAGTAAGACGCCGCGCAAATCGACCCCCGCTACCCAGTATATTACTGGCGAATGTTCAGTCTCTGGATAACAAGCTCTGAGAGCTGAGAGCGCGGATCTCTTTCCAACGAGAGACGAGGGACTGCTGCATTATTTGCCTTACAGAAACTTGGATGTCTACGGAGATTACAGACTCAGCCATTGAACCCGCGGGGTTCTCCGTGCACCTAGCGGACAGAGCGAAAGACCTCTCAGGTAAAAGCAGAGGTGGTGGTGTATGTTTTATGGTCAACAAATCCTGGTGTGATCAGAGGAACGTACATTCTATCAAGTCTTTCTGCTCTCCTGATCTGGAATTTCTCATGCTTCTGTGTCGACCGAGGGAATTCACAGCGGTCATAATCACAGCTGTGTACATCCTGCCACAAGCCGACACTGTACGGGATTATAAGCAAACAGGAAACCGCGCACGTTCATTGTGACCGGGGACTTTAACAAAGCCAGTTTCAAATCAGTCCCACCAAAATACCACCAACACATTAGTTTTAACACACGAGGGGACCGGGTTTTGGACCATTGCTACTCTCCCTTCCGGGATGGCTGCAAATCCCTCCCCCGCCCACCATTTGGCAAATCGGACCACTCTTCCATTCTGCTTCTGCCCGCTTACAGGCAGAAACTGAAACAGGAAGCACCCGCCCTCAGAATGATCCAGTGCTGGTCAGACCAATCAGACTCTACGCTACAAGACTGTTTTGATCACACGGACTGGGAGATGTTCCGGTCTGCCTCTGATGACGACATCGAGCTTTACGCTGATAGCGTAACGTGTTTCATCAGAAAGTGCGTAGAGGATGTCGTTCCAACCAAAACAATACGGATCTATCTGAACCAGAAGCCATGGATTAATAGCAATGTTTGCGTGGCACTTAATGTGCGGACCTCCACTTTTAATTCCGGGAACACGGAGGAGCATAAACAAGCCAGTTATGTCCTCCGAAAAACAGAACAGCAAAACGCCAGTACAGGAACAAGATTAAAGGACAGTTTAACACCACCAACTCTAGAAGCATGTGGCAGGGAATTAATATTATCACGGACTTTAAAGGGAATAAAAACTCCATGAACACCGCTGCCTCCCTCCCGGATGAGCTAAATAAATTTTATGCTCGTTTTGAGGGAAATAACACCACCTTCGCGAAGAGAGCTCTCGCGACCGAAGCTACAGAGGTTAGTTCACTCTCCGTCTCTGTAGCAAATGTAACCCAATCCTTCCGACGGGTGAATATCCGCAAAGCCATGGGTCCATGCGTCATCAGAGCGTGCGCGAACCAACTGGCTGGTGTTTTTACGGACATTTTCAATCTTTCCCTCTCTTTGTCTGTAGTCCCCACATGCTTCAAAACATCCACCATTGTGCCTGTTCCAAAGCAATCCAAAATCACTTGCTTAAATGACTGGCGTCCTGTTGCTCTGACCCCCATCATCAGCAAATGCTTTGAGAGACTAATCAGAGATTACATCTGCTCTGTGCTGCCTCTCTTACTTTACCCATTGCAGTTTCCTTACCGCAACAACCACTCCACTGATGATGCCATTGCATCTACAATACACACTGCTCTCTCCCACCTGGAAAAAAAGAACACTTATGTGAGAATGCTGTTTGTAGACTACAGCTCAGCATTCAACACCATAGTGCCCTCCAAGCTTGATGAGAAACTCCGGGCTCTGGGCTTAAACTGCTCGCTGTGCAGCTGGATCCTGGACTTCCTGTCAAGCAGACGCCAGGTGGTTAGAATAGGCAGCAACATCTCGTCATCACTGACCCTCAACACTGGAGCCCCACAGGGCTGTATTCTCAGCCCACTCTTATATTCTCTGTACACACATGATTGTGTGGCAACACATAGCTCCAATGCCATCATTAAGTTTGCTGATGACACGACGGTGGTAGGTCTGATTACTGACAATGATGAAACAGCCTACAGAGAGGAGGTGCACACTCTGACACAGAGTTCTACACCTGCACTATAGAGAGCATCCTGACTGGCTGCATCTCCGCCTGGTACGGCAATAGAACCGCCCACAACCGCAAAGCCCTGCAAAGGGTGGTGCGAACTGCCAGACACATCATCGGAGGTGAGCTTCCCTCCCTCCAGGACATATATACCAGGCGGTGTGTGAAAAAAGCTCGGAGGATCATCAGAGACTCCAGCCACCCGAGCCATGGGCTGTTCTCACTGCTACCATCAGGCAGGCGGTATCGCAACATCAGGACCCGCACCAGCCGACTTCATGATAGCTTCTTCCCCCAAGCAATCAGACTTTTGAACTCTTGATCTCCCACGATCAAAACAGATCAGCAATACAATTTATTACTCTTACTCTTATATCTCACACCGGACTGTCATAAATTATATTATTATTATATTAGATTCTCTCTTAACAACTGACTATCAGCCGACAGCCTGAATATCAATACAGTACAATACAACCTACTGCACATTCTATATATACTATATATACTTTTTTATTGTATTGTGTGTATTGTATATTGTACAGTGTATGTTATTATTTGTATATTGTGTCGTGTGTAATTATGTGTATATTAGACTTTAATTGTATTGTGTTAATCTGATGTTTATTGTAAATTGGTATATGTCTCATCACTTTCACAACTGCTATGTTGCTCGGAACTGCACCCAAGATTTTCACACACTATTGCACTTGTGTATATGGTTGTGTGACAATAAAAGTGATTTGATTTGATATCTCATCTTAATTTGCAGCGTCAACTCACTTACAAATGTAACACTTTGTTGGTATGAAAACATTGCTTTGTTTGTCTGAGCAGCCTGTCCAGTCCGTCATAACAACACTGACTCAACCAATGGCATGAGTTTGGGGTAGGACTATGTGTTGGAGCAACCAATGGGAGACAGAAAAGTTTTCTGGAATCTATTTGAAAACAGTGATTATTTTTGCAATTACATTTTTTCACACTAGTGGTGCAGAAACTTTTCAACTTTAAATTATTTAAGCATCAGTGTTGGGTAATCATAATCGTTGTCACAATTGTATGTGTAATTTTAGTCTTAATTGTGATCGTAATCATGAAGGCTTTATCAGGACTTAAATGATTTGTTAAAGCCTCAGTGTTAGCTTATTGTATTTGTAATTGCAGTCGTAATCATAGGTGTAATTGTAGTTATAATTGTGATCATAATCATGAAGGTTTTACAAGGACTTAAATGATTTGTAAAAGCATCAGTGTTTGCTGATTGTATTCGTAATCATAGACATAATCTTGAAGGCTTTATCAAAACTTACGTTGTAAATGACTTGTGAAAGCATGAATGCTGATTGTGTTCGTAATTGTAATCACAGTCATAATCGTATTTATAATCGTATTCGTAATTGCAAAGGTTTTCATAAAGGCTTTGATTTGTGCAAGCATCAATTTTTGCTGATTGTATTGGTAATCATACTCATAGTCATAAATGTAGTTGTAATTGTAGGTGTATTTGTAGTTGTAATTGTTACCATAATCATGAAGGCTTTAGGAAGACTTACAATGATTTGTAAAAGCATCAGTGTTTGCTGATTGTATTCATAATTGCAGCCATAATCGTAGTTGAAAATGTATTCATAATAGTATTCCTAATCTTAATCATAGTCATCTTTATCATGAAGGCTTTATAAGGACTTTAAATTATTTGTGAAAGCATCATTGTTTTGGTAATTGTATATGGAATCTTAAACGTAATTGTAGCCATAATTTTAATTCTAATCATAAACATGAATCGTGTGTGTTGGCACAATCGCAATAGTGGCTGTAATCATGAAAGCTCAATCAGGACTTGTGAATTTGTGAAAGCATAATTTTTTTGGCAATCATATTGATTATCGTAATCGTAGTTGTGTTATCAGTTGTAAACAAATGTGCCTCTTCTTTTTTAGAAATTCTTTAGGAACAGTCTCATACTAGCTCAGGCCTAAATAAAACTACAACTGTAAGATAAAGCAAGCTGCAAGAGAAAGAAAAATGGAATCAGGGTTTCATTGTTGAAAATGGGGTGTTGATAGTTTTACATTGTTCTCGTTCTTACTGCAGTCAGTGTTTCACAAGCTTACCTGTGATTCTCTAATGATGCACACTGCTAACACATGCTCAAAGGACACCACAAGCATCATTGCCTTCCACCACACCAATCCAAAATAGAAGTGCTCTGACAATCTGAAGTTTTGAGCAGCCTTCAACTTGTCAAGCCATGCCCGCTGCTTCATATCCTACTGTCATGCTTCTCAAGATTCTTTAGCCTATACCTGTGGCCCTTGCCAACATCCTGTCAGCTGCATCTGCACGCTGTGGTCATGGTGTGACTCCAGTCTGAGGAACACAAGCTGCTTATACTCAACCTCTCTGATTATAATTCCCTCACTGACAGTTTCTCAAACACTTTTTTTTTTTTTTTTTTTTTTATTGTTGAAGGTTCACCTTTAGAGTGTCTATGAAACATAAAACTTTAACATGTTAAACGTTATATTTCTAGTACAGAGAGCTAACAACTGTAAAAAGTGGGAACCTGCAATTATTTCCTTAAAGAACTATTTCAACCTGATCCAACTCTTTAAAAAAATAAATTAAATGGCACCTGCCACACAGCACAGTTATTTGCACTCCAACAGTCTAGTGGAACACTAGGCATAAAAAATATAAGACAAACTGCACCCCCCAGTGTCGCTGCAGTGGCGTGGGGTCTAACGGCGGTATGGATGTGCTTGTACCGCCTTTGTCCTACTTATTCCCATCCTTCTTCTTGTCTCTACTTTTAATATTTCCTGTAGTACTACTTATAATAAAAATAAAATAAAAAAATGCAACTAACCATGGTGTTACTACAGTAATATAGTGTTAATATAGTAAGCATGTTTAATTTAGTGGTTACTATGATTTAAAGAGCACATATTATGGTTTTTAAATGTGCCTAATTTTGTTTTAAAGGTCTCATACAATAGATTTACATGCAACCAAGGTCAAGAAAACAAATTAATTTGCTCATAATTTAAATTGCAGCATTACCTTTTTTCCCCCAGTGTCAAAAATGACTCGTTCAATGATCCGTTCTAAAGGATTCATTCTAAACTCCTCCTTTCAGAGAGCCTACTCTGCTCTGACTGGTCAGATGTCCCAGTCTGTTGTGATTGGTCTACCGCTTTGTGTAGTGTTTGAGGGCGGGTCAAAGCTGTTCGCGAGCAGCCAATGAAGACCAGAGGTGGGTTGTTTGTTACCAAATTACACAGGCAGTAAGTCTGGAATTACTAACGACTTGTTTCAGGTGTTCAGAATGGGTTCTTTCTTTGGGAATCAATAACTCTATTTGTCATGCACTTTGATTTTTGAAACTTTGCAGACTTTTTTACATTCACAAACAGCAATATAACACACTACATGAAAGGTAATATTTGAAAAACCATAATAGGTGCTCTTTAAATACAAAATACCATGGTAAATGTTTTGTAAGGAAAGGTTAAGTTAAGGTTTAGGGGTAGGGGTTGGTCCAGAGTGTCTGTGGGACTCTAAATAAACACAATAAACACACTGCAGTGATGTCTCTATCCAATATGATCGTATTTAATAAGGGGTGCAAATTTGCCACTATTTGCACTTAGTGCTAAGAAGATGCTTTTTGTTGCTATTTACACTTAGTGCAAATAGCCTCTACCTAAAAGTTGGTTTAACCTATGTATTCAGGTTGATTTAGTCAAGGTAAATCATTTTTTTAATGATATTAAACCATGTTTATTTAGATGATACCACATGGAGCACATTTGTAACGTTATCTGAATTTTTTTTATTTTTTTTTACAGTTTACAGTTTATAACCAGACCAATCACACTGTGAAATTGCCAACAGTAGGTTGAATGTTCTGCTGCTGAAATCTGTCTGTGCTCACTGAAATCAAATCACTGTCCCCAGTGGCCGAAGCTGGATATGTTGTTGAATGTCTGGGCATATGTGAACTCTAGTTTCTGGGTGAAATGTCCTCAGGGTGGCACCAAAAGGCAGTTGTATTTATAGTTGTAAATTATGTTACAGTCAACAGGAATGCAGATATTATTAACTCTACGCTCTAACCCAAACCCCAAACCTAAACCTAACCAACATGGGAGTAAAAATTTAATCTTAGAGGGAAAATGCAACCTCAGAATTGGGCTCGCCATAGCTTGATGTGATATGAGAACAAAACAAAAGCAAAAATTAGTGCAAGGGAAATGTGTTTACGCTTGTATTGATGCAAAAATCCCTGATTGGGGATTGGACGCTTCACTGTTTGTAGCAATAGGCTGGTGGTGGTCTACATGTTGCTTGGCGACATGCAACTGTTGATACTTCTTTGGCTTCATTTGGAACTATTTTCAAATGTTTTGCATCTCTTGCCATACATCTGTGGCAGACAGATTTACTCTCAACATTTACTCACCTTTATGCCGTCTCAAACTCGCATGACATTCTGTCTTCTGTGGAACACAAACAATTTCTTTTTATGGATGCATCCTATGTTTATTTAATAGGTGAACTTGTTATTTAATAGCAAGTAGGCAAAACTAGATATTGTTGTAGCTCTTGCTTGGGTGAATAAAAGATGTGGTACCTTTACTAGAGAAGTTAATTTGGTGTTTCTTGTCGAAAGTAAATCTGGCAAGACTACAGGGAGCCAAAATATTATATTATGTATTCCTTTTCAAAAGTGAAATTGTGCTCTTAGAACAAATAGTACAAATCTGCGTGAATCCGTAAAGGTCAGGATCCAACCAAATTAGACCTATAGCAGCAGCCACACACACAGGCCAGAAATCAACTCTAACATAGCACCTCCATTTTGCGTGCACATGCCTGTCCTGAGATCAACTCTCGGCTGTAATAGCTTTTGAAGAACTCACGCTACTATTTCATTAGAAAGTCTCTGAGAAAAATTCTTTAGTGCAAAGGATGTCATACACTGGCAATTTGAATAACACTTCAGGCATTGTACAAACTGAAAATACCCTACTGGAAAGATGTTCAAGATGAGGAGTATCTTCGCTCAACTTAAAATGTAAAAACTCTTAACTCTTTCTTCATTGGACCTGTGAGTGTATTCCTTGACTACTTCATGCTGAACTGCCTCTTCTGTTGTGCTTTGAGACGATGTTTTAGTGAATCATTCTTTAGTGTTTCCTGCCTATCATGACATCTCTTTCAGGTAGGGAAGAAAATGAATAAAGGTGTTTTTAATTGTATCATAAAATTTTACACAGTAAAGAACACATTTTTTTTTTAGATGTTTTTTCTTTGACTTCCAATCAGCAGTACTGTGTTAAAAAGTGAATGTCTTCACTGGTTGTATTTGAAGTTCCTGTGCTGAGTCTTATAATCATATTTCATACATTTAAAGTTTTAAAGCAATTTTGTTTTAAAGGCTTCTGTGATGTATAAGCTTGGATATATCTGTTCAGTTTTAAGTGCAGATTACTTCCAGAAGCTTGTATGTCTTGTAATATTGGAATATTGAGGGTAAAACTAAGTGTCTGTGTTGTTGAAAACCAAGTTATATGAAATTGTACAGCAGATTTATATACATATACATACAGAAGTTGTTTTTTTCTCACCTAGTAAAATATGAATGAAACAAATGGGTATTAAAGTCAACATAAAATGCTATTCACAACCCATTTTACTTTTGCAAATGTTATGTATTTCAGAGTAAAATAGAATATATATACAGGTGCATCTCAATAAATTAGAATATCGTGGAAAAGTTCATTTATTTCAGTAATTCAACTCAAATTGTGAAACCCGTGTATTAAATAAATTCAATGCACACAGACTGAAGTAGTTTAAGTCTTTGGTTCTTTTAATTGTGATGATTTTGGCTCACATTTAACAAAAACCCACCAATTCACTATCTCAAAAAATTAGAATACATCATAAGACCAATAAAAAAAACATTTTTAGTGAATTGTTGGCCTTCTGGAAAGTATGTTCATTGACTGTATATGTACTCAATACTTGGTAGGGGCTCCTTTTGCTTTAATTACTGCCTCAATTCAGCGTGGCATGGAGGTGATCAGTTTGTGGCACTGCTGAGGTGGTATGGAAGCCCAGGTTTCTTTGACAGTGGCCTTCAGCTCATCTGCATTTTTTGGTCTCTTGTTTCTCATTTTCCTCTTGACAATACCCCATAGATTCTCTATGGGGTTCAGGTCTGGTGAGTTTGCTGGCCAGTCAAGCACACCAACACCATGGTCATTTAACCAACTTTTGGTGCTTTTGGCAGTGTGGGCAGGTGCCAAATCCTGCTGGAAAATGAAATCAGCATCTTTAAAAAGCTGATCAGCAGAAGGAAGCATGAAATGCTCCAAAATTTCTTGGTAAACGGGTGCAGTGACTTTGGTTTTCAAAAAACACAATGGACCAACACCAGCAGATGACATTGCACCCCAAATCATCACAGACTGTGGAAACTTAACACTGGACTTCAAGCAACTTGGGCTATGAGCTTCTCCACCCTTCCTCCAGACTCTAGGACCTTGGTTTCCAAATGAAATACAAAACTTGCTCTCATCTGAAAAGAGGACTTTGGACCACTGGGCAACAGTCCAGTTCTTCTTCTCCTTAGCCCAGGTAAGACACCTCTGACGTTGTCTGTGGTTCAGGAGTGGCTTAACAAGAGGAATACAAAAACTGTAGCCAAATTCCTTGACACGTCTGTGTGTGGTGGCTCTTGATGCCTTGACCCCAGCCTCAGTCCATTCCTTGTGAAGTTCACCCAAATTCTTGAATCAATTTTGCTTGACAATCCTCATAAGGCTGCGGTTCTCTCGGTTGGTTGTGCATCTTTTTCTTCCACACTTTTTCCTTCCACTCAACTTTCTGTTAACATGCTTGGATACAGCACTCTGTGAACAGCCAGCTTCTTTGGCAATGAATGTTTGTGGCTTACCCTCCTTGTGAAGGGTGTCAATGATTGTCTTCTGGACAACTGTCAGATCAGCAGTCAGTTCCCCATGATTGTGTAGCCTAGTGAACCAAACTGAGAGACCATTTTGAAGGCTCAGGAAACCTTTGCAGGTGTTTTGAGTTGATTAGCTGATTGGCATGTCACCATATTCTAATTTTTTGAGATAGTGAATTGGTGGGTTTTTGTTAAATGTGAGCCAAAATCATCACAATTAAAAGAACCAAAGACTTAAACTACTTCAGTCTGTGTGCACTGAATTTATTTAATACACGAGTTTCACAATTTGAGTTGAATTACTGAAATAAATGAACTTTTCCACGACATTCTAATTTATTGAGATGCACCTGTATATCAAAATCAAAATCTGTGCTTACCAAAATTCAAACCACTGTCCCAAGTGGCCAAAGCTGGAAGTGCTGTTGAACATATGGGCACATGTGAGCTCTTGTTTTTCGGGTAAAATGTCCCCATAAATGATGTAATACAGTGAAGAGGAATGCATATTTCATTAACCATATGCCCTTACTCAAACACCAACCCTAAACCTAACCATCAGTAGAGTAAAAATGTAATATTAGTGTAAAAATTCTACCTCTGAATTAGGCTCAACATTGATTATATGATCTTAATTACTTCCTGGTTTCCAGGGGACCAGAACCCATGTCTCTGAGGCTGTTTGTGCAATGTGATATCAGCATTGCCACAGGGAAAGGTAAACACATTTAAATTGATGCAAATATGTCTAATGGGGGTGCTTGTCAGTAATTCGACAGAATGCGGTTGATGTCAGGGTACCAGAACAGCAATATGTTAACTTCCTGTGTAATCATGTTGGCTTCATTTTAACCATCACTCCATACAACAATGAAACCAGATCTGTGGAGCGTTTTCCATACAATGACATAACTCACTGCTTTACGACCATGATATGTTTTACTGGAGAACTTAACTAGCTAGTCATGACTGTTTCCCTAAACCATAGTAACTTTGTTCCATTGCTCAAACCCACGATCCGAATTATGGACAGCTATTTTGCGAATAACCCTATTGGAATCTTAGCCGATGCAGATCTGAGCAGATCCCTTCCTGTTCGTTGTAACTCTGTCCCAGCACGCATTTCAAGCACCGTGACTTCACGTTTCAAGCCCTCGCAAAACCGCATCCACCAAAGCCGTGTTCTCTAACAGAAACCGTGTGCTAAAGCGCTTTCTTTTAACAGGCGTTAATCCCATAAATGACATAACATAGGCTGCATTAAGGGTTGCCACCCATGGTATTGTCCTGTATTTCAAGAAGAAATTATGTGTCCCATATTGAATCAATACGGTACACGATTTGTCCCCTATTTAAGGTGGTCCGATGGCATCACAGCGAAATCATTCAATAACATTAATTTAACCTTGATATTTGTCAAAAATTTTGCCCAAGGTGGGTAAGAGACCATCTGAAAAGTCCACATATTGTGCTAAAATGTGCTAAAACTGCAGAGGGTGTGGTAAGGGACCATATGAAAATGTTAGCCTGCACGCCTCCCTCATCAACAACTCTAGAGAGTGTGTCCTGTATTTTACAACTTCAAAAGTTGCAACCCTAGTTGCATTCCTTTTTACATGGCGTTTCAGATGCCACATTCTGCAATACCCCAGAATAAGCAGTTTTCTTAAGTCCATGTAAACATGGTCAAAATCTTGACAGAATGAAAAAGATACTGTATATGGTATGAAAGATACAGAAGCCTCAGTGAAGTCATATGATGTCCACAAAGCAAACTTACAAGGAACTACGCTTCTAACCACAGGAAAAGAGCCATAGTTCATACCACTCAACTCTGTGATGCTGTTTGGGAATGATCATTGGAACTGTGGTTTTAGGAAACACCAAATCATTTAACTATGTTGGTAACGATAGAACTTGCAACCATAGTTGGTTAATGATGCTTTTGGTAAATGCACCCCTGAATGTGAGTTTGCAGTGTATTGTGGAAAACTACAGTACTCCAATAACAGTACATTAATAACCTATCTGGCTTACGTGACATCCGCTAAAAAGGAAAGTCTTTATTTTTTTCTTTGGAACACCTGGATGGATGAATCATTCACAATAAGACCAGGGACGTTTTTTAAGAGCGTAAATAGGATACATTTTGAGTCCATTTTGACTGACTCTGTTAGGTTAAGTATGAATCTTGTAATGTTAAAGTGTGACATGAAACCCTACAAATATATATTATTGAAAACAGATCGGATTTTGTTCATAATGAATACTGAAAACCTTTCTGCTGTGTTTATATGTTGAGAGATGGCTTGTGCTCTTTTCTGGAATATGGCAGAAAATATGCTGTTGTAGAGACAAAGTGAGCTGTGTGGGAGTTGTATTTTATGCTGATGACAGCAAAACATTATGCTGTGCTTGGACACAGCTTTTACTGTGTGTTAGAACTGTGTGCTGTAATCACAGGTAGACATGTAGAAGGTGACATTCTGTGACAACCCAAACTCACATTTTCTCCCCCACATGCAAAAGCTTGCACACTACATGGCCAAAAATATGTGGACACCAAAATACCATATGTGCTTTTTGAGCATTTAATCTCAAAACCATTGACTTTAATAAGGAGCTGGCCCTCTCTAACAACTTTCACTCTTCTCGCTAGGCTTTTGTCTAGATTTGGAAAATGGCAGCAGAGTTTTTCTCAAATTCAGACCCAAAAGCATCATTGAGGTCAGATACTGATGTTGGGTGATGGGGTCTAGCTTGCAGTCAGTGCTCAATTCATCCCCATGGTGTTCAACTGCATTCAGGTCTGGGCAGGCCAGTCAAGTCTTCCACACCAGACTAACTAAACCATTTCTATAAGGACCTCACTTTGTGGAACAAAAAGGGCCCTTCCCAAAATGTTGGAACAAAGTTGGAAGCACACAATTCTGTAGAATGTGCTTAAATGCCATAGCATTAAGAAGGAATCCCTAAAGAAATGTGACCCTAATTTTGCCAAATTCGACACATTCCTGGATCAACATCTTTATTGGTCGTGAAAAACATTCCTACGCCCTACGCCTAAACCCAAATGGTTGATGTTGATCTAGGACCATGTTCTACTTGGCAAAATAACTGTTAGCAAGTTTATGGATGGGGATCTGGGAAGGGTAAGAGTTAGGGGTTAGGTTTAGGGGTCAGAGCTAGGGCTAGGGCAGGGATTAAAGACTTGAACAAAATTCTTATCAACCTGTTATTTACCTCGAATTTTAGGGGTAGATCATGGTAAAGGGTAGGGTTAGAAATATGGTTTAAAGACCAACACAATCCAGATGGTTTGTGCCAAAAATCAAAATTACCATGCAAAAGCACCATGTAATTTTAGTCTTTAATTCTATAATCTGTGACATATAATGTATAAATATTATAATTAATATTATAATATATATAATTATATAAATTATATTTAAAGAGAGAGAGAGATGGGAGCTTCCTAACAGGTTCAAACTCAGAAAGCTTTGAGTCTTCAATAAACAACAGCTCTCTTTCTTCAGACTGATCTCAATGTGAATTCGGTGATAGTTTGCAAGTTTGCAAGTTCTTCAGCTGAAATCGGTCTGTGCTTACGAAAATTCAAACCAGTGGCCAAAGCAGGAAATGTTGTTCAACATATGGGCACAGGGTGGTGCCAAAAGCAAGTTAAAACAGTCAACAGGAATGCATATTTTATTAATCATACCTCCAACCCTAAAACTAACTGTCAGTGGAGTAAAAATATAATTTTAGAGCAAAAATTAAACTTTTGAAATGTCCTCACTATTGTTTATTTGAACACAATCTCTTCCTGGTTTCCATTTGATCAGAACCAATGTCTTGGAAGTTGCTCGCGCAATGCGTTATCAGTACCTCCACATGAGAGATGGAGTTGTCAGAAACTCGGCAGAATGGGCTTGATGTCAGGGTACTAGAACAATCAGTAGCAACATTTTACATGTGATCATTTTGCTTTCTTTAAAAGCAGCATAAATGCAACTCGGTTTCGTAGCAAACACGTAATACATATGAAACGGTTAGTTCTTCACATTCAGTGGAAGAAGTCAGTGTCGTCCACAGCCTCAAGGCGCAGGATTAGCTACACCAGAGCTTTTGAGCCGCCTCCCTTTCCAAGCCTTCACCCAGGGAAAGTTTACCAGCAGGGCACCGTATATTTTGCCCTGTGCCACCATCTGTTCAGTCAGACTCCTGTTCTCTCTGTGTTGGGGGCCACCCTCTCCACGCCGCTTCTGATGCTTGTGATCCAACAGGAGTGTTTCCTGTGAGTGTGTGAGGAAGGGGGAGAGTAATGTGATTTCACTTTCATCTCACATACAATTAGAGATAATCAAAACAGGCCTGCTTGCTTTTGAAAGGGATGGAACACAAGCTCAATACATGCAGATTAATGGAGCGTTAATCTTTTAACATAACATAACTATTTTTATTACTACTGGTTTATATTCATGATTTGAGTTATAATATATTTGGATTTATAAATATATTCATGATTTATAATTATTACATGGTTCTCTGGATTTCATGATTGCTATTCATCAATGATAGCATTCTGAAGTCAACTATTTTTGTTTAATGGCCACTAAACTGTTTAAATGTCCGCTGTCCAAGGCAACCGATATATAACATAGATGTGCTAGTTTCATGTCTCTCGCATCACTCCACAGTCTTTCTTTTCACATAATTTCTGCTTAAATCAATATTTAATGTCCATTTATTTATTTATTTGGGAAGTAGCATGTAAAAAATAAACCTTCAAGATGGGACACCCTTATCACCCTGTCTGGGTTTATTTTGAGATAATGACTGGCTGACTGCACATTATCCCTTACATATTCAGATTTATATATTATAGAACTATTGTATATATATACAGTATACTATATATATATATATATATATATATATATATATATATATATATATATATATATATATATATACGCACATCACAGCTGCCGCACAGTGTGTGTCAGCAGCACCCAGCTACGACTCCGGAGGCTGCTCAAAATTCTGCAGTGCCACAGAGCACAACTCACATCATTATCAAAGGACAAAGATTATTTACTCTTGCTGTCACTGGATGATTGTAATGATTGCAGGAACGAGAGAAGAGTGGGACTGGATCTAAATGCAGGCTTTTAATTAAAATTAAATACAAGAAACCAAAAACATGAGAACAGAACAAGCCACTGCAGCCATGAATGGAAAAGAACTGACAAAGAACACAGGGGAACACAGGGATTAAATACACAAGGACTAATAGGGTTAACAATACACACCTGGGAGTAATAACCACAAGAACCAATGAACAATGACAAGGTAAAGAACTACAAAACCCATAATGAAACGAAAGACACAAAGTGAACAAAAAACATACATAGCGACCCCTGGTGGTCGCCCGAGTAATCCTTACAGAGCCCCCATCTAAGGAGCGGCTCCTGAAGCTCTTTAACACAAAAAACAAAAATAGTTAATGGGAGGAGCAGGAGGCGGAGGCTCAGGGGGTGGAGTCTGAGGGAGCATAGCCGCAGGAGGCGGGGTCATAGGAGGCTCAGGAGGAGGAGCTGCAGGAGGATGAGGCCCAGGGGCCAGAGCTGCTGGATGGAGCTACAGGAGGCAAGGGCTCAGAGGTTATGGCAGCTGTGGACACAGAGGGCTCAGAATTCAGAGCAGCTGGGGACTCAGAGAGCAAGGCACTAGGGGGAAAGATACAAAGGAATTTAGGGAGCATGATACTGGGAAACATAGCACTGGGAAACAAGGCACTGGGAAGCATGGAAAAGGGAAGCATAGCACTAGGGAGCAAGGCAGCTGGGAACTCAGAGGGCTCAGAGACCAGGGAAGCTGAGGATTCAAGGGGCAGAGCCATGGGAAACTCAAAGAGTGGATCTATAGGAAAATCAAGGGGTGGAGCCATGGGAGACTCAAAGGAATGAGGCTGCAGGAGGTAGAGACTAATAGGTCATGGCCACAGGAGGCAGAGACTCAGGGGACTCGGACTGGTCAGATTGGGCAGGGGCCTCACAGACCTGGACAGTCTGGTAGCAAGTGTCTGATGGGTGCTGGCTACTTGGCTGAGCATCAGACTGGTGTCTGGTGTCTGGCAGGTGCTGATTAATGGTCTGAGCAACAGACTGATGGTTGGTGACTGACAGGTGCTGGTTACTGGGCTGAGCAACAGACTGGTGGCTGGTGTCTGACAGTTGCTGGCTGCTGGGCTGAGAAACAGGCTGGTGGCTGGTGTCTGACAGGTGTTGGCCACTGGACTGAGCAACAGACCGATCGACGGCTGCTGGGGACTGGACAGGATCATCAATTATCACAGGGGACTGGACAGACTCATCAACAGCCTCAGGAAACTGAACAGACTCAATGACTACAGGGAATAGGACAGGCTTGTCGACCGCCTCAGGGATCTGGACAGGCTCGTCGACTGCTTCAGAGATCTGGACATGCCCGTCGACCGCCTCAGAGATCTGGGCAGGCCCGTCAACCACCTCAGGGATCTGGACAGGCTCGTCAACTGCCTCAGGTAACTGGACTGGCTCGCCGACAGCCTTAGGGAACTGGATTGGCTTGCCAACAGCCTCAGGGAACTGAACTGGCTCGTCGACAGCCTCAGGGATCTGGACAAGTTCATCGACAGCCTCAGGGAACTGGACAGGCCCGTCGACCGCCTCAGGGAACTGGACAGGCTCTCTGACAGCCTCAGGGAACTGGACAGGCTCGCCGTCAGCCTCAGGGAACTGGACAGGCTCATCGACTGCCTCAGGGAACTGGACTGGCTCGTCGACCGCCTCAGGGAACTGGACAGGCTCGCTGACAGCCTCAGGGAACTGGACAGGCTCGCCATCAGCCTCAGGGAACTGGACAGGCTCATCGACTGCCTCAGGGAACTGGACTGGCTCGTCGACCGCCTCAGGGATCTGGACTGGCTCGGACAGCCTCAGGGAACTGCACTGGCTCGCCGACAGCCTCAGGGAACTGGACTGTTGTCTCTCAGAGTAGGAGGCAGTACCATCAAGCATTATACAGAGCAGTTCTGCAGTCTCACATAGGTTCTCAATTGGAGAGATATTGAGCTCAAGGACTGCTATTGTTTTTGGACTCAACAAGCCTGTGAAATCCTCTCTGCCAGGAGGCAGATGTGACCTTTCCTTGGTTGAGTTCATTGACTATGCTTTGAGGCTCACATTCTCCCCTTACACTGTGGGGTATGGAAGTAATCCCATGCCACTTCCAGCACCCACGCCTGCCACAGTCAACGAGCCAACACCCACACCTGCCATGGTCAACATGTCAGTGCCCACGCCTGTCACGGTCAACGAGCCAGCACCCACGTCTGCCATGATCAACAAGTCAGTGCCCATGCCTGCCACGGTCAACAAGCCAGCACCCACGCCTGCCACAGTCAGTGAGCCTGGTCAATGAGCATGGTCAATGAGCCAGCACACATGCCTGCCACAGTCAACGAGCCAGTTCCTGAAGCTTCTTCTGTCCCAGAGCCAGTGCCTGAAGACTCGTCCATCCCAGAGCCAGTGCCTGAAGCCTTGTGCTCCTTGAAACAACCACAATGTCTTTTTCCAGAGCAGCCTGTATTTCTCCTGAGGTTACCTGTGGGTTTTTCTTTGTATCCCGAACAATTCTTCTGGCAGTTGTGGCTGAAATCTTTCTTGGTCTACCTGACCTTGGCTTGTATTAAGAGATCCCCGAATTTTCCACTTCTTAATAAGTGATTGAACAGTACTGACTGGCATTATCAAGGCTTTGGATATCTTTTTATATCCTTTTCCATCTTTATAAAGTTCCATTACCTTGTTACGCAGGTCTTTTGACAGTTCTTTTCTGCTCCCCATGGCTCAGTATCTAGCCTGCTCAGTGCATCCATGTGAGAGCTAACAAACTCATTGACTATTTATAAACAGACACTAATTGCAATTTAAAAAGCCACAGGTGTGGGAAATTAACCTTTAATTGCCACTTAAACCTGTGTGTGTCACCTTGTGTGTCTGTAACAAGGCCAAACATTCAAGGGTATGTAAACTTTTGATCAGGACCATTTGGGTGATTTCTGTTATCATTATGATTTAAAAAGGAGCCAAACAACTATGTGATCATAAATGGCTTCATATGATCACTATCCTTTAATAAAAGACAGTTTTTTTTGCATGATCAGTCATATTTTCAAAATCAATGCCAAAATTTCACAATTTCTGCCAGGGTATGCAAACATTTGAGCACAACTTGTATACATATATATATATATATATATATATATATATATATATATATATATATATATATATATATATATATATATATATATATATATATATATATTCACATTTTAGAATAATAGTAAAATCATCAAAACTATGGAATAACATAAATGGAACTATGGGAATTATGTTGTGACTAAACAAAATCCAAAATAAATAAAAATTGTGTTATATTTTAGCATCTTCAAAGTAGTCACCCTTTGCCTAGAATTTGCAGACATGTACTCTTGACATTTTGTCAAATAACTTCTTGAGGTATCACCCTGGGATGCTTTTTAAACAGTATTGAAGGAGTTCCCATCTATGTTGGGCACTTATTGGCTGCTTTTCTTTATTATTTGGTTCAAGTCATCAATTTCAAAAACGTTATTTTTTTTTATTTTTTTTTAATAAAATTTTTGTTTTATAATAAAATAAATTAATATGGTGGCACAATTATATTTTTGTCTACAAAACTAATTTCAAACATTTAAGCATCCGCCTTCAGATCAAAAGATTTTTAAGATCGTGAGAAACATTTCAGTCAAGTGTTTCAAAAGTTTTGACTGGTAGTGTGTATATATATATATATATATTTACAGTATAACTATATATATATAGTTATACTGTAAATCTGAATATGATTGTGTTATTTCAGACATAATTGGCTGTTAATTATGTAATAGCACAAAGGCACACCCTGCTATTTTTGCTAGGGTCTAAACGTCAGTGGACATCTGTTTCTTAATTCAAACATACTGAATATACAATTGTCATATGCTAATCAATTACTTGAATCCAATATTCAATTCAGAATGACTAAGACAGATTGTCTGAGGTAAAAATGTGATGTCCAGTGTAACTATTGAGCTTCAGCGATTCAAACCAATAACACATTTTGTTATCCTGTATAGGCTGTACTTGATGGGTGACACTAGATTTAAAATCCCTTTAGTCAAATATAGAAATTCTTTACATTTTGGAAAGTGGGTCTGGCTGAAACCTAATTTGTTATCTTGAGACCATGAGGAAATGTTCTCTATCAGACACGTTTTTTTTTTACAAAAAGTTCTGAACAATGACCTCTCTGAACTTCTGTATGAGTCAGATGTTAAAGCTGAAGTGTGTAATTCTTAATTGTTAAAATACACCAAATTAAAATACACCAAACTCTCCAGCACTGCACATCTAACACACCAGACTCAACTCTTCAGCTCATTAATAGAGGATCCACCTGATTTTGGTGTGTTAGATTAGTGATATTCCTCAAATGTGCAGTGCTGCGAGGCCCCTGAGAGCAAGACTGAGAAACACTGTTCTGGGGCCCACATACATGCTGTAGCTGAGCAACTGCCTGTTGATTCTGACACCAAATCAAATCAAATCAAATCAAATCACTTTATTGTCACACAGCCATATACACAAGTGCAATGGTGTGTGAAATTCTCGGAACTGCACCCAAGAATTTCCGGGTCCGGGTCAGCCATCGCGATGGGTTGGAAAGTGCAAGCGACGCGTCCAAACTCCGGGAGAGGGGGACCAAGGGGATAATCACGTCGGATGTACCGGTAGGTGGGGCCTCGTGGTGGGGTGGAGCCTGAGGCACCACATCCCAGGGGCACGAGCTCCGTGGCCATGCTGAGTCCAGGGATATCGAAGCACATACCTGGCTCCTGATACCCACCATAAGGGGGTGGAGGGTTCCACTCTAGCCCGACACACGCAGCCGCCCGAGCAAGCATGGCTGCCAGCTGTGTGTCAGGCTGCGACTGGGTGACCACACCTGAAGGTGGGAGCCCAGTAGAGTCCTCAACGTCAGACTGGACAGCCCGCTCTCCGATGCTGCAATCGAGAGCTCATCCACTTCACGAGCGCCGAGACGAGATCGCGAACTCACCCTGAGATGAGCCGGCGGTCTCATCCCAGCATGGCAAACGAGCGTACTGGGGAATGGGAAGTCTGTGGGGAGTTACCCAGCGGAGTGGCTCCCATTGGAGTCCCCAGATCGCCCCCAGTGCTAACCAATGCGACCTCAAACCCGTAGGTAGAAGGACCGAGGCAGGGAGCCGCTGGGGTGGTCTTTCCTTCTAACGAAGGAAAAACCGTGACCGCAACGTTGCCGTGGTCATGCTCTCACAGTGAGAACATGACCCGTTCACGAACGCTGTCTCCGCGTGGGCAGCGCCCTCAAACAAGACCGCGATCGTGGCCATCGGAAGCGGAGATGTAACGACCGCAACCAGAAAATACACAAACAGAGAGGCATCTTTAAAAAGACGCTCTCCATTAATGCCACTCTTTTAAGAAGGGAAAATATACTCTTTTAGTAGATAGAATATACTCTTTTAGCTGCTGAAGCGCCCAGGGGCGTTGTCTGCACTTCAGTGCAAGAGGGGGAGAAGCCGCTGTAATGCGCCGTAAATCCAACAGCTTTTTGAGGTGAATGGATTGGCAGAGTAATTCAGCTCGCTGAACACAACCGCTCGGCTCCGAAGAGAAAATCTGAATGAGTGGTTGCATACTAGGTCCTTATATACCCGTATGTCCAGGGGAGTGGCATGCAAATTCCACTAGCCAAATCCCATTGGCCTTTTTTCAAAAAGCAGAGGTGTTTGGGGCTCCCAAGAGTGACCCCTAGTGTCACTACATCGACACAACCTTGAGTGAGTGACCGATAGGGAACACTGGATTGCCCTGATTTTGCAAGTTGGGGGCATGCTAATTGGCAGGGGGTTTTTTTTGTATGTGATGAAATTAGTCTGTACACATTTTGTGTACTGTTGAATTGGAGTTAGGCTTGCCATAAAATACCACCCATTTTGTTGGTTTATGAGGTAATATGCTTGTGCAATCAAGGGAATGACCTGAAAAGTGGAGGGAACATTTAAATCTTTCCAGCTTGACTCATGAATATTAATTAGATGATGTAAGCATATTTATCACATTCTTATATTATATTATTATACTGTATATCCACTGTCAAGTAATACAGTAGATGAAGTAAACATGGTGTCTCATAGCAGGCAACCATGCTTCAAGGTTTTTCAGAGCAGCAACTTTTAATGGTGGATATGAGCAGCACTGCAGTTTAATACTACTTTAAGCATTAGATAATGTAATAATGTTTGCTAATGTTAAAGATATTTTAAAGGGATATCTATGGTTTATAATATTTTTTAAAAGAAAAGTGTAACATGTAATCAACAATGACAATACTATTTTAAAACCATTATATTAATTTAAAATACTTGTATGTAAAATGTATGTAATCAGTGACAGAGTACAAGCACATGTATCTAAAATAATTATGTATTTTTCATCTGAACCAAATTATGAATATTTCTACTCTGGTGTCACTACTGTCCTCTGCTGGGCTGATGTTTTGTCCCACTCCACCCTGATGGATCATTTTATTCTTTAATGAACAGTTCTTTTTGTCAAGTTTTACAAGTAAAGGAAACAAACTGTTTTGCATATTCCCTGAAAGTAATAATAATAATAATAATAATAATAAATTCAAACATAGCTTTTAATGATTCAGGCTTTGTTCAACGTTTTGTGAGAGTATAGAATCTTGAATTCAGAACTGTGAATCAAACCAAATCCTTACACCCTTTATCATTTCTGTCTTTTTTAAAAAAGAATATTTTAATAAAATACAGGAAATTTCAGGTTTTTTATCAGATTAATCGATTAATTGAAGAAATAATCAAAGATTAATCGATTATCAAAATAATCGTTAGTTGCAGCCCTAGTTTATATTGTTGTAATTTACTGCCATGCTGATATAGCTCACTTGCTTAGACGTAGGTTAAATGTTGCACTATAGTTCCCTGAAGGAACCTTGTTTCATTTCGCTATGTAATGTGTAAAAATGACAATTAACCTGACTTTGTTTGCCAAGTAGTCCTCAGTCAAAAAAGCAGTTGGCACTGGCCATGGTACTGTTTACCACTGAAGCAACTGGTTGCTGGGTATTAAAGCAGACACTTTAGGTGATCAGCTACGATTTATTTGCACTGCAGGTGAAAATATTATAATGTATAATTTTCCCAAAAGAGGGGGATAAAACTAAGAAGTTTTTAGAAGTGTGGGGTACACTTCAGTTGTAACAATTGCTACAAATAAATATAAGTGGTGTGCAATAAAACAACATTTGCCATAATTCTCTGTGGCTGCACAAGACTGATAAAACACTTTGTTGAGGCATCAGTTACTCACCTAAAGGCCGATTTATACTTCTACGTTGAACCTACGGCTAGGCCTGACGTGCACCTCTCCAAAAATTTAACCACGCGTCACGTCAACACAGACTATAATCAAAGCTTTGATTGGTCCCCTTTGTAACCAGAGACCATCTCCCAGGATGATAAAAAGAATATCTGATGTATAGTTGCATTTCTAAGATATATGCATTATATCACATTGTATTTGGGCTCATTTTAATTGGGAATATCTGCTATTTTTATATCTTTCATGAAGTTACAAGTGTAAATGCAACAGAAAGACACTGTTTACAACTTACAAACCCTGTGTTTTTTTCCAGGAGCTTGAACTTTATATATTTGGTAAGTGAGTGAATCAATATTTGTTCTATTAAAGGCCTTTCAGAGTTATTCAATAATTAGATGATTTTGTTTCAGCATGGCTTGTCAAAGTATGCAAATATATTTATTTATTATTATTTAAGCGACTCTAGAGCAAACATACAGTATATGCCTGATTTAGTTTCACTCTGCTTGGCAGACAACATGTATAATAAATCATATGTATTTAAATCTCAACATTTTCACACTTTGATGAACTTGTTTTAATGCTACAACAATTTAGTTAATACTTTCAAATACATGAATTACATTGCTTTTCATCTATTTATGAAATGTATAATTATTTCAGAAATGAAGGCATTTTCTCTCAATACACTAGGATTTTGGCTGTGTACCCACAGAAACAGCTTTACCGCCATTCTTACCGGTGTATCCAGTTTGCGCAAGTGTTATGTTTATGACTGTTTATGTTTTGACATAAAAACCAGAGAATTATCTGAATATTTCAAACCTCATGTAAGCATGGGTTTTTTGAGTTGTAATTTGTTTTTATAAATAGATTTGTGATAGATATCAGCATGTTGCTGTGCATGTAAAAGCACTCATTATTGTAAGAATGTGATATAATTGATTGCCTATTCAGTGTTGTCAATCATAACTCAAGTCCTAAGATCTCACAGTGTTCAAATCATAAAAAGCAAGCAATGTATCTGACAAGCAACAATCATAAAGTACAGAAAAGATTGCACAGTGCTCCGTGCTTAAGCCAAATGGTTTCTTTTCCACGTTTTCATCATGTTCATTTTGGACAGTGTGTACAGTCTGGGATCCTGCGCTTTGAATCATGCATTAGGTGCAGGCGGCATGGCACTAGCTGCAGTGTGTGTGGGCAAACAACATTGAATGTTTCACCAGACGGCCATATGCGCCATCTGTTGAAGGTAAGCTTCCAAGAGAACAGTTCCTTTAAGAGCTTTCTGCTTTACAGAACCCCTGAATCCTGAGTCTAGGCTTTCTTGAGAGCACAGATTGCCAGCTGTACCTCAGGAGGAGCATGCTGCTCCTTTGAGAGTGGTCATGTTGTCACCTTTACAGTTTGGCATCATCTGACCTTGGGGTTACACTTCAAGCCCTTAAGCCCCACCCATCTCACAGCTTAATAATAGAAATGCTATGTATAAATTATATTTATCGCCTCATGACCAGGGCCAATAGAATGTGTTGCCTTGACTTTCACGCTACAGTATGTCACCATAGAACAGCACCATGAATCTATTACATGCACAATCCCCCTGCAGTAACCTGGGGTTAGGTGTCTCGATCAATGGGACAATGATGATGGCTATTATCTTGCTCCCTGAAGAGATGGAGCCAGCAAACATCAAATTACAAGCCCTGATACTTACAGGATTGGGAGGGTTACTTTTGAAATGTATTCCACTACAGATTACAGAATACATGCTGTAAAATATAATTTGTAATGTATTCCGTTAGATTACTCAAGGTCAGTAACGTATTCTAAATACTTTGGATTACTTCTTCAGCACTGGTAGATTTTTTCACTTGTTTTGTCTATAAAAACTCTGCCAGTACAGTAAGACAAAATACATATGTTAAAAATACATTCTGAAAACTGCCATAAACAAGCCAGCAAGTGCACAAAGATCTTACTTTTTGTAGAAATGTCCTCTGGTCTGATGAAACAAAAATGAAACTGTTTGGCAATAATGACCATTGTTATGTTTGGAGGAAAAAGGGTGAGGCTTGCAAGCCGAAGAACACCATCTCAACTGTGAAGCATGGGGTGGCAGCATCATATTGTGGGGGTACTTTGTTGCAGGAGGGACTGGTGCACTTCACAAAATAAATGGCATCATGAGGAAGGAAAATGATGGAGATATATTGAAGCAACACCTCAAGACATCAGCCAGGAAGTTAAAGCTTGTTTGCAAATGGGTCTTCCAAATGGACAATGACCCCAAGCATACCTCCAAAGTTGTGACAAAATGGCTTAAGGACAACAAAGTCAAGGTATTGGAGTGACCATCACAAAGCCATGACCTCAATCCGATAGAAAATTTGTGGGCAGGACTGAAAAAGCGTGTGCGAGCAAGGAGTCCTACAAACCTGACTCAGTTACACCAGTTCTGTCTGGAGGAATGGGCCAAAATTCCAGCAACTTATTGTGAGAAGCTTGTGGAAGGCTACCCATAACGTTTGACCCAAGTTAAACAATTTAAAGGCAATGCTACTAAATACTAACAAAGTGTATGTAAACTTCTGACCCACTGGGAATGTGATGAAAGAAATAAAAGTTGAAATAAATCATTCTCGCTACTATTATTCTGACATTTCACATTCTTAAAATAAAGAAGTGATCCTAACTGACCTAAGACAGTTAATGATTTCTATGATTAAATGTCAGGAATTGTGAAAAACTGAGTTTAAATGTATTTGGCTAAGGTGTATGTAAACTTCTGACTTCAACTGTATATACGTATATATATATATATGTGTGTGTGTGTGTGTGTGTGTGTGTGTGTGTGTGTGTGTTTGTGTGTGTGTGTGACCACTACATTGGTTTAAGAAAATGTTAGAAAAAGGCTGTGGCAACATTTTTAAAAAATGACATTACATTAGGGCTGGACCATAGGACAATGTAATCAGATATCAACGATATCTGACAAACATCCCAGTGCTGATATCGACGCTCATTGACAGAAAATGTTCGACAATATCGGGAAATGACAAAACCATGGAGCTGGGAAGATGCCAGATATATTAAATAGTAGCCCAGGGTTTGAAATTAGCACCTGTGAGTCGTGACCTGCCAAATGCAGGTTGCCTATTTCTTGTGCAGTGGTGGGTAATTTTGCTCATCTACCTGCCACTGTGGCGGGAGACCTGCAAGACGCCTCGAGTGACACATGACAAGAAATGCTGTTAGACACAAAGACACACGCTTGAAGAAACAAACTTTATTATATTTTTAAAAACAGTTGACAGTCATCAATGCACGTGTCTTATTCACTGTTTGTTCAGAGGCGTTCAGCGCAAGCATGTCTCATGGAACGCACGCATTTAAAGACTTTTCACTCTTTCTTTTCTATTTCAGTCATCTGAAAACAGTTTGCAAGAATACTGTTGTCTATGAGAATGCTGCAAATGACCTAAGATATTCTCAGGAGGTGCTCGGAGTTAAGTTCGCTTTATTTCCACATGCATTGCGAACGCCACTCTGCAGGTTCACAAATAAAAAATAATACAAAACACCTTAAACATAAAATGTATTTAAATTATCATTATTATTATGTATACATTTATAATTTTCTTTAGATTTTAATTTGTAAAAGTAATTTTCTACCTGTTGTTGTAGACGGATACTTGCCTGATGGCAAATGAGGTGGTTAAATAAAAATTTGTTGACCACTTCGTTATTTTAATTGATTTTTCGTATCGTTTGAAGTGCAACTTGAATTTAGAAATATCTTTGTATCTTTGGAAATATCATTTTTTTTTTTTTTTTTTGACCAATTTGTGCTTTTCTTATGAACAAAGTTACCAGCATTAACAACATTAACAAATTTTCACTGACTTAATTCAGTGTGGAGGACATAACTGATAACAAATATAAAACAGATATACACAAGAGAAACAGATACACATACATAAAGAAGAATAAATAAAGTAAAAGAACTATATACATAATGTAAGCTATAAATGATTTACAGGAAGAAAGTGTCTGTTGAAATAAAGGTAATTAAGGTGTCTATCAAAATAAAAGGAGGAGGAGAAAAAAGAAACAGATCAAACAAACAAGAGAACCTGCAGTCCCGTTTGCCTTAATTTACAGCTACTCTCCTATCCTATACCTTTAGATCACTTAAGTTTTAAGAATGGAAATCAAGCTGTCATGAGTTTGGTTCTAGTGCAGAATAGTTGTAATCTTTGCTCTATTAATTAAAGCAGTGGATCGCTCCAAACGAACAATATCTATAAAATAGGACAACCATTGCTGTTTTGACAAAGAATTAGGAGGAAACCAAGAACTAATGATAGTTTTCTTTGCAGCTGTTAACCCTGAGAAGAAAGTCAATTTTTGATTTAAAGTCAGGGTTACAGAGGAGTCATCATTAAGAAGGAAAAGACATGGCTCAGGATCAAGTGTCAGTTCCAAAAGTTGTGATAGAACAGCAGAGACTTTAACCCAGAAGTTGAAGATCGGGGTACATTCCCAGAATAAATGGAAAAAGCTACCAATTGCCCCAGAGCTACATTTGTCACACGCAGGGGAGGAAATGAGTTTCATTCTAAAACGTTTCAAGAGTGTATAATATATTCTGTGGATTACTTTGCAGTTTATCAGCTGGTGGGCAGGGTTTTTAGACGAGATTGAAACATTTTGCCATATTGTTTCCCAGTCAAAACTGCAATCCTGCGCTTCAAGCTCTCTGTCCCAAATTCGAGTAATACCAAGAGTTCCACATTTCTCCATGACAAGACTACCATAAATAATAGAGACCTTGGCTATTTTCCCCTTCATGGATTCAAACCAATGAGCCGTGGGGTGAGATGTCTGTCCCAAGGAACTTCATAAGCCTTAAGTGAAGATCTCAACTGTAAATACAAGAACCACGAGAATCCCGTCAGATTATAACAAGACTGCAGATCCTGGAATGTCCTTAACCCTGTCTCATCATAAATATTCTCTAAAGTGTTAATGCCTCTATCTGACCACAGAAATATCACATTTTTATAAAAAATATTGTGAACATATTTCTTGTATATTTCCCAGCCCTACATTACATGGTTAATTATGTATCGCAGCAGTTACAAGGTGTCCAGTGTGTGGTGCTAAAAGCGAGTTAAATTTTCTCTGAAACAGATGAGATTTTTAAGGTTAATGCTCTATCGAGTTTAAATCAACAAAACTGACCTCCCTAACCTAAACCTTAAACCTAATAGTGTCACGAGCGCACCGGGCTCTCCCTCACCGTCAGTCGCCCGCTTTCACTCGCCTGAGTTTTAATCACCCACACCTGCAGCTTATCATCACCTCGTTACGACATGCACTTAAGTCTCACTCTTACACTCAGTCAGCGTCTAGCCTTGTTGAAAGGTACCTTGGACTTCCCTCTTGCTCTGCCACAGTGGAAAACTGCTTGTCTGTTTACTACTTACCTGATTGTCAATGATCTGTTCTGGATATACTAGATAAGTGACTCTGAGAATTCTGAGAACACGGCATACCTACTCACCTGTGTTAACCTCACCTGTTTGTCAACGATCTGCTCCTGATGTGCAAGATAAGTGACTTTGTGAAACCTGAGTTTACTGCATATATACTCACCTGTTTGAAAATTGCCTGTTAGACAATGAACCTCTCTGAATGTACTGGAAACGTGACTTTGAGAACTCTGGAAATACTTTATGTCTTGATATACAAACCTGCTCCTCTGTTTATGAAAGTGACTCACCTGTGACCCTGTCTGAAGTTTAAGTTACCTGTTTGGGCATGTGTTGATTTGGAATTAACCATTTATGGATCTGTGCCTTCTGCCTTGGTTCACTGTATGATCAAAGACTGTGTTCAAAGACTTTGTACCTGAACTGAATACTTACCTCACTTTGCTTACCTGCTTTTCCTGTGTCCAGTGTAATAAACTCCCGCATCTGGGTTCATCTCAAGCTCCTGAGTTGGCGTGTCATTACAGAAAGGCTAGACCGAAAGGAAAACGAACCCAGCGGGGGTTACCGCCAGCATGGATGATGATCCATTCATGGAACTGGTGCGTCAGCTCTGAGCGACCTTCCTCCACACTCCTGACCTTGCAAATTTGATCCCACTCTCTCACCTCATCCATACAACACATTACAGGAGAACTGACCGACAAACAGATTTAGCACCCACCACTTTCAAAGTCATGTAGCTCCCTGGTTTATTTATAGATTTATTCAGACAAGACCTTCCTCTCCCTGAATACACCTTCAAGTTCTGTCAACTCATCTTTGCCACCACTATCTTGGACCCCTACCTCTGTGCCATTTACAGAATGGGCTTGAACTTTCATCATCCCACTGCCCTTCCGCAAGTAGAGAATCTTTCCTTTGCGAACTATGTCCTAGCCATGCTGGACCTCCATTACCCCTCGCCTGCATTGATATATATGACAGAGAAGGTGACTTCTCTCCCAGTTTTCTCCCCTCACATTGTGGTTTATGGCGGGAACCCCATGCCACATTCTTGTTCCAAGCCTTCCACAGCCCCTGTCTCCTAGCCTTCCACGGCCCCTGTCTCCAAGCCTTCCACGGCCCCTGCCTCCAAGCTTTCCACGGCCCCTGCCTCCAAGCCTGTCACAGCCCCTGCCTCCAAGTTTCCCACGACCTCTGCCTCCAAGCCTCCCACGGCCCCTGTCTCTCTCCATACATTCCCCCGGTACCCTGTGGGTTATGGCTGGAACCCTGTGCCACCGCCGCCGCCTGCTTCGGGGACCAAGGAGTTTATCCCATTTATTACTGCTCTCACTTCAAAGTTGAATGATCCCCCATTGATATCGGTACGTAGAGCCATGAAGACCCTTCCTCACCAATTATCAGTGCCCATGCCTGCCACGGTTAACGAGACAGTGCCCATGCCTGCCACGGTTAACAAGCCAGTGCCCATGCCTGCCACAGTTAACGAGCCAGTGCCTATGCCTGCCACGGTTAACGAGCCAGAGCCCAAGCCAGCCACGGTTACTGTCACAGAGCCAGAGCCAGTGCCAGTAGCCTCGACCATCCCAGAGCCAATGCCAGTGGCCTCTACCATCCCAGAGCAAATGCCAGGAGACTTGACCATCCCAGAGCCAATGCCAGTATCCTCAACCTTTCCTGTAACAATGCTCCCAGTTGTCTGGAAGAAGAGGAGAAGAGGGGCTCCTGCTTCCCAGTCTCTGCCCACGCTCATGACCACGGATGTCATTCCCAAATCTCTGTCCATGTTTATGACCACAGGAGTTGTTCCCAAGTCTCTGTCCATGTTTATGACCCCAGAGGTCATTCCAGAGTCCCTGCCAGCGTTCCCGACCATTGAGGTCGTTTCTCAGTCTCTGCCCATGTTCACAACCATGGAGGTCATTCCCAAGTCTCTGTCCATGTTTACAACCAAGGAGGTTTTTCCAGAGTCCCTGCCAGTGTTCACGACCACAGAGGTCGTTTCCCAGTCTCTGCCCATGTTTCCGACCACGGAGGTCATTTCCCAGTCTCTGCCCATGTTCACGACCACGGAGGTCATTCCCAAGTCTCTGCCCATGTTCACGACCACGGAGGTCGTTCCCAAGTCTCTGTCCATGTTTATGAACCCAGAGGTCATTCCAGAGTCCCTGCCAGTGTACCGGACCACAGAGGTCATTTCCCAGTCTCTGCCTATGTTCATGACCCCACAGGTCATTTCCTAGTCTCTGCCCATGTTGACAACCACGGAGGTCATTTTCCAGTCTCTGCTCATGTTTATGACCACGGAGATCATTCCAGAGTCCCTGCCAGTGTTCCCGACCACGGAGGTCGTTTCCCAGTCCCTGCCAGCGCTCACGACCACAGAGGTCATTCCCCAGTCGCCGCCAGTGCTCACGACCCCGGAGGTCGTTCCCCAGTCGCCGCCAGCGCTCATGAACCCGGAGATCGTTCCCCAGTCGCCGCCAGCGCTCACGACCATGGAGGTCTTCCCCAGTCACCGCCAGTGCTCACGAACACAGAGGTCATTCCCCAGTTGCCGCCAGTGCTCACGACCATGGAGGTCAGTTCCCAGTCACTAACGGCTCCTAGCCGTGGGCCTCCCATGGCCTCATCCCTCGAGCCTCCCACGGCCTCATCCCTTGAGCTTTCCCAGACTCCACCTTCCATGGCTTCACCCCTCGGGCCTCTCACGACCCGGCCTTCCACAGCCCTCTGAGTCTTCCATGGCTCCACCCTCACCCCCTGTAGTTCCACTTCCTGCAGCCAAACAGCCTGACCCCATCCCTGCTCTGTGGCCACCTCCCAGACCTCCTGACCCTGTCCCTGCTCTGTGGCTACCTCCTAGGCTTCCTGATCCAGTCCCTGCTCTATGGCTGTCTCCCAAGCCCCCTGACCCAGTCCTTGCCCAATGGTCACCTCCCTGGTCTCCTGATCATCCACAGACTGTCTGCCAATCCCTCCTGATCATCCTCCTGGATCCCCCCCATCATCTGTGTCCTCCTGCCCTCCCCCATCTTTGGGCGCCAGGAGTCGCCCTTTAAGGGGGGGGGGTTCTGTCAGGAGCGCACCGGGCTCTCCCTCACCATCAGTTGCCCACTCTCACTCGCCCGAGTTTTAATCACCCACACCTGCAGCTTATCATCACCTCATTAAGACTTGCACTTAAGTGATGCTCTTACACTCAGTCAGCATCTTGCCTTGTTGAAAGGTACCTTGGATTTCCCTCTTGCTCTGCCACAGTGGAAAACTGCTTGTCTGTTTACTACTTACCTGATTGTCAACGATCTGTTCTGGATATACTAGATAAGTGACTCTGAGAATTCTGAGAATACAGCATACCTACTCACCTGTGTTAACCTCAACTGTTTGTCAACAATCTGCTCCTGACGTGCAAGACTAGACAACAAACCTCTCTGAATGTACTGGAAACGTGACTTTGAGAACTCTGGAAATACTCTATGTCTTGATATACAAACCTGCTCCTCTGTTTATGAAAGTGACTCACCTGTGACCCTGTATGAAGTTTGTTACATGTTTGGGCACGTGCTGATTTGGAATTAACCATTTATGGATCTGTGCCTTCTGCCTTGGTTCACTGTATGATCAAAAACTTTGTTCAAAGACTTTGTACCTGACCTGAATACTTACCTCACTTTGCCTACCTGCTTTTCCTGTGTCCAGTGTAATAAACTCCTGCATCTGGGTTCATCTCAAGCTCCTGAGTTGGCATGTCATTACTTACAGAAACCTAAAAGGCTAATTTGACCTGAAAATTGCATTTGCTGAAGCAACCACATAATTTTGTGGTGCTTCTATTTAATTTTCTGCACACCTGTTGACTCATATATGGTTCTTCAGGATTCTTTCTCCAGTCCTTCACGTTGCAAGTGCAATGCAATCAGAAACTTTACCATGCTTGAATAAGCTTGTACCTGTAAATGTTGTTGGTAACATAATTCAAATGTTAAAATGTATTGCTTTACAAGTCATGCACACTAGCAAGTGTTTTGATGTCATAAGATAGCATTGTGTGAGGAACAGAGGGAAAATTTTGTGTTTATGAACTGATAATTTGCCGTTTTACTTGTGATTTGTGTAAAAGTGAAAAAAAGTAACAGCTCTTTTCAATGAGCCACATTGTTTGACGTATCATTCATGTCCGTAGCACAAACAGTACAGTTACAGAGTTATGTGGCAAAGTTAAATACTTAGGGTTAGGGGTTTGTTTAAATCTATAACCCTAAATATGAGCAACAGTAATAGTGATGCTAAAAGTTGGTGTGATCTTGTCACGTGTTTTGTAGACCAGTGGCCCTCAATCAGGAGACCGGGGCCCACTAGGGACCTCAGCAAAATTCCAAGTGTGCCACAAAATGTCTTGTTCATTTGTGGCATAATGCTGAATTCCACAAAAATAATTTTGACTTGTCCCTCCTTCTCTTTAAAAAAAGCAAAAATCGAGGTTACAGTGAGGCACCTACAATGGACGTGAAAGGGGCTAATATTTGAAGGATTTAAAGGCAGAAATGTGAAGATTATAATTTTATAAAAAGCACTTACCATACTTTCTGGAAATAAAGTTGCACATGAATATAAGTTGCACCTGGTCAAATTCGTGTTGTTGAGAGAGAGAAAAAAAAACTCAGATAAGTTATATCCGTGTTTAAGTCGCAATTACAGAGGTTGACAACAAGAGTTGTGGAAAATCAGATGTGATCTAGGAGCTTTTTACAACAAAGATGCCTCTACTGTAAATAAGGTCTATAGCTCAAGTAGGTATAGCTGCAGGCCGGAGATCTCCAAATGGGTGCGGAATCTCGAAAATAGGCCGTGGTTTCTCCAGAAGAGGGCGGGGTTAATCCAAAAGGGGGTTGTGCCAACTCCAAAAGGGGGAGACGCCTCCACAGACGATTAGGGTTGGGAAAGGATTAAGGAATGGGCTCCCTATATATTTGCAATTTGGAGCTCTGTGTGCAGCTAAACCCTTCTATAGCTGCAGCCAGGAGATCTCCAAATGGGGGCATATTCTCCAGAAGGGGGCAGGGTTACTCCAGAAGGTGGGTGGGACAGCTCCAAAAAGGAGCGACACCTCCATACATGGTTAGGGTTAGGGAAAGGGTTAGGTTAGGGGCTCTGTACATCTTTGCTGGTGGTTTGGAGCTCGGCCTGCAGATATATCTTTCTCCTCCTGCCACTCAACATGCCAGACGCCCTCTGTGAAGATAACCTCAGGATCTACACAGCTTGTTTTAATCAGGGGTATTTGCTAATAAAGTAATCATGTGTAACATTTTTTCATATTCTATTTATGTTTCATGAAGAAACACAACAAATAAGCCACATCTGTTTATAACATAAACAGCCCCTGTCGGACCTCTGTTGGAGTTCCTGTAGTTAAACTCCTGTAGAGCATGGCAATAGCAACGCCAAGATCATGGGTTCGATCCCCAGGGAACTCACAAACTGATAAAATGTATACCTTGAATGCACTTTAAGTCGCTTTGGACAAAAGCCAAATTTATGCCAAATGCGTAAGTGTAAGCATAAGCTGTATACAAATAAACAGTTTTTAGTCTGTGAGCAAAACAATATGCTGGTTGTATTCTATTCATTCACTAAAGTTAGTGACTGCCTATCTATGTATATTTCTGATATTTGCAGCCCTCTTTGCTGTGCATTTATTATCCGGTTCACTGACTGAAAGTTTTTACTATGAGTGAAATGAAACTTAATTTTGTGGGCATGTGAGGAGTTGCGTTTGACAGCGGTCTGGAGTTTGTTTGAACAGTAATGTTATGATGGGACAGAATATTTAAACTGGCTGCATAAAGTACTTAGTAAAATGCAAAATGTTCTGATTTGGCTGATTTAAAATGCTTCTTTGTCTCTATGACTGATGTTTTCATCTGTTTGTGTAAGCATATGTGTTTTGGTGTGCAGAGTGTTTTTTACCGGCCGACATCAATTACGTGTAAATTATGTAAATATGTCACTTCGGACTATGAGTCCAGCTTCTGGTGAGCAAAGGTTCAAGTGGGTGGGGTGGGGGTCCTTGGAGTAAAAAAGATGAGAACTGTTCTAGGCAGTCACAATTTCATTATGTATGTCACAGCTTTGGTAACTGTCACAGTTCTGTGGTTGGGAAACAATCACATTGATGTTTTTTTTTAAATTATTATTATTATAGTAATTGCAGATAAATGAAATGAACTCTCTCTCTCCCTCTCTCTCTCACATTCTGCGTGCAGTAAACTTAATCTTAATCCCCTAGACCTGGATTACAGTTCTGAGGGGATTTAAGTGTCTGCTTGACAGGTGTTGCACAGTAAATAAGTTAGCATCTTTACTTGTACAGCATCTCTCAAAGCATGCCAACAGAAAGAGGACTGAAGATGAGCTAAAACACTTCTGATGCCTGCATCAAATCTGCAACTTTGGACGTACCATTTTTCTTTTCTTGCCATCAGATTTCATTGTTGGATGGAGGCCAATGTAGACATTTATTTGAAAGTGTGAATGTGAGGATATAAAGACAGGCAGCAAAACACGAATAAGAAAGCAAGGACACTACAAGTCATTTGGAAACCACTCAGAGGGATGTGCGCAGCTGTCTTACGGGCCAGTTCGGTCACTTCTGCCGTGATGCCCCCAACACTGGCCCCTGAAGTGAAACCCACTCCTGCCACCAAGCCAGTGACCCCTTCAGCTCGAGTGCCAACCCCAGTGGTGGGCATTGCCTACTCTAAGGCTCTCCACAGGCTGACTCTGTCACGACTCCTGGCGGATTACTTCTGGACTAAAGATAGTACTGTGTATGGATCCAAATGGAGGTTAGGTGTATTTGGTAAGACCTGGAGAAATAGGTTGGGAAAAATTTAGACAGATGATATTTGTTACCCTTTTATATATATATATATATATATATATATATATATATATATATATATATATATATATATATATATATATACACACATTTCAAATAACTAACTGCATTGATTTATGAAGCTGCTTCACTTTAGTGTATGACTCAAGTCCTTTTGGGATGGGTTTTATTAACCCTGGTTCAGTGGTTACTCTCTGTACACTTAAGCCATGTAGATAGCGCTCCTGGATTCAGAGTTACTGCTTGAGAGTCAGGAATGAGTATCTTTTTTATTGCTAAAATAATCAAAAGATGTGTCCGTTATTAGTGTTTGCATAGTGACACATCACAATTACTATTGCTCATGCCTATCCATGAGTATGACACCATGTCCTAACCAGACGCGACAAATGATAATGTGTTTTCCATGTTAATTCGTTTTTGTCCTTTGTCCTCAACGAGCGATATTTTGTCGACCACTTGATTTCTATTATTACAGCATTGCGATGGGCAGCACCACCCATCATTAGTCTAAAATTCTGTTCCTCATAGCTGTTAATTAAACATCAAATATGTTCTGACATATTGTGTCACGTCACGCAGCAGTTTTGCATTCATTGTTGACAGACAGATTGCTTGTTACGACACTTCGGTGTGGACATGAATGATGTAATAATTGCGCTTGTTAAATAGGTGTGGTATTACTTTTCTTTTTCTTTTTTTGAGTTTATCCTTTTCAATGCTGTTCTTTTTCGTGTTCAGACTTGTGGCGAACAGGCGAAAAAAATGCCGATCCCGAGCAACCACGTAGCAATGCCCTAGCAACCACTTGTCAGGGTTTCCACAGCCATAGAAAACCTGGAAGTATCAGGGAATTTTAAAATGGTCATTTCCAGGCCTTGAAATTAATAAAATCTTAAAAGTCTTGGAAATTTCTATAGTGAATACAACTATTTCTAGTTATGTTAGAAATATTTAAATGGCTAGAAATTGCTCTTTGTGAGTGCAATCTACAATATATCAAATGATTCCTAAAAATCCATATTCAGTAATCACAAACTAGCTCATGGAGTGACATCAGCTCATTATTTTATGAGTAAAATACTTTATAACTTGTGTTACTCATAGCTACTTAACACTCTTGTAATATTCGGGTCAATTTTGAACAGTTTAAGAGTTAAAAACAGTGCAAAACTAATATTAATCTTGTATTTGGTCAAAATGCCTTTGGAGTCTCCATAACCATGAATTATTAAATAAGTAAAAAAAAACAACAAAAAAAACACAATATTTGTATTATACTTTTTTATATTTACAATAAAAAAATACGATAGCATATTTTTAACAATTGTGTCATGTTTAACCAAATTAAATTATTAAAACATAAAAATTTTTTAGTTTTTTTTGTTTCTTCTTCATTTTATTAAAGATTACGCACTTCAATTTGATGTAACTTTTTTATGAAATTGAAACATGTAAATTTTAAAATAGGATAAAATATTTTTTGGAGCATATGCAATGTCAGGGTTTTCAGTTTTTGGTGTCTGCTAGGGCATAGTCATGCTAGGACATTACTAAATGGTTGCCAGATGGTTGCTTACTGGCCCAAGTCAAAAGAGACCATCCCCAAGTCTCAGTGATATCCTGATCCCTAGATTTGTATGATCAAACAAAGTCTATGGAATTATTTGCTTATTTTTTGTCTGCCGTGCCTGTGCGGATATTTTTATTCTGAAATAAAAAATTTTTAGAATATAAACCATGATTCTGTATTAGTTTCAAACAGATACAGTGTATAAGTATTTGGAGTGTAAGCTTTGTTCACTCAAAATGAAAGATTTACTCTATATGTAACTAAAAAATACAAATTGTACCATCAATAAAATATAGGTGGTTCTCTTTCCAGATGACATGATAGCACAAAAGCTTGTGTTCAGTTTAAAAAGCAAGCCTATACCAATGTTTATAATCAAAAGGGAGGTGTGCTGTAAATCTACTGTACTGGGTCAACAGAACAGTTGTTTGGAAGTGTTTGCAGAATATCAGTATAGATTGCAAAACTTTAAATCACATGTTGCTAGAGCAGAAATAATGTAAATAAGCAACTGAATTCCACTGCTCTCATACGATATTAGGTGTTTACTTGCTCTCCAGAACTTTGTCTTTCTGGGTTGTTTACAACATACCACAGTGACATTTGGCTTCGTAGACGCAGACATCAAGAAACCTGATTTCTTTGTGTGACATGTTGGATTGGCACCTGTTTGTACTAGGAGTGACATATGGGTAATCCCTCTAAGCTGTAATTCCCTGATGGATGGAGCATGAGAGGTTTACCTCTCTGACACACATCCTGTAGACAAGCCCCTCTGACCTGCAATGTGACAGAATTAGAGGCTCAACTCTTTGAACGGGCTTAAATGGCACCAATCGTTGCAGCTTCTTTTGACCTGTTCAGTGACGTTAACTCAGATTGTCGCCAAAAGCATTCTCGTACAATCTAGAATATGTCAGAATTCAAGATGGTCAGCAAGTAAAATGACTGCTCCTGCCCACGGACCACTTTCTAACCTATCTGATGCACAATGCATGCAGAACTGGAAAGCACTTTCTCGATCTGGCAAGCTTTAATCTGATTGGCTGACTTTACGAAACAAAAATTGAAAACTGATTTTACAAGAAACTGGGTTGATACAACAAATACTTTTGAGAATGAAGTAATCACTGGATTTGCCAAAGTCTGCCAGGTAGCAGGTAGTTTTCCACAAGCAGGATTGTATATTTCAATTAGTTACTGAGTTATGTCTGTGTAATAATCAGTTGTTATTGCTTTTGAATGGATATAAATTGTGATTCCAAAGTCAACACACATTTTTGCTATTTAGATGTTTTCTTTGCAATCGTGGTATCATCTCACATAACCCTGTCCCTATATGACATGTAAAAACAAAACATACTGTAGTTGGTCACTTTATATGGCACTCATGTGGCCTCCTCCTGTCTAAGTGGGCAGAATATGCTGCAATGTAGACCAGACTTTATGATGTTTAGTGAAAGGCCTGGCTACACAAGACTACATGACTAGTAACATCACCTGAATATGTTTTTTGCTTTCAAATTTCCATTCAGGTTTCTCAACGCTTTAACCATGAATCTGGTTTCCATAGCAACCCTTTCAGACCCACTAAAGGAGGGGGTTTGATGAGGTACCACATGGGAAATGCTGTTAGGCTGCTTTTTAACAACATGGGATACATTTACAAAAGCATTAAATTTTTTTGTGGCGTCTGCTGTTCATGTAAACAAAAGCGGTCGGGCTTAACCCCTATCGATTCTGAGTATCCTGCCGTGTACTCAGCAATAAGGATCAGATCAATTTGAAAAGACCTCTGTATCAAGGAAAGAAACGCAGGCTGAATTTGTGGTGCATTGAGTTGGCACTCTTTTGTAGAACTTCACTGAGCATTTGTAGAATACAGCTACACTTTATCTAAAGGTTTAACTTGAGCTTCAGGTTCCATTCAACACTATTAAAAATAAAGGTTCTTCAATGTTTCTTTGCAGTATCTTCTTATCAAGAACCATTTTTTAAATGTTCTTGAAATTTTTAGAAATCAGCATAGTAGATTCTGGGTTTTTTAAAATCAACATGAAATCCGAATTGACCCTAGTCACGTTCTTACTACATTCCTGGTCTTACTGTGTGCAAATCAATCATAAAGAAATGTTTCTCTTTGTAATCTTTTATCAAAATGTAATAACTTGCTTTGCCACTTTTTAACAGCTTTCCTTTACAGCTGATGTCACTTAGGCCAAAAAACGATGTAGTCAAATAGCGATTTAGTAGGGTATGGAAAATATACATTGAATTTCGAAGTACCGCAAACCAAAATAAATGACTAAACATATTAAGGCACAATTTGATATTTCAAATTGATATTTTGATATTTTTGCAACATTGTTTTTGGTCCATGTGGTCATAAATTAAAAAACCTGTCATTCACACAAGGTCCTTAAGGTGCTTGAATTTTGCTTTTAGAAATGTAAGATCTGGAACACCTGGAAAATTGCTGTGTTTGGTTAAAAGTGCTTAAAAGTGCTTGAAATGAAAACAGAACATTTCTTCTGTTTAATGTGTGTCCATCCAAAGATAAAATCCACTCACTCCACTTTCATTGAAAAATGTATCTTTAAAAATCTTTTCGTTCTTTTCAGTCAGTTGTTGATCAAAAAGAAAAAAGAAATATGAATTTGAATCAGACATAGATGCAGACAAAAAACTGTGTGACTCCTCTCTCGTTAATGTGCGCTGGACCGCAACCCTTCTGTGTGACGCTCGCTGAACTACCACCATTCTTAAAGAGACAGTAGCATTTTAGAACTTGTTATTCAAATGAATTGAAAATCAATGTTAAAACTTGTATATTGTACCCATTGTTTCAAAAACTGACAGCTCATATTTTATATTATATATGCAATTTCATGACATAATATTAATTGATAGAATGTAGTATTTTTTAATTTTTAAAAAGCTAAAATGTGATTGTAATAATGATTATAATAATGATGACAAATTATTTATATATATATATATATATATATATATATATTCTTAAATAATTATTATTAATATGTCCTTGGGATAGAAACAAGTACAGCTATCCCTTGCATGCTATAGAGGAGCTTAAATATATGAGAAAATCTTATTATTTGTACTTTATTCAGATGAGAAATTATCATTTGCCTTTTTTTTCTTCTTAAAAATAAACAATTTTCTTTGTCATTTGAGTTATTATATCGAATTGAGTATGTATTGAATCGTCAGCCTCATATCGTACATTGTACCGAATTGTGAGATAACCATTTTGTCCCACCCCTATGAATTAGGCATTGTTTTAGGCTATCGTTGTGGGTAATGCAGCCTTTTGGAAACCTTGCCACTAATTAACACAGTATTTTAATGTGATTAACATTATTGTAATAAAGGTTACAACAATAATAACAAATAATGAGTCCTGGTCAAAAGCCTCCTCAAAAGTGTTCTATTTTGGTAAGAAAGATCCTCTTTTCTTGATTCTGTTGATTCTTCATGGATTAAATTAAGTCCCGCCCACCATTCTTTTTCCTGTTGAATGTTCTGCTTCACTTGGTAGTAAGTCACATTGCGGAATTAAGATTGGTTGTGAATGTTTTTTCATATTGACATTAAATCAGTACTGACTGTTAATGCTTTTACTTAAAAAGGTTCTCCTATGTATCAACCTGATTAACCCAATTCAGTCCTAATTGAAACCATTTTTGAAGAATGCCGATAATCCACACTAATATATAACTCACAATACTTTTCTATCACCTTTTTGTCCTTGGACAAGAGACTTTACCCTAGTTTGCCCCGCAATTAGTGTACTGTCATTTTGGATAAAGTGTTCACATAAGCGTACATACCAATCACTCAAACCTGGATTTAGTGATCAGCTAAAATCTTCTTATATTACATCCTGTCTGATGGTGTGGCCAATAAAGAGCAGCCTCAGATAAGCTCTGCTATATTAATTCAGCATTATTACTAAGAGATGGAGACGCTATTGTGAGCTCATTAGTGATTATTATATAATGGTCTCTCTGCTCATCTGCTGTTTATGTAACAGCGATCTGTTCTCTGAAGAAACTGCTTTTAGACAGCCTGATCTGCTGTTGTCTTAAGTGTTACTTCACACATTTGCTGTTCATAAGTGCATAAATAATGGAGAACAAGAGCCTGCAGACTCGTCTCTTTTCCGGAACTCAGTTTGGTGGATTGGAGTAAAGTCTGCTATATTGTCTTTTTAGTTATTTTCATTGCACCATTATGATACTTACAAAAACTTATTTAAAGGTACCATGGTAGTGTCATGTTTTTGGACATGTACCATGATAATTTCATGTTTTGGACACCTACATTATTATCACCATGTTTTCTTAGACATGGTACTATAGTACATAGTGTTTTGGGTCATAGTACAATTGTAATTCCATGTTTATTGGACATGGAGTAAGATAATACCATGTACCATGGTACTATCATGGTGATTTTTATATTTTAACATTGCAATGTCATGATTTTGGAAATGTACTATGGTAATTACCATTTTTGGTAATTGTAAATACCATTTTTGGATAAATACCATGGTATTATTATGATTTATTACTAAGTATTACCATGTTATGTTTAGACATGGAACTACCATACTGCTGTGGGACATGCTACCATTGTAATTCCATGTTTTTGGATATGTTACATGATACTAACATGATGATTTGGAAATTGCAACATTTTAATGTCATGTTTTTGTATATGTACCATGGTTATTCCATTTTTTTTTTTTTTTTTTTTTTTTATGCTGCCATGGTAATGCCTTATTTTGGGGATGTATCATGATAATACAGTTATGTTTGGAAATGTACTAGGGTACTACTATGGTTTTGGTAATGGTACCATTGTAATACCATGTTCTGGACTTTATCATAGTAATATAGTACCATTTTTTGGCACATACCATGGTATTACCATGGTTTTTTGGACATGTGTCATGGAAGTACTATGGTATTTTTTTAAGTAATACATGGTGCATGTAAATTATAATCATTCAGCACATCACTGTACCATGGTACCACACTTTTTATGTAAGTGGAAGAGTGAACTGGGTTGTTGTTGTTTTGTGGAGTGTTGTTTGTTGTAGCTCTGCTTGATCATTTCATTCAGTGTCTCGTGGTAGTTTAGAAAAGTCACTTCCAGACAGGTTGATAATTTTACAGCCTTGTGTCAAGACTGTTCCCAATCATTTGTTTTTATAAGAGCACAATATTAAGAGAGAATCACTCAAACTTGCCAAACTACAGTGCTTGTGCTGTGAGGGAAGGATGTTTGAAAATTAAATGTATTGGATTTCGATCAAGTTCATAAAGGTCACAGTAATGATTGCTGGGTGCGTTGAGCTGAGGTTGATTCAGAGGCCTGTCAGATATTGTGATGGATGCTTCAGTCCTCTGAAAAGTGCACATGTACATAGAAAAATGGTGAGAAATATTCAGGTGAGGTTTACCACTAACATTCTGTGAAACAGGCAACTTAACCTCAGACGTGTGAAATGATAAAAATATGTTTGCCGCAAATTCGCGCTTGGTTAGAGTTGGATCTTTTTTTTTTCCTTCTTTATAATATTTTTCCAGCAGTGTTTTCCAAACTTTTTCGCAAGGGACCCCCATTTTACACATGATATACATCAGGCACCCCAGCTCCTGCAAATCCCTGAAAAAAAGTGTATCAAACACATGCATTTACATACAGATCATTTTCACATTTAATTCATACTATACATTAGTAATAATATCAAAATAAAGTGTACTTTGGTGCTAGGCCTGAACATTGTGCATTTTTACTATAAATAACATGCATTTTTACTACTGTATAAATAAATTAAGTGATAATTTGTGAAAAACAAGTGCCTGTCAGACAGGAATTTTGGAAAACAACATTTCTGTTCATTCTGCATATTATTTAGCTTTATTTATTAAATTTTTTATTCAGTACTAGTGCTGTCAAAGTTAACACTTTAATCTTGAGAAAACCTAAACATTTAACCTTAAACTTTTACTTATGGCATTTAAGCTTATGGTGATTAACTTGAATGATCTGCTTCAACTATTATGCTGCTTCCCATACTGTATGTTTTTATGCAGTTTGAGAAATATACAGTCTGTGTTTGTTATTTTATAATCGTGAGACAAGTGGGTTCTCTCTTTGAGAAGAGAGAGGTGTGTGAGACATGTAAACAACACTACTACAGAAGTCTTTATACAGCTTACATACTGTAAGCTATATATTCAGCTATTAGTGTTATCCACACAAATTGCAGAATCCAACACTTACACATTATTTAGTTTTGTTTCATTAAGCTGCAACTGAATGTGTTAAAGTGTAAATTAGTTGTGAATTATTTAGATCTTTTAACACAATTAAAATCAAGTGGCTCAGGAAAGCCACTTCATGAAATAACCCCGCAGTGGAGTGTAATCCAGTGTATTTGGTTTGGGGTGGGAAGCGATCTATGACATTGTTATCAAACAGTTGTATTTCTCATGATAGTTTTTGCATAATATGACAGATCTTTCAGTTTATGAGTTGATTTATGATTTATTTATTTGCCCTTTTGGCAGGGCCTTTCTGAGCATATGGGGGCCCTAAGAGAAATCCTACTTTGAGGCCCCAAACCACAACCCCCCAAATTGATACCATAATAAAATCTTCAACCAATCTGAATATAATGACTTAAAATTATAATCAATTAACTATACAAAAAGCTAAAAATTACAATAAATTAACAATAAATAACTATAAAAATTAACAGTAAATGACTATGAATAACATTAAATAAATATTTGCGGGGGCCTGGTTAGCTCAGGGAGTAAAGACATTGACTACCACCCCTGGGGTCGCAAGTTCAAATCCAGGGCGTGCTGAGTGACTCCAGCCAGGTCTCCTAAGCAACCAAATTGGCCCGGTTGCTAGGGAGGGTAGAGTCACATGGTGTAACCTCCTCGTGGTCGCTATAATGTGGTTCTCGTTCTCGGTGGGGCACGTAGTGAGTTGTGCATGGATGCCACACAGAATAGCATGAAGCCTCCACACGCGCTATGTCTCCGCGGTAATGCACTCAACAAGCCACGTGATAAGATGCACAGATTGACGATCTCAGACGCGGAGGCAACTGAGATTCATCCTCCGCCACCCGGATTGAGGCGAGTCACTACGCCACCACAAGGACTTAGAGCGCATTGGGAATTGGGCATTCCAAATTGGGGAGAAAAGGGGGGAGAAAAAAATTTAATAACTATTTGCAATGGAAATCGCACCTTCAACGTTCAACCGATAGAACAGCTTGTGTGCATTATTGCTCAACCGAATTTCTCCCTTCCCTTTTGGGCCACAAGGGGGCCCCCTATAACTGTCTAGTTGAGCCATAACAGCCGCCTGAGTCTTACTCGCTTTTAGTATATTTAAAAAAAATACAATTAAAAAATAACTTGCTTTGCGGTGCCCCCTGGTGGCACGGGGTCCCTAAGCAGCCACTAATACCGCTTATAGCTAGAAAGGCCCTGCATTTTGGTATGAATGCTGTTTTTTAAAAAAAAAAAATTTTATTTAGATATGCCTGAAATCACATCTCTCTTTCTCTTCTTGTCTTGTGTTAGTGGAGAAATGCATGAGTTCCATGCAAACTGGCACTCAAATGGTGAAACTGCGTGGAGGATCAAAAGGTCTGGTGCGCTTCTTCTACTTGGATGAACACAAGTCCTGCATCCGCTGGAGGCCCTCCAGAAAAAATGAGAAAGCCAAAAGTAAGTGTCACAGGCAGCATGCTCATTCTTATGACTGATGTTAAAAACAGCAACTCTATGTTCTTTTGAGTTGACTTGGTAATGAGCAAATATTTCAGATCTCATCTTTGGATAAATACATGATATAATATATTTTTTTTTTAAGGATAATTTAAACTTTGTTAGACAAATTAGATGTGGATAGCATTGGCCAGATCATTTGGTCTTGGAAGAATTTAATGAGAAATGTCTGAACTAATATTGAGATCTTTGAAATCTCTTGAATTCTCCATCAGTGATTTTTAGGTCTGTTACTGTTAGTTTCACGTTATAAATATAATTTGACAGCAATATATGCAATGCATTCTCAGTACCTCGTGCTGTCTCGATTGCCTCAGAATGTGTTCAGCTCTCATAAGCTATTGACTTTACGCCTCGCAGGGTAACGTACACTTCAGTAGCGCTGCTGCTGATTCATGTCTAAATGACAGAGCTCATTGTGTCTCCTGGGGGGATAAAGTTTGAGCCCCGACATCCCACCGCAGCCCAGGGAATTAATCAGCTTCTTAAGTTCACTTAATTATTCAACGCTCTTACCTAGGAAGATTTCAGTCACTTCATTGAGCACACACACACCAGGTGATCCTTTCTCAAAAAGTTGTGTGGGAGATTCATTAGGGAAGTTAGCATCTATTTGATTCACAGACACTGAAGACACCAAATTACTGTTATTGGCCAGAAGAAAAAAAAAGACATTCAGTTTATTGAACACACGTTCAGTAATATCAAACCATTGTTATGGCCAACAAATATTGTAAATAATAAAATGTAAACATCTATAATATTTAACACACATGTGATAACTGAGCCCAAATAAAAAATGTGACGCTTTGCCAAGACATGACATTTATGAAAAATACCCTTGTGCTGAGAACATGGTTAACAACTTTTCAGTTAAAATCTACCCTCATTATATAATTGTAATGTGAGTCAGTGAGGTTTTATTATGTTCACTTGTTTATCAAAAAGTTATTCCCAAAATTTTATGATCTTGGAATTTTAGTTTGGAGAATAATATTCCAAAAAATATTCTAATTGAACTAAGTGTTTGAAACCAACATGCAAAACATCTGCTAGAAAAAACACACATTTGTGCCAATGGACATTTGACTTGTGTTTTTATAGTTATAGATATAGCCCTTGTGACAGCTTCCCCATGTGACGACTAGCCCCAGTCTCCCCTGTGTAGACAACGTACAACAATAAGACCATCTCAGTGTTTGCTGCCACTGTATCCTGCATTATTTAGCAGCCTAGTGGTCTCTCACTGGAAATCGCATGCAGATGGCATATTTTATTCTGTTTATACTCATGTATACTTCGACCTGCATGGAATCAGTGGCAGCAGAATTCTGCAGAACGCCTGTCACTCACAAACTTCTCCATGGGTGAATCTTATGAAAACTGAAGAACATGTCAGAGTCAAATTATACCCCAAAACTAATAGAAATAAATAATTAAGATCATTAAGATTCAGATTTTGCATTGTGTCGTTATTTCCGTGAATACGGCCAAATCACCTTTGTACAAAAGAATTTTGGTGTTTAGTTGTATCAACATGCTTTTTTGAGCCTTCAGAAAATGTAAAATGTTAAGTTGTCATTGTTTCAACTTGTTTTTCAGTTGAGTTAACTTAAAAACATTTGTTGAATAAACTACATTCTGTGCCAAGTAACTCCGCCTCATTTATAGTGAGATCTTTGATACTAAGAAATGTGAATTTCAAATCTACTGTACATGAAAACACATATTAGACAATATCACAAATGGTGCCCCAACAAGTTGTCTAAACAAACAGTCTTGCTGTTTGCTGACATTATTTACAGTATGCTGTTGTTTTTGTCATCATTGTTATTGGTTGTGTGGTGATGTTAAGAGCTTATCTTTTTACTTGATGCTTGTTAATGGTCACCATTATTGAGGTTTGTCTGTCAAGTGTTGTGGTCTATGTGCCTCCAAAACAAGACTGTTGCACATTCTGGTTTTGCATATGAAGACAGTCTCCTCTACAGTAGTTAAAATTGCTGGGATTTGTTGACATATAAGTCAAGCTCATTAAACACAGTGATAGTATAAACATATTAAAGCATATATTGCCTGAAGAAATCAAATAGAAATGAACTCTTTATAGCTTATTTCACTTTATGTCAGAAAATCCTTTGAAAACCAGAATGCAGCTACCTAACTTCTGGTGCTACTTTACTTCTAAATGGTGAGCATATAAAACAAAGAAATGTAAACACATGCCATAATGGATACCCAACTATTCATAGAAACCACTGGCAAAGTGAACTGATTTAAATGTAGCATTTAGAGTTAATTAGTCAGAACATAAAACATCAAAACTATGTGTGCTGCAATGCATCCTGGGTAACCCCGGCTGCCAGAATATTAAGGTTATTTGTCCAAACAACTTAAAGTAAACAGTTTTGTCAATGGATTATTTAGCTGTCTCCATGTCTTGACATTGTTTGTTAAGTCCACTCTAATGATATGTCAGTTCATCATGATTTTTTATTTTTTGTTGTTGTTTTATTTAAGTTTACTCAAAATTTTAAGGCAGTGGGGCAACCTTTTTTTTTTTTTAATTGACTCAACAAGTTGCTTTTAACAGTGCATCCTGATATTAAGCAATACAGCACTCATGCTTATTTTATATTGAATAAACATAAAGCTATAATTTAATCTAAACTTTATAAAACATTTCTTCCACAAGAATTTATTCCATATACAGATACAGTTCCCCCAAAAAGTATTTCGACACTTAAGCCATACTTAAAAAGTATGAATGTCATTACAACAAAACAAACCTAACAACATTTTTAAAACTTGCGGCATTTATTTAAAATAAATATTGTAAAAACTTCAAGCAAAACATTTCATGTTTGTTAGGTTTGATCATCTAAATCAATCGTTATACTGTTCAAAATGAAAATGTGACACTTTCTGGTTGTCAAATGTTAGTGGAACATATCCATAGTTAATGTGATGTACTACGCTTGCGGTTACTCTGCTACGACACCTGTGTGAACTTGAGGGGAACTGACTTGATATGTCCAATAAAAAATCACCTTGTCACCAGTTGCTAAATATTAAAAAATTTGCTCAGAAAAGTTAAGCTCATCAATTTGTTTGCAGATGCCACTTGGTTTGATGGTTTTGTTATCTAATACAATGACAAAGATATTTTTAATTGCAACTTATTTGTCCATAATATACAGTATATTATGAGGATCACACAGTTCATAAACAACAAATCCATTTTTTTTTTAACTGAATCAGGCCTTGTGTTGGCATGTGTTGAATATGATGTCACTCTGCAGTTGTTTGAATGTTTTGTATTTTAGTGCGGAAATCTATTACTACCCTTTTCATATATGGATTCTATCAGGAGCTGGTGAGCAATAATTGATTAATTAAATGCTTCTAAGTGATCCAGACTGGCATTGTAGAGTGTTTAATTTGAAAGCCATCTGGTCTTCTTATTTACATTGTCTATTCTTGAGAGATTTCATATTCATTACATTTGTAGCATTGGAATCTTGGAGCAACATAATGTCTCTTTCAGAAAATTGCTCCTTGATGGAAAGTAGGATGCTAATGAACACAACTCCAGCATAAATGGATACGGTATTCTTTGGTGTCCAATTACTTTTTTTTTTTTTTCAAAGCATTAGAAGCAAAAATCATGTGTTTTTAGTTGTGAGAACTATTAGATACTATTATCTAACATAAAATTAACCTAATTGTATCCCCCACCCCTTCAAATGGAGATTTCGGCCTGTCCCACCTCACCTTCTTGACTGTATTCAGTATTAAAATCTTACAGTGATGTCTTCTGACATGATCTGTTGTATTGATATTCAGTCGAGTGTAGTAAAAAGGTATTTTTAATTATTAACTAATTTTGATAACCAAAAACTTAAAATTAAATATTTGTTAAATTTCTGAAAACCCAAGAATTAAAATCACTTGGACCCTTTCTACAGCATGGCAGTAAGACAAGTAAATAAACTCTTAATTTTTACTCAAATTGTAGTTTTGACAGCATTCATCAGTGTTAACAATTCAACCCTGATACCAAAGTTAAGTAAAAAATTATCAAATGTGCCATCTCCAACTTAGTGAAAGCTTAATTTAGGCAAAATTTGCAAACCTATTACTTGCAACCCTGTAACCATTCTTTGAGTAGTTGTTATTTTTTATTTTAAACATTTTGTCTATTTAATTTTTACTTTTATTTAATGTCTATTGTAAGAAAATTGCAAGATCACACAAATAGGGGCTTTAAACAGTAGTTAGACATGTCCCAAATTTTGGTAACTGGGTTGAAAAAAATGCAGACTTCATATAAAATGAATAGAAAATAAAACAGCTCAAATTTAATTTTTATTGACTTACCATTTGTTTAATAAGAAAGGTCCCGTTTTGTGACTTGTCCATGGAAAGTGCCAAATACTGTATAACACTATCTTTAAATTCTCAATTCCATTACAGTGTTTCTTTTTCCTCTCAGTCTCAATCGACTCCATTCGGGAAGTGTGTGAGGGGAAGCAGTCAGAGATTTTCCAGCGGTATGCCGACGGCAGCTTTGACCCCAACTGCTGCTTCAGCATCTACTATGGCGAGCACATGGAATCTCTTGACCTGGTGTCAGGTACAGGAGAAGAATCTCGCACCTGGATTACGGGCCTTAAGTACCTTATGGCGGGAATCAGCGATGAAGACAGTCTGGCCAAACGACAGCGCACCCGTGACCAATATCCTTCTTAATGGAACTCCCATCACAGAAGCTGTATAAGATTACAGTAAAGATGATGCTTATGAAGCATAAAGTAGATTAGAAAACAGAAATATGTTGGAAGAAACAGATAAAGCTGCTCATAATTTAAATTAGTTAAGCTACAGTCAAGCTACCATTTTGAAAAAGTAGTTAGCTACAGTCAAGCTACCTTTTTAAAGAAGTAGCTAGCTGCTGTTAAGCTACCCTTTTGAAAAGTAGCCTGCTTCAATCTAGGTAACTTTTTCAAAAAGTAATTAACTACAGTCAAGCTACCTTTTGAAAAGGTAGTTTACTGCTGTCTAGCTGCCCTAATGAAAAGTAGCTAGCAATCGTCAAGCTAAACTTTTTTTAAAAGTAGTTAGCTTCTGTTAAGCTACCCTTATGTGAAAGTAGCCAGTTACAGTCAAATAATTATATAAATTTGTTTTAACTTCACTCTTAAGGCCAAAGTATACTTGGCACGTCCGCATTGCTGATCACTCACAGTATGCATGACATACATTTCGTCATAATTCAGTCCGTGCAGCCTGACCGCGCGCCGGCCAGATTTTCATGGACGCAGTCATCGTCTCTGTGCATCATCGGTGCATGTGCCGGCCATTGAGAGAATCACAAAGTTGTAGTGGGTATGCGTCAAACACATTCGTATTTGCTCGCGGTCAGAAGAGTATAGGCTACTCACAAAGGCGGTCAACCAGACGCAAGGCAATCCGAAACAGGCAAAAACGTAGTATACCTGGGCCTTTAGCCATTGAATCCTTGCCTGCTTGATGACAGTAACACCAAACAACATATATTTAATGGTGCACAACTTCACATCATGAAGCAGTATATCAGGCTTGTTGTATTCTCTTGTTATTAGTGGAGGTTCTGCTCTGTGTTCATAGACCCTTAACTCTACCCATCACTTGGCTGAAACAGACCTTCACAGAGGCTGATAAGAATGGAGATGGCTGTCTCAGCATCAGTGAAGTCCTACAGCTCCTGCACAAGCTCAACGTCAACCTGCCCAGACAGAAGGTCAAGCAGATGTTTAAGGTACACCTTTGGGTTACTAGCTGCTGTATCAGGAACATTGACATTAATTGATAAAGAATATAGCCAATTTCACATAACAAACGGCTGAATTAACTGCCAAATTATCCTTTCTGGTGAAGATACTTCATCTATTATTAACACATTCAACTGTGTTTCTATCTGATGTCATGTGTAATGTAATTTGTTGGAAGTTGCCTTAATTCGGTTAGAAATTGGTGGACATTGAGTAATTAGCAAAAATGTTGTGGATAAATTGCATCAGTTCCTTGAAAAATGTATGATTGGCTCAAACTCTTATGATAGACTTCTTACTTCTTACATATAATTTTTATATAATGCCGCAGACTTTGTATTTCACACAGTAGACTTCTTACATCTTGTGGCAGACTTCTTATGTCACGGGGTTGACTTTTTGCGTCACATGGTGTACTTCTTGCATCACGAGGTGGACTTCTTGCATCACGTGGTAGAGTTATGTCAGTTATGTTATGTCACACTGTACCGATGCTTTATCGACTGTGTTACACTAATTAGAGACAGAGGATCCCGATTGTACTGCATGAGTGTGAATGTGTGCAAAAGAGAGACAACAAAGATAAATTACAAACACTAGTTTAATTGTAATATATACTGAATATATCGAACACAACACTTCACATGATATAAAAATAAAGAATTCTCAGGCTTTGATGTCTATACAAATATTAGTCTTTGAAAAAGTGTAAAGTTTAAAGGGATAGTTCACCCAAAAAAGAAAATTCCCAGATGTGAATGACTTTCTTTCTTCTGCAGAACACAAATTAAGATATGTAGAAGAATATTTTTCCAAAATCCACATGAAGGGAGCATAAAAGTAATCCATATTACTCCAGTGGTTAAATCCATGTGTTCAGAAATGATACAATAGGTGTGGGTGAGCAGATCAATATTTAATTAATTGTCATAAATCCTCCTCCCTGCCAATTAGGGGTTATATGCATGAAGGATGTGAATCACCAAAAACAGAAGGAGAATGAGAGAGTGAAATTAAAGTGGACATTTGCTGAGCAGGGAGGTGAACTTATAGTAAAAAAAAAAAAAAGGACGTAAATATTGATCTGTTTCTCACACACACCTATCAAATCACTTCAGAATATATGGATTTAACCACCAGAGTCATCTGGATTACTTTTTTGTTGCCCTTATGTGGATTTTAGAGCTTCATAATTTTGGCACCCATTCACTTATGGACCTACAGAGTTGAAAATTCTTCTAAAAATCTTCGATTGTGTTCAGCAGAAGAAAGAAAGTCATACACATCTGGGATGGCATGAGGGGGAGTGAATGATGAGAGAATTTTCATTTTTGGGTGAATTAACCCTTTAAGGTGAGCTCACCGATGTATTTACAATAAAAATGTTTTTGGTAAAGTGCACGCAATCCAATTCATTGTACTTCCACGGTGTATTATCCACAAATGAGAGTACTCCACAGTCCCAGCTTAGTCTAACAATCATTGAACCCCCACATAATTTGCTGTTGTGTGTCACGCTGGCTTCTTAAATACTGAAGTGGACAAACACTTCCTTCTTCCAACAGTTCTTAAAGACTGTAACAGGGTAAAATGGAAAGGAGGAGGCGAGAACTGGATGAAGCAACAAAGTAATATTTAATTAAACAAAAACACACAAACATAAACAAATACATGGGCAGCTGCCTGTAGCTCTCTCACTCCCGAACTGCCACCTCTAGCGGCCTTTATCCCTCTCGTCAGCTTGATTAGCCTGATTAGGGGCCAGGCGTGGGTCATCACAGCCCTGCCCCGCCCTCCTCCTTGCCACAAAGACATACCAATTAAAATGGCTATTATGACTTGGAAAAATCGTAATTACAAGTTCCGAGCACATGAATGACTCTGCGAAGTTGGAAGTTCAAGTGAGAAACTCGGAATTCTAGATGATACCCGAGTTGCCGAGATGGAAGGAGTCATAAACTTTCAACATGTCGGAGGGGGGTACAGTTTCTTTAGTAAATGACATGTTTTGTTAATTTTTTTAAATACAGCTAATTTTTAGCACTTGCCATTTTGGTCATATTAATTGATGTATATCAGCAACCATTCTATGCATGTTGTACATTTTTACACCGTGAAAATAGTTTGTATTTGACAAAAATTCCATTATCATCAGCAAACTAATTGAGTGATATGTATTATGGTGTCAAAATAAAAGTTCCTCAAGAAATATGAATGAATGAACCTGGCGTTGTCTATGTTTCCTGTTCTTTCTGACAACAAAGCACATGAACACGACATACTCATGATTAGCACTTCAGAAGTGGGAAGTAGGAGAATTTGGATAGCACATGAAGGCAGCAATAGCACCAATACAGAACTTGCAACTCCTTAAGTCATTAAATTGTTGGAACTGATTTGCTGGCATTTTGACAATGGGCTCTTTACACATATCACCAGGGCTGGTAAATTCTGTGAATGTCATGCTGCAGAAGCATATAAAATTCTTTACATCTTGCAAAATGTTTTTCTCATATATGCTGCCGCGTCTTTTGCACGGTACAATTGAAGCCTGGTTTTCGCATGAGTGTGGCGTGAGCAATCACAAACCCACTCGCCGTAAGTGAACCGCTCTGTGCTATCCTATCTCTGGAGTGTGTTCTTCAACTGGGCATCCCTAATTATCCATGCTTTATCATTATGCACACTCCAGAGATAGGATAGCGCAGAGCTGATCACATGCTAGATTCAGTCAGGCTTCCATCGATATTGCAGCACAGATCAAAAACTCATGTAACCCATTTGAAATTTTACACAGATTGTTCTGCATTACAGTGATTTAAAGAAAGTCAAACATCTCAAACGGCTTGACAGCCTCGACATGATAAACAGCACTGATGAGGAAAAGAGGGAAATAACACTGCGGCATGTACCAACATAAATTACAGGACATTTCAATCTACACGTTTTTACCCTTACTAAAAATGTATCGTGTTTTTTAATGTAGTAACACTAACTAGTATTATGAGAGAAATGTTACAGATTCATATTAAATCTATTAGGGTGAATCTATTAGACTTCATTTTTTATTACAAAAGTTGTTGAAAGTTGTAGTTGAAGTTTCTAAATGTGTTTAGGCTATTAGTTTTTGTCATTACTGTAAGGCCGCACCAGAGGGAGCCCTCTCCCGAATATTGACTCTACTCCGTTCCTTCTACTGTTACTTCCTGTTTGTAGGTTTAAAAGCCATGTGCTTCCATATGCACATTGCAAAGTATTGTCAGTTCACCTGCCTTAATGAGCGTTTATCCAGTGTATTCTCGTTTTGCCTCATGTTATGATCTTCTGTCTATTTATTGGATTTACGTTCCTGGATTACCCTTTCTGTCTTGTTTGCCTGATTGGATTGTTTGCCTGTTATCTACCACTGCCTGTTATACTGACCATATTTGAGCCTTCTGATTTGGATTTGTTTATTAAACTCTTCTGCATAATGGATTCTAACCCGACCTCCAGTCTGAGTTCATTACTATTACAAATACTCTATATTTCTTTAGACTGCATTGATCTTACCACGGTACTGAGGAGCCATGGTCTTACCTGTAGTTAAGGCCTTATTACTAGAAACAATTAAACAATTGAATAACACTCGTAAAATTTCATAAGGGCAAGTCGTGCAATTTTGAATGAACAGGTTTAAAGTCTGTATTCCATGAATGACAAATTAAAGTTTTCATCCAGTTCTGTCCTAATCCTATTTTGACTGGTCATGTTTGCTTTCTTATATTCCAAATGATGAATTAAATAATTAGGCCTGTGTCCTGATATACTCGTTCAAATAAAATGTCCAAACAAATGCATGCTGTTAAAGTCTGCAGTTACCTTTAGCACTGTTTGTGGGATGGGGGATTTTGGCTAGTGAAAATTATGAGTGGCTAATGACTTTAGAAACCCACTAGCCATAGTGGCCGATGAGCCAAAATGTTTACGTCAAGACCTGAATGTGACATCTAAACACACAAATGCTGTTAAATTTATGAAAAATCCTGTAAGCACCTTGTGTGATATCTTGTTTGTTTTATTTTAGTTTTTTGCCCTGTTTGCCCAATAATGACACTGTAATATAACATCACTCAGATAATCTAGAATTACTAACATTATATATTATTGTATCTTTAATTAATAGTGAGCAATGTTTGACATATTGACATTTAACTCAGTTCTTTTTCTGCATGTTTTTGTGGGCTAATCCATGGCCTGGTTATGGTGTATTTACGTGTGTGACCCCCACTGACAAGCCTTGTTCCAGGCCATGTGGATTACTGTGTATGTGTTAGAGCTCACCTCAGCTGTTTGCAGGTCGATGAGCTTCACACTTCATCAGTACGCCCCCCCATCTGCTGTAAATGGACACAGATGGCCTTTAGTGTAAGACACAGTGAACCACAGGGGGGGCAATCTGCCCCTGTGTGTGTGATGTGACAGTATTGTCACCTGAAGGTTTGGCCCTTCTTTCTCTGGCTTAAGCCTTGCAAACAACCTGTGTGATTATTTGCTCACAGACGTGCTGTATGCTGTGATTTTTGGCTTGTTTATTATTTTGCCTTTTAAGCTGGAATGAAATACACTCAGTGACCACTTTATTAGGTACACCTACTTATTCATGCGATTATCTAATCAGCCAATTGTGTGGCAGCAGTCCAGTGCATAAAATAATTCAGATATGGGTCAGGAGCTTTAGTAAATGTTCACATCAACCATGGGGAAAAAATGTGATCTCAGAGATTTTGATCATGGCATGATATTGTTGGTGCCAGACGGGCTGGTTTGAGTATTTCTGTAACTGCTGATCTCCTGGGATTTTCATGCACAACAGTCTCTAGAGTTTACTCAGAATGGTGGCAAAAAAATAAATAAAATAAACATCTAGTGAGCAGCTGTTCTGTGGACGGAAATGCCTTGTTGATAAGAGAGGTAAGTGGAGAATGGCCAGACTGGTTCAAGCTGACAGAAAGGCTATGGTAACTCAGATAACCCCTCAATTGTAGTAAGCAGAATAGCATCTCAGAATGCACAACATGTCAAATCTTGAGGTGGATGGGCTACAACAGCAGAAGACCATGTCAGGTTCCACTTCTGTTGTGCTTGAAAATCCCAGGAGATCAGTAGTTACAGAAATACTCAAACCAGCCCGTCTGGCACCAAAAATCATGCCATAGTTGAAATCACTGAGATCACATTTTTTCCCCATTCTGATGGTTGATGTGAACATTAACTAAAGCTCCTGACTCACTGATCTGTATGATTTTATGCATTGCACCATATGATTGGCTGATTAGATAATCATATGAATAGGTAGGTATACAGGTGTACCTAATAAAGAGTTCACTGAGTGTATATTCATTTTTTATTGTTCAGAAATTTGTTAGTTGTTTTTATTCATTAGTATTTCTTTGATATAGAATATTTTTTTTATATTATGTATTATTATTGCTCATGCTTAGGGTTCAAGATTTGAACAAAACCCTAACATTAATATTGACTTGTTCTGTACCGTTTGTGCTACCATTGTGAATGTTTGTGCTACCATTGTGAATGTTTGTGCTACCATTGCGAATGATGCATCAAAGTTTGCAGCTTATTGAGAAGAGGTGTGTTATTACTGTTTTAAAATTTATATATTAGTGAAAATGAAAAAAAAAAAAAAAATTAGTGCAAAAAATTGCATAGAAGGAAGTACCAGATCAGAGACTATTTAGCCCACTTGTATTAAAATAAACAGGAGAAACTGAAATATGGTGGATGTAGAAAAGGAAGTCCCATCTTACAGGTAAAAGAGCCAGTCACATTTTAGATACAGACATCAACTGTCAGTTTACTCGGAAATGTGTTTGCGCATTAGCTGGACCAGCCTGACATTTTTTTTAGCGTGATCAGAGCAGAAGCAGCACAATTTATGAAACCATTATTGTCAGATTTTACTGCTGATTTAAAATATGTTCTTTGATCATAATCTTGACCAACCGTTTTGAAGATTTTGGTCTTTCCCCATTCAAGTAGTTACGAGCTGTGCTTTTTATGCCGCTTGTATACATAGTAAATAGCTTCCCAGAAGCGTTCCAAAGATGGTGGCCAAGTGGACTGGCTTACCTTGAAAGGAACTTTGACCCGAACCATATCTGACAAGAATATCATAGAGACTTGAGGGTGGGCTCTTTTGACGTGGACCAGTGATCAACCAACTTTCAGAACACCCTAGCAACCACCTAGCAATGCTCTAAGCAACCACTCAAGATTTTCTTGAATTAAGAAATGAAACTAGTTTTGATATCATATGCAGTTTTGCTTAAATGTATCTTGATTTAAGGATGTTTAAATATTGTTACTGGAAAAAAGAAAAATTAATATACTGATTAAGAAAATGAGTTTCTGTATTGTAGGTACCAAATCACATCTCCTCTCTCATAGGAAAGTGATGTCATCTCCTCTGAGGCAGGACTGTGTATACGCCTCTTCTCAGCATATTCAGTGTTTATGATCTGTTTTCACGCTTCTCTCTATAAAGCACTGATCCTTAAATGCTCAGCACAGGGTTTACTGCCTTCTCCACGCCTGGCTCACCGCAAGCTATTATGTGTGCGCTAGACTCAGCAGCTTTCTGGCTCAATGTGAGCGTATGAGCGGTGGATTCAGCAAGCTGAGAAAATAGTTTTCTGTTCTTACAGGCCGAGAGCTGGTAGGGGATGTGGAGGCACTGTTGTTTACTGGGGTTTTGATTTGATGGCATGGCGGGGGTTTAATTGTGGCAGCGGGTAGCTGCTGTGGAATGAGATGTTTCACTAGTTGACTGAAAAGCAATACAGTTTTACAAAAGATCAAATACAATATTTCATATTTAACATATTTAATGCATAACATTTTGAATCCACAATGTACTACTATTTAATTATGCAAAGCAACTTACAGGATACTTATTTCTGGAAAAATCCCCCTTTGATTATATGGGGTTAAAGGAATAGTTCACACAAAAATGAAAAGTCGTCATGTTGTTCAAAACCTGTATACATTTCTTTCTTTCTTTTTGTGGAACCCGAAAGGAGAAATTTTGCAGACTTTCCAAGCTATTCTTTTTCATACAATAAAAGCATATAGTGGTTTAGGGGCTGTCAAGCTCCAAAAAGGACAAAAACACTACTTTTTTGTTTCAAATCAAAGTTTGCAATGTTGTAATTCATCTGGTTCATGGCTTAAAACTCTTTTAAGAAGTAATTTATGAAATTCCTACATAGAAAATTAATGGGAAAAATACTTCCGGAACCAAGGCCAAAAGTGCTGGTCACTTTTACACTCTTTTCATAGTGGAAGGACCTAAAAATATTGTTTGAATGTTTTTAATCTCAGTTATAGAAACAGTATCTCTCTGTCCATGGTCTTCAGGAGGCAGATACGGATGATAACCAGGGCACTCTGGGTTTCGAGGAGTTCTGCTCTTTCTATAAGATGATGTCAACGCGGCGAGACCTGTACCTGCTGATGCTCACCTACAGCAATCATAAAGATCACCTGGACACAGATGACCTCATCCGCTTCCTTGAGACCGAACAAAAGGTAAGGCATTGTTGACTGCAGGTAAAACTCCACTAGTAAGGTAAACAGAAGGTACTGTGTGGGATCTGTTGTTTGTTTGGTTCTATGCCTCATATTTATCTCAGGCACATCATTTGAAAAGCTTGATGAAAATACAATCTGATCTCTTCATGCTAATGTGACCATAGGCACATCTCCTGAACATTTTCCACACACACTCTCACATATCCTCTTTTATGGTTTAGAAGAACAGCAGAAAATTTTATAAAGAATTGCAAAGGTCATCTTAATTATTGAATGGTTTTAGTGATCTGAAACACAAGGCCACCAATAACAGGGACATTTCTTAAACTACCCAACCTTATAATGTTAAAGAACATGACTATATCAGGGTGCATCTTACAAAATCTGTCAAGAACATGACTGTCAAGAAAGACATAAGAAATTATATTTTGCTTAAAGAAAATGAAACTTTTATTTCACATGCCACTGTTTGCATGACAATTAAACACATTTCTCCCCAATTTGTATTTCAGTAATGGTAAAAAAAAAAAAGAATTGTCATTACTGTAATGTAAAAAATAATAATGATACCTTATTCAAATTGTAGTTTTTACATTATAGTAGTATTTGCTGAACTGCCTTTAATTTATTTAATATTTACATTTTAATTCATTTTTTTTTATTGAAATTATTTTAGTAATTAATGCAATAAAAGTAAAAAATACTATATTACAGTAATAAGACTACGCATTGAAAATTGGAAAGTACTCAAACCCTAAAGTAAAACATAATGAGAAAAAACAATGAGAACATTTTTGAAAATCTTAATGGTGTTAAAGTTCATGATTTTTTTTAATGAAAAAATATGATTTCTTTGTTTCATTTGGGGGTAAAATGTGACCTGGACATGTTGTCGTCACATTCACCCAAAATCTGATTAAAGGAAATCTTTTTCTGAGATTGTAGGCCAGGACTATCGACTGATTTGTTATAAACTGTAAGTCTTGATGTAAATTCTGTCCAGCATCTTCCTAAGTGAATTAACATGCCGACATGTTTGAATATTTAAAAATAAAATAAAATTGTTTTACATTTGGTTCATTAGGCAACATTCATTAATCAGATGTCACAAATGTGAAATTACCCCTTGGTAAATGTTCTTATTACTTCAATTGGAAAATCTCAAATCTACATGATGTTTGATTCAAGTGGCATTTAAAGTAAGTCCTTATCAGAATGCTGTAGGAAATTAGCAACATTTGGCAGGGTATATTTACAATTGCCAGCATTCATCACCAATAATATGTAAGATTTTATATGTAAATTAGTTTTGGAATCTTGGCTGCATTCGACCACCATTATATGAAGGATAAATGACAAATGATCACATTAGAAATCTGAATAAAAATTCTCCACCATTAAATATATAATACAACAAGCTCGTTGTATCTGCTCACAAATTATATCTGAGGAATTTCAGTTCAAGAAGGGAATTATGATTAATTTGTGGAATATTGAAAGAATTAAGGTGTATGTCTGATCATTCGGCCACGCTGAATTGATATGATGCATCTGTTATCTCTTTAGAGCAATGTTTCTCAACTGGCGGGCCCAAAAGTGGGTCGCAGGTCTGTTCAGACTGGGTCGAGGACACCAGGGAAAGAACATGCATGATTCTCCCATTGAACATTTTTCACCAGCCGCCTAAGTGAAATTTCAGCGCTTTATACACGCAAAAGGCTTCTCATCTGCAATGCGATATTTTCACGTAAAGCTTGTTTTTCACACGAGTGTAATGGAACAACTTGCACCAATGATCTGCTCTGCCATGATGCCACGCATCAACGCCCATTTGAGTTCTAGTGCGAATTTTTCTTGTTTAAATCGCTATGGAGGAAGTCAAACCTCTCAAACAGGCATCCCCGACATTATAAACAGCAGTGAGGTGGAACAGAGTAACACTGTGCTATGCGCCAAAATAAAGTTGTTGTTTTTAAAATTACACATCATCCATACAAAAATGTTTCACGATTTTACAGTAGTAACAGTAACTGTGATATTTTAACAAATGTTATAGTTTTATATTAAATAATCTATTAGGTAGAATCTGTACTATTTTTCATTTACACTATAATTTATTATTATTATTATTATTATTATTATTATTATTAGAAAAACTAGCTACATTGGCCTATAGCCATAGTATTGAGGGGCCATCATGGTCTTATGCCTGTGCTTATATGTCATTACTTTGTAAATATAAGGGCAAATACATAAATACATATACCACAGTCAAATTATCTTTGAATACAAACGAGACTTTATTGCTAATCTACAACATCAAACTAAACTAACACACATAGATAAACATAAAAACAGGTTGATGAGTGAGCTGTAACAGAAGATGAATGGAAATGATCTGTAACAGAGAAAATTGAACAGTAGTTCGGTTCGGTGGATGATCAGGCGGGGCTTTGAAGTGAGGCCTTCCGCAAGGGAGACCATGACTCTTTGTCACGTGTGTAAGTCGTAGCGCAGAGAAGAGAGAAGAGCACCTCGGAACATTGCAATCCGAGCTTTCCTGAACTCTACATTGTGCGGAACCTGGGCAGAGGGACACCGAAGCGAAACCAGTCGAAGAAGGGCTAAGAGAAGAGCAAGATCCAAGAGCAAAGAGAAAGGGTTCATCCTAGGCAGGGAGTTTTTGTTGAGTTGTCCGAATACGTGGCTTCTTAATGCTTTAATTAATTTCCCAGAATTATAGGCCATCTTGGTGTAATTCTGTCTTAATTCTTCTTAATTTCCTTCTGCCTGGCTAGTCAGATCCTACAACGCGAATGTAATGTTTCAAGCAATCATGAAAATATCATTAAAAAAAACACCCCAAAAGTGTTTTGAGACAATCAGCAGTGTCTTTTGCTGGGTCCCATGGTCATTTCTGTCCTCCCCTCAAGATAATTAATTTATGGCCCATTGTTCTAAGGTTTGTCAGTTTTCCCGCTCAAAAAGTGAACATACTTTTATCCTGACATTTATATAATGAAATAGGTGCAAGTGACATGACATTTGTTAGCATCAACATTCTCTACATAAACAGGCAAGCATTTACATATGAAACACGACATACTTTCTCTTTATGGTTACTTCACTTCACATTAACATTTGAATATACATTATTATGCATTTTATAATTGAGCATCATATATACACAAGGCCAGAATAATGCATTATATTATTCTAACCACAGTTAGGCATCTTGTGATTCATGTTAGCATATAAAACTCAGTTATGTGCATTGTAAAATGTAGAATGATGATACAGTGGAGACTTTTGATAGTATTATAGTTCATAATATATGAATATGCATTGTAAAAATCCAAGAAAAGTTAATTTTGTGTCTTTGGAGATGATAGAAAAGCACTAGTTTTGGTCCAGCAAAAGAGTTTTCAAAGGTTCAGATCCAGTGAGAGTCTGTTCAATCTCTCTGTCTTGGATGTGTTTTAAGCATGTGATGGGTATAATGGCTGACAGTCACATGATGGTCATTCAGTATAGAATTTAAAGTGTTCGTGTGTTCTGACTGAATGAAGGTAATAAAGAAGCTCATTTTGATTTCTGGAAACCCCAGGCTTCCATGGTCACAGTTCTTTCTCTGGAATGTGCTTGCCAGTTGTCAGGGTTTTGGCCAGATGCAGGTCAGCTCAGACTCCTTGGCGCCAGTCCGAATTCGTGGCTTCTTAATGCTTTAATTAATTTCCCAGAATTATAGGCCATCTTGGTGTAATTCTGTCTTAATTCTTCTTAATTTCCTTCTGCCTGGCTTGTCAGATCCTACAACGCGAATGTAATGTTTAATGCAATCATTAAAATACCATTAAAAAGTTAGATTGCATTCATGTAAAGCCTTCTAAAGATCAGCATGCCAGTCACATCTAAATTAAAAACAAAAATAGCCCACCAAGTCTAACATCATTCATAACTGAGGAAATTGGCATCTCAAGAAAACTTTAGTACTTAGAATTACATTTTCACCACAATACACTGCAAAAATAATTTTCTTTATCAGAATTGTTTGTCTTTTTTGCCTGAAAAAAAAAAGATCTAAACATTCTTAAAACATTTGAGAAGCAAAATTATGCATGCTAATACAACTAATAAGAGTTAAGTTTATTTGGAAAAAATCCAACAATATTTAGTGAAGTTTATGCTTAATGCTTAATGCTGTTTGCAAGTCTTAATATTCTATGCGGTTTTTCTTCAAGTTAATATCTCTTTTTAAGGATATTAATATACTGATTAAGAAAATTATTACTTGCAGTGTAACACTTCAGTCTCATTGTAGTTACCAGAAGGAAGGAGATGAGAAAGTGGCACACAATGCCATTAGTATCTTAATAGGCTGGGCAAAATACTGCTGAGAATAAAGTAGACCAATCCATTTAAGTTCTACTGGCAGCTAATCATCAACAAATGACATGCTGATGTTACTGCACAATTTCCTGTAATACATTAACCATAGCTGGCAGAATCCAACACCCCCTACCCTGCCCTACTTTAGCTGGAGGAGAGATGTGACACTGATGGGTATGGATGGGAATCTGACTGACTAATCAGTCCATTTAACTGCCAGCTGTCAGCTTTAACAGTCGGATTCCAGAGCAGATATGTGCTCGTCCCATGTGAGGATGGCTCTCAACTGTGTTATTTTTTACATATTTTGTACGTTAGATGTTAAAAATATATATATAATTTTGTTTGAATTACATAACCGTAACCAGATTTTTAATGTGCATATGTTTGATCACCCATCTCTTTGTCTTTCTTTATGGTTTGTTTCTGTTTCAGATGACCAACATCACAAAAGAGCACTGCCTTGAAATTGTTTCCAAGTTTGAGCCTTGTCCTGAAAACCAGACACAGTGTGTTCTGGGCATTGATGGTATGCACTTTTTAATTGTATTTTTTAAAGGTTGGTTTTTCAGTTATTCTGTTTCTACTTAAAATCCTTAAATTAAATTAGACACAAGTGAGACAATTAATAATATACAGAAAGTATAGTATAGATAAGATTATAGAGTTATAAAATTAATTTTGGATGTAATAGCTCAGATAATTGAGTTTAATTTAAGCAACAACTTTGTCTCCTTTTATGCTTCTCAATAAATTCCTTAGGAAAATGAACAATAGATCAAATAAATGTGGATAGCATAGTTCAGATAATTCCCCTATAATTCTGATAATTTGGGTTTAAAAGGATTTAATGAGAAATGTGAGTTCATTCTGAAATCTCTAACAATTGATTGGACACATTAGTATCTTGGCAAATCTGAGCACAGTTTAGAGATTTCTACCGAAACTCTAGAGAAGACATGAGATTACTGGGATTTCTTTCTCAGGAGAAAAAAAAACTATTTTCTTAATTGCTCTATATTTCATCCCATCGCTCTCTCGGAGAAACAGTTGAAATACAAAATAGATCTAAGGAGACTCATCTCATTGTTGCTACATTCTGATTTGTTGTTGTAGTTCGCTAGATCTGATTCTGTGGATTCTTTTTTTTTTTTTTTTTTTTTTTTTGTGGTGCTGTTATATCCAAGAAGGGAAAACCAACTGAAGTGGAATGTACAGTGGGGTCCAAAAGTCTGAGACCACATTGAAAATCCGGGATTCAAAATCTAAACTTCAATGTAAAATAAAGACATGTAAAGGAGAAATATGTAAGATTCTGCACTAAGTGACATTGACCCTGTTAAAGGAATATTCCGGATTCGATACAAGTTAAAAGAAGATTCCGGTTCAAATTAAGTTAAGCTCAAAAAGCATTTGTTGCATAATGTTGATAACCACAAAAAATTATTTTGACTCATCCCTCCATTGCTTTAAATAAAGCAAAAATCGAGGTTACAGTGAGGGGGCCAATGCGTAAGCCTTAAAATACTTAACTGTTTCAAAAGTACAGCCACATGACGTAAACAAAATGTGCGTTAACGTGATTTTAATATGATAAAATCACTTACTAACCTTTTCTGTGTAAAGTTATATCCAATTAAATAACTTCGTTGCCATACCGATGTAATGTCAACAAACCCTAAAACCCTAAAATGACCGTAAAAACTGTGATTTAAACAAATTTACAGCTCAAATAATGCATAAGTTTTAACAGAAGAATTAATGCAAGTGCATTTTTAAAATTATAAGCTTCACATTTCTGTATTTAAACCCTCCAAAAATTGGCCCCGTTCACTTCCATTGTAAGTGTCTCACTGTAACCTAGATTTTTTAAAGAAAAGTAAGGACTAAATAAATGTTTGTGGTTAATCAACATTATGCCACAAATGCTGTCGATTGAGCTTAACTTGTATTGAACCAGGAATATTCCTTTTAGCTCAATCAACAGCATTGTGGCATAATGTTGATTATCACAAAACAATTTTTGACTCTTTCCTCCTTTTCTTTAATAAAAAAGCTAAAATCGAGTTTACAGTGGAGCACTTACAATGGAAGTGAATGGAGCCAATTTTTTGAGGTTTCAAAGGCAGAAATGTGAAGCTTATAATTTTATGAAAGCACTTGCATTAATTACTCTCTTGAGCTGTAAAGTTGTTTAAATCACCATTTTAGGGTTTACGGCATTACGTTGTCATAGCAACAAATTTGTAAAATTGGATATAATTTACACAGAAAAGGTTAGTAAGTGATTTCATCACACAAAAAAATCATGTTACAAGTCTTGTGGCTATAATTTTGAAAAAGTGAGTATTTTAACGTTTACGCATTGGCCCCCATTCACTTACTTTTTACAAAAAAAAAAAAAAAGTGTATTAAGACTAAATCAAATTTTATGGTAATCAACATTTTCCCACAAATGCTGTCAAACGAGTTTAACTTGCCTATTAACTTGAACCAAGAATATTAAAACCTTTGTAGAAAATGTCAGATTTATTTTATTTACACTGAAACATTTTTGAATGTTAAATGTTGCTAGATAACATGATCATCAGGTTTTGTTCATGCCAACTCGAGTGTATGCTGTTATTAATGCAGATGGAGACTTTTCCAAATATTGAAACTTTCCACTCAAATTATTTTGCTGGAAATCTAAGTTGTAAATATAAGTTGGACAATAGATGCATTTTCACCGTAGCCTCAGACTTTTGGATCCCCACTCTACTGCATGTGCATTTGTGACAGGAATTCACAATGAGCTCATGCTCTAACTGTACATCACAGGTTTTACGAGTTACATGCGCAGTCCTGCGGGTGATATCTTCAACCCTGAGCACTATGAGGTGAATCAAGATATGACTCAACCCCTCAGCAGCTACTACATCGCTTCCTCACACAACACATACTTGATGGGTGACCAGCTCATGTCTCAGTCACGGGTGGATATGTATGCCTGGGTTCTGCAGGCCGGCTGTAGATGTGTGGAAGGTGAGAGCAGCCTGTCTGTAGTGCTTCTAAACAAACCAATCACTGCATGTGGATATACACATTCTGTGATCTAAATGAGAATCGAAACTATGTGCATGATTTACTGTATATATGTGTTTTACTGTTCTTTAGAAGTACTAAACTAAAGTTTGTAAGTAAAGCTGATAAAAAGCTGCAGTTTTAAGTTATTAACGATGAATGCTAGGTAGAATATTAGACTGATAGATATAAAAATAAAAAATCTTTCAATCTGTTTGTAAATTTAAATGAACTCATAGAGATGTTTTTCTCTCACATTGTCTTAAGATATTATTATTTTCGTAACATTTTACTTTTAAAGCTGCAGTGTGTAATTTCTATTCCACTGGTATCACCAAACAGAATTATGAAAATAATGAAAGTAATTTTCAAACTGGCTTACAGTTGACTGTAATTAAAACTAGGACTAAAAGTATTTTCGCTTCAAGAACATTACACACAGCAGTTTAAATGTTAGCAGCAGAATTCAGATATTAATAAAGAAAATAAAGGTATACAAACCCTTTTATTCTTTTGAATCATCTTTTAGTGGACTGCTGGGATGGACAGGATGGAGAACCAATTGTACATCATGGCTACACACTGACCTCCAAAATCCTCTTTAAAGATGTTATCGAGACCATCAACAAATATGCATTCATCAAAAACCAGTAAGAAACTTCTGATGTTTGATATTATCTGATGGCAATCAGAAAGAAGTTGTCAGCCAATATCCTTTATATCGACATATCCGATGAACCAGGCAATATTTGGAATTGTTAAAATAATTTAATTTAATTATATTATATTTATATAATATAATTCATATTTTTATTAAATTTTATATTTTCTAAAAAATATTTGTGTAAATTATACTTAAGAAAATATTATATTATGATATGGTAACGTGCTCAACAAGCCACGTGATAAGATGCGTGGATTGACGGTCTCAGACACGGAGGCAACTGAGATTCGTCCTCAGCCACCCGGATTGAGGTGAGTCACTACGCCACCATGAGGACTTAGAGCGCATTGGGCATTCCAAATTGGGGAGAAAAGGGGAGAAAAAAAAAATGACATACAGTAGTCAGTATATAGCATATCAGCCATTAATAAACCCATATTGGTCGACCATTATTGGACATCATGGGCTATTGCGAGAACTGTTAATGATGTACTATGGTAGTGCAATATTTGGCACTGAATATTTATGCCCATTTTCTCGATTTTTTTTTGCTTCAATCTGAGAGAACAACTGTAAAATTTTCCTACTCTGAAGTCTTACTTTCCTGACAGGCAGTGAAGGACCCTCAGTGCAGACCAGAATAGCAGTATTGAAGTTTTGTTAGGGTATTTTTCTCACGGCGCCCTGGCGAGCAGAGGTCTAGACCATGTGAATGTGTGTGTCCTCATGAATGTTTCTACTTGACTTCCTCCCTCTCTAAGATTTCCTGGTGTTGCTGTTGCTAAAGGTGATAATCCAATAAGGCCACCTGCTGTCAGGGTTCCTGAGGTTGCAGTCAACTGAAAGCTATTTTTAGATGCCGTCTCTGAACATCACTTATATGTCAGATGTGATTTGTGACTGTGTGGCTTGCCATATTAAGCTCAGTTTATGAATAAATTGCAACAACGGTAGGACAGTATAAAGGGGTTAGATGGAAAGGAGGAGGCAAGAACCGGCTTCATAATATAAATAATAGTTTAATAATAAACAAACAAAAACACACAAACATAAACACATACAGGGCAGCTGCCTGTAATTCTCTCTCTCTCTCTGGAACTGCCATCTCCGGTCACCTTTATCCCTCACACGCTTCATCAGGCTGACTCCGTGCTACAGACAGTGCATTTACACAGCAGTAAAAATCTGTCATAGCCCTTTTCCACCAAAATGGCGATGGTTCTCGTGCTGAGCCTGTGCTCCACTGGTTCACGGCTTGGGCAATCTGGAGCCTATCATAAACCAGCTGCGATTTCCACTGACCTGAGATCCGAACGGTGACATACTGTCTACGGGGTAGTTTCACGTGACTACCTCAGGCATAAACAAACATGGCGCATCACAGTGTTTTTATACAGCTTTTACTCTTGTTTTTGAGGGCATATTTAAACATACGAATTAATACAATCCATCGTTATTTCATTGCTCAATAAGATTGTCAGAGACGACATCTACACTAAAGACGACAGATAATGTAATTACATTATATTGTATGAACTGTGGCTTAACTTGCTAAGTTCTGTAAACTGTTACAGTGGAATCATTATTAATATTGGTGTAGCAGATGGTTGTATTTGGATTTTTGCCATAGCATACAATATTATTGATTGTGAATCCCACCGTTTTACTTAACAGATAGCAGCGATCTTCCAAATGTAGTGAGTAGCTGGTCAAAAATCCCTTTACAGTACAAAACAATGCACAAAATAAGGTGACAATAGTGTAAGTAAAGTGAACAAAGTTGGCAAATATAACAACTTACTGAGATCAGCTGCAGAGGACACCAGTGATTCACTGTTTATGACGAGTGTTACTAGCTGAATTCAATGCCCAGTTAGTTAGCAAGCTGGTTGGTGTCCGAGTCCAAAAAATTCTTGCTCCGTCCACTGTCGCTTTTGCTTATATCCTTCTTATGGTCCCTGTACTCCCTTAAGTGTTTTCATTTTGTTTATGATTTGGTCAATTGTCCGATTGAAGGCAGCGTGCATTATTTTGTGCTGTATCTTCATTCTTGTAGAGTATTTTTTCCTTTGTGATCTCTCTAGTTTATCTCGGATCTTCATAAATACCATATCACAAGTAGAGCACTCATTTCGTCATGTTACCTGAACACTTTTGATGTCTGATAATTTTGTGGGGTTTTTATTGTTGTTATAGAGCGAAGAAGTACTCCTTGCTGCAGACGGTAGCTACTGTTATTGTTTGGGAAAACTTTACCATGGTGACGAAACATTATACCACCCTCCGTCCCCTGACATAATAGGTTCCTGCGTAGAGACCAGCAAGCTTTTGGGGCTGGTGCGGAACCTGGTTTTTGGCCCCGGAATGGCCTTTTCTGCGGTGGAAATGCGCGGAACAGTTCGTGAATTTGCAACAGCCCAGGAACCCACACCCGAACCATGTCGATGGAAGAGGGCTACAAGTCAACAGTAGCTATTTATTATCACATATGGTAAAGGTGATAAAAACTGTCTGTTTATTACTGAAACATTTTTTCTCGTCTAATGTGGCATATAATGTGAAGAGACAAGAATGCAGCGTGCAGTTCATTCATGTCTGCTTTATTCAGAATACTGTTTGTTATGATACCTTTAAAATATCTATACTGTATGTAAATGACACCTGTTATGATTGTCTAAACCCTTGCATGTGAATTGAGACGGTGATATGATAATAACCTAATGACTGTGACTAGGACTGGATATTAATACAGATGTCCCGGTTTGATTCGTTTCCAATTCACAAGCTTTTGATTCCGATTTCTGTATGATTTGATTCAATTCTGATTCATTTGGGTATATTTCAGTTATAATATCCATTTTGCGTACATATGAAAGAAGTTATCAGCTAATGCTGTAAATTATACAGGGAACCAACCTTTTAACTTGGAGCATTATGAAAATATAAACAGGGCCCAAAATATGCAGTTCAGTTGTTCAATTGAATGGTTTCAGTTATATTTTAAAACTTTATAAATTTGTTTATTATAGAAAATGACAATAGTCTGAATGAATATTAGTGTTATTATACACATATAATCATGTCATCGGGGGCTGAGCCCTCCTAAGATTGAAATCCTAGAATCACCCCTGACGTGGAGTTTTATGAAACATGAAACTATGTAGGAAATCAGTCAATTATACAGTTTGAGCTAAAAAATAAATAGTAATACATAATTTGTATAGGTTTTTAAAAAAAAGTTTTTAAGGGTTGGATAAGGTAGAAATAGTGTCAGGTTAGGGTAGGTGAAAAGGCAGGATTCAGATACAGAAATTAGGATGGGGTTTACAGTCAATAGTCCAGGGCAGGCGAAGGGAAAACTGGCTGGGCTGGAGACACAGGGCTGGGACAGACAGACATCTGGTAGGGAAACATTCACAGGAACATCCACAACGAACTGGCACAAGACAAAAAATACAATGGGGTTGAATAGGAAAGAAAACGAGGAAGGCAGGTGAAGCAAATTAACTAATAATGATTTAACAAGGGTGCGGGTTAAGGACGAGAGACAGGAGAGCACATGGCAAACAACTGAACAAGAACCATGTGCTCACACCAAACACAACAGACAGGAGGAGCAAATGGCAATGAGGCCATCACTGGCCATGTGCTCAAACAAATACAATGACAAGACAATTGGGCACATGGCAATGAAGCCACCATTAGCCATGTGCTCAAACAAAAGACAAGACCAGACAAGAGCACATAGCAAGAGAAACACGAAGCCATGCCCTCTCAAAGACAAGATATGGAGCATGAGTGTCCAGATACCGACTCAGAAACAAGACCGAACCAGACCAAAGAGTCAGGATCCAGGCACCATGCTCTGAACATGAAACACAGACTAAACAGAAGAGCACACAGCAAAGAAAACAACCAAAAACATGCGCTCACGCAGAGACACAGAACATATGTGTCACCACAATAAACATGACTGACAAAGGTGACAGGATCCTGACATTACCCCCCTCAAAAGGATGCCTCTTGGCGTCCCAAAAGGGGAACATCAAACACAAAACAAGACCAAATACAAAAACAAACTAAAACAGGCTGGAAACACAGACAAAGCTGAAACAGACATAACCAGCCAAGGGAGGGAGGGTGGGGGAAACCAACGGAGGTGGTACAAAGTAAGGGGCAGGGTCCGGCGGACTGGAAGGAGGGTTCATGAAGGATGTGGGGTCCGGAGGCCTGGGATGTGGCACCAGGTCAAAGTCAGGGTAACGGACTGGGCGGCGGCCGCTGGACAGGAGGCAGCGGACTGGGTGGTGGCTGCTGGATAGGGTTCAGGAGGGAGCAGCTCAGGGGGAAGAGACGTGGAAGGCTCAGGGGTGGAGCCGTGGCAGGCACAAGTGTTGGCTCGTTGACCATGGGAAGTGTGGGCGCTGGCTGCAGCAGGAGAATGGCCTCCACGGCCGTGGATACTGGCAGCGACAGGGGAACGGCCTCCTTGGCCGTGAGCTCTGGCGGTGACAGGGGAATGGTCTCTGTGGCTGTGAGCGCTGGCAGAGGCTGGGAAGAGGCCTCTGTGGCCGTGAGCACTGGCAGCTGCAACTGGGGAATGGCCTCCGTGACTGTGAGTGCTGGCAGGGAAGGGGGAACAGCCTCAGTGGCCGTGGGCACTGGTAGCGGCAAGGGAGTGAACTCCGTGGATGTTAACACAGGCAGTGACAGGGAAACGACCTCTGTGGTTGTGGGCACTGGCAGTGACAGGGGAACAGCCTCTGTGGCTATGAGCACAGGCAGTGACAGAGGAACGACCTCTGTGGTCATGCGCACTGGCAGTGACAGGAGAACAGCCTATGTGCTATGAGCACAGGCAGTGACAGAGGAGCGACCTCTGTGGTCATGGGGACTGGCAGTGACGGGAACAGCCTCCGTGGCTGTGAGCACTGGCAATGACAGGGGAACGGCCTCCGTGGTCATAGGCACTGGCAGTGGCAGGCGAACAGCCTTCGTGGCTATAGACGCTGGCACGGCAGGGGAACAGGGGTCAAAGGCGTGCCTAAGGGTTTCATCTCGCATTTGCTCCAGAGGGAAATCCCCTGCAGGGAATCTGCGGCTTCCCCCTCCCTTGCATCATCCTGATGTGGAGCTGATGTAGATGGCCATGGCACTGCCTCCCCAGCCAGCAAATCGCCCATCACACACCGATACACTTTATTACATGACCCATCCACACAAATTCCCCTCAATAAAGTTGTAAATTCTGGCCAATTCGTACCCAAAATTAGTGGATGGGTGAGGCGGGGACTAACCGCAGTTTCAACACTATGCTTTTGTCCCCGAAATTGAATTATGACCTTCACTAAAGGGTAATTTTAAAAACATCCCCATGTACACACCTCACCTTCACCCTTTGGTCTGTACCCAAAGCCTCATATTGAACCAAGGTTTGGTGAATGGAGGTTTGATTACAACCTGAATCAACCAAGGCTTGGTATGTACTCCCCTTAATACTCACAGGTATCCGGTACGCTCCTGCTTGATCGAGGGCAGGCTGTGGCTTGTTGGGGATCTGGACCAATGTCCCCAGCTCCATCACCGGGCATCGGTCCTGGAAGTGCCCAGGTTCCCCGCAGCTCCAGAAGACCAGCCCAGGCTTCATGCCCGCACCTGTGGCAGTGGATTCACCAACCTGGGGAAGAGAGCAGAGAGAGATGGGGAAACTGGTGGGTTGATAGATCCCTGGGCCCAGGGAACCAGTTTAGGGGGCACACCTTTCCGTTTCCGGGGAGTCTGAACAGGATGAGGACAAGAGGAAGAGGAAGGGGAGGGGGAGAAGGAGAGAGAGAGAGAGAAGAGAGGGCTCGCCAGCCCCCTGAACCACTGCCAAGTGGTCCTCAGCCAGCTGGGCGGCTTCATCCAGCGATGCCGGGCGGTGGCACTGGACCCATTCTGCCGTCCCTTTCAGTATCTGGGTGATAAACTGCTCCAGCACCACCAGATTGACTACTGCCATGGTGTCGCTGTCTGCTGCCAGCCGTGCTGGCGGTGCTGGCTTGTCTCAGGCTCGCCTAGTCCAAGAGGTCCATCACCGGAAGCTGTTGGGCCACAAGATGGGTTTCTCCGGTCAACAGCGGCAAGAGGCAGACCGCCCACTGGTTGTTGGGTCATCCCCAGGATTCAGCCGTTCACTCGAACAGCTCGATAAAGGCCTCCGAGTCATCTTGTGGGCCCATCTTGACGAGTGTGACATGGGGGATGGCCGAAGTTGTTGCCGGGGTCGTGGTTGACGTTTCCCCCTGGGGTACCAAGCTCCACTGCTCCTGCTCTGTGCGTAGGTCCAGAAGGGCCTGATGCTGTGTTTGGTGGATGCCGGCGAGGGTCTTAATCACAACAGTGAAAACTTCATGCCTATGATTCCTTCCTTATTTCCTGGATTTCGGCACCACTGTGACAGGTCTCAGGCCAGTCTCAAGGGAAAATGAGGAAGCAGAAACCAGGTCATTTTCCAGTGCACACACTCAAAAAAAACAAAAAAAAAACACTCTGTTGCTCAATAATCAAAGTAAATGTTCTCTTTAACAGAGACAGCATCGCCTCAGGACTCTAGCTTTTCTCTCTCCTCCCCTGCGGCTCTGGCTGCGTCTTTAATTCCCTCCAGCTCTCACTGTAACACAAAACAGCTGTCAGAGATATTTTCCCATAGGTGATAATCCTAACTGCTTCTATCTCTATTCACAAACCGCCGCTCGATCACACTCCCACCACCACATTCGGTAATTCCGACATGGCATGAACGCACCAGAAGTTTTTTTCAATTTTAAGATAGATAGAGAAATAAATGGAAAAGGCAAGAAAGGGAGTCAGAGAGCGAGAGCAGATTAAAGGCCTTTTGTGGGTTTGTTTACATTTGAATTTTTTTAATTTTTTGACAATTTGAATTTAAATTGTCTTTACCTGTTTTAAAATTTCTGTCAATGAGAGTCCATGGGATTATGGGGATTTTTGATCATCCACTGTGCGAAAACAGGAAAAGTCATAGCAACCCGAGTCAGAACAGTCTGAAGGTCTGTGCCAAGTTTGGTGGATGTGGCTTGAAAGTTTTAGGAAAAGTTACTGTACAGTCAGAAATTTTGGTCCTGGTCTGTAGAATAACAGTATGTTGGCTTGACAAGCCAGTTTAATTATGAATTGAACTAATATAATAATTGCAGTGCAATTTATAGTCTATAATTTACATAAACATCTATATAACCATATAATGAGCTTGTATTACACAGATAATAAATAATATTCATTAATATTCATAATTTACATTAAGTTTACCAGTCTTTGCTTTTCTGATAAGTTCAACTATAGATATGAAAACACATTTAGAGTTTTACAATAGTTAGTGCTGTAAATAAATTCAACTTGATGCAAAATTCCTTTGACTTCTCTTCTACAGCTTTTTTTTTTTCTATAGCAAACTCAAAATAGAGTTCTCTTCAAATGAATATATCATGGTGAACATTTTGAAGATTAGCATCCAAACAGTCAATTTGTCAATTGATAGACTGTTTCCACATTAAAGCAGCTTATGCAGTGCTCTGAGGCATCGCCTCCATTGACTTACATTCAAACAGATCTCCAAGTCGACCGTACCAAGATAGTGAAATGGTTGACATATCCAGATCAGCTGAAGGCCGGTATCAATGTGTAGATATGTATGGGACTGACAGCTTCAGTCCCCATTTACTTTAATGTACTGTATGCAAGTGGTCGATGACTGAGACATACATTCTTCCTAACATCTCCTTTTGTTTCCAACAGAAGAGAGAAAGTCATAGGGGTTTTGAACAACAACATGCAGTATTACTAATCTTTCCATTCATCTGTAGTAAGTGCGTTATCATTACAGATGTTAAAGGGTATTTTTGGGCTATGTTTCTTCAGGTATCCAGTGATTCTGTCCATTGAGAATCACTGCAGTGTCCCGCAACAGAAGAAGATGGCTCAGTATCTAACTGAAGTGTTAGGTGATAAACTGGACATGTCCTCCATCCCCACAGACCCCTCTGGACTTCTGCCTTCCCCCGAAGCCCTGAAAGGCAAAATACTCATTAAGGTGACCGTCTAAACGATTTTACATCAACAAATAGTCATTTCAGAAAATAAATGGTCAGATTTCATTCAGATACACTCATGTTTTATGTCAACTTACATGACTTTAAAATATTTTTAAGTTGTCAAATTACTGTTAAATAATGTAACAAGTTAATGTAATAAGAATGAGAAAAATAGCAGTAGAAATATTTTTCACATGCAAGTGAACATTTAAAGATTGAACATGTTTTAAGATAGAAAATGTATTAAAAGGTTAACATTATTTAAAATCTCACAGGGCATTTCAAGTAAAGATTTTATGTCATTGGCGTACAGCTGACAAAAATTTTGGGAATCCCTGTATTAGATTATAATTGGTGCATAATTATTGTACATATTACTAAAATATCAGATTGAGGGTATTTTGTTTGGCTTTGTGTTTTCAATTTATTTTGTGCATTTGCTTGGCTTTTTTCCATCAGAGATGCTTTTATAGCAGCAGCAGAGGAGTTGTTAATGACATGGGATGTGATTGTTGTAGTGCAGCTCATCTCCTGTTCTTTTAATAAAGTGTGAGAGTTGAAAACTGGGCCGTAGATTGAGCAGCTCGGCAAATATGTGAGTTGGCGCTATATTTGGAAGGCAGACTAATATTCCCACTAGAGTGAAAACTGACCTGCAAACTGGGCCAGACGGTGGTATTGACAAATTAGTTGGCACAGGCTGTGGATCATCGTGTACTTGGCTACAGTGTGCCTAGATACAGTATACAGTACATGTTGCTTTATTACCAATGGTCTGTTAATGCAAACATCAAACACAGTGCTGATGCATTAAACTACATCTACACTGCACACAAGTAATGTGACTTAATTAGAAGTCTCTCATATGATCAACAAAGCTGTCCACACTCTAAGCATGCAACAATTAAGTAATATATTTATACAACGTAAAGCATATTGTGAATATTGTCACAACTAAAGGCCATAGTTAGGCATGATGTGCAGTGGAGTGACTATATTCACAATATATCATGAACTTGAATGCATTTTTGCTTTCATTAAACTACATTATAAAAACATTAATGATAGCATATTTTCATTAAAACTTTATTTTTTATTAAGAAAAGTCATTAAGTGCTATCCTTCTGCTCGAAGATACAGTCTCTGACATGAAAACTAGGTTAATAGTTGTCCCAACCTAGTCACGCTAAAGTAAAATTATATGAGTTTGCTCCTATCATAACGTACAATTTTTAATCCTGCAGAGAAAAATAAATGAACCAACGAACAATGTCATTACAGTTTTTTTATTTGTTTAACCACTAACCCAAACATAAACCTAACAATACAGTCTAACCTCTAAACCAAATCGTAAACCTAACCATGATTTTAACAGGAAAATCACTGATGTGTACCAGGAAGAATTAAAACATTTGGTTTTGAACAAGCATTCTTAATGTAATCCCTAAGCCAAACCCTAAACCTAAACATTATGATTTTAATAGGAAAATAACTTGTACTATAGAAGAAAGAAAACATCTCGGGTTACTTGACTGTAACCCTTGTTTCCTGAAAAAAAGGAACAAGATGATGCACTTGATTCAGCGCTTATGGGAACGTCTTTAGGAGTGACCAGCTGTGAATATGTGTGCAACACATCAATGAAATTGACTAGAACCTTTATAGCCTCTGTTGGTGACATCATCAGAATGCGCCAGTACCAAGGGCTATAAATAGATGTGCCACAGGTGCATTGTCAGGTATATTTGTCTGAAGAGCAGTCCTGGGACATCCTCAGTGCGGCAATGAAGCGCAGCATCTCGTTCCGCTTTTTCAGGGAACAAGGGTTACAGTCAAGTAACGTTCCCTGTCAAAAGCTACACTTAATGCTGTGCTTGATTCAGCGCTTATGGGAACGAGAATACCCACGCCGCCACACTATGGGTGTCTGGACCCCTTATGGTTGTGTAGTGTGTGCTCACAAGAACGCGAAAGGTCTCAGACATGAGCTTGTTATGTTGACTCAAGGACGTGAGAGCCCGGAGTGGCATGAACATCCAAACTAAAAAATCTTATGAATGTGTGCGGAGAGGACCAGCCTGCCGCATTACAAACATGCTGCAGAGGGGCACCCCCCGCCAAAGCTTTAGAAGAAGTGACCCCCCTGGTAGAATGAGTCCTGATGCCTACTGGCGAAGCTTGACCGTGCACCTCATAGGCAAGGGCAATAGCATCCCTCACCCAATGTGACATTGTCTGTTTTTTGGCGGCCGCCCCCCTGTTACGGCCCCCATGACAAACAAATAGTTGCCCTGACTTATGCCACCGGCTAGGACGGTGGACGTAGGCCTGAAGAGCACGGACTGGACACAGTCTGTGAAGTTTCTCCTGATCCGGCATTGTGAACGGCGGAGGACAGAAGGCCTCAAGAGTGACCAGATGTACAGTCGAGAAAGGAACCTAAGGCAGGTAGTCAGGAAGAGGATGTAATATCGCTTTTGCCATTCCTGGGGCAAAGTCTAAACAGGAAACTGCAAATCCCCAGTTCTTTTTAAAGAAGTGATAGCCATAAGAAAAAACATCTTTAGAGTCAGGAGCTTGTCAGATACCGACTCTAGAGGTTCAAAGGTGGTCTCAACCAGACCCTCAAGGACTATAGCTAAGTCCCATGAAGGGATCCTGGTTCTAATGGGAGGCCTCAGTCGCATGGTCCCACGAACGAAGCAAAGGATGTTTCCCCAGTGGCACCCCGTCAATCAAGGCGTGGCAAGCCGACAGAGCGGCCACATAAACCCTGAGAGTGGTGGGGCATGGGCCTACTGATAATTTCTCCTGCAGGAAGTGCAGAACTGAAGCAATCTGGCAGTTAACTGGATCTGCATTATGTGCAGTGCACCACCTTTCAAAGACACCCCATTTATTGACATAACTTTTTCTAGTGGAAGGAGCCCTAGCACTTAGAATGGTCTCAATAACTTCAGGTGAAAACCCAGTGTCCCTCAGTTGGTACCCTTCAGGGGCCAAACATGAAGGTTCCACAGCTCAGGCCGGGGATGAAATATTGTCCTCTGCGCTTGAGACAGAAGGTCCCTCCTCTCCGGTATCGCCCAAGGCGAGCTGTCGAGGAGAGATATTATCTCCAAAAACCATACTCTGTTCGGCCAATGCGGCGCTATCAGTAAGAGGCAAGATCCTTGTTGATGAACTCTGACTAGAACTCCCAGGAGCAGAGAAACTGGAGGAAATGCATACAGGCGCATTTTGGGCCATGTATGCACCATCACGTCCAGACCCAGGGGGGCTGGGTGACTCAGAAAGAAGTAGAGGGGACATTGCGCTGTCTGTTGGGAGGCGAAGAGGTCCACCTCTGCTTCGTAAAATCTTAACCAGATTTGTTTCACTACCTCAGGTGGAGTTTCCATTCTCCCATCGGTATTTTCTGTCTGGACAGTAAATCTGCTCCCATGTTCAGGCATCCAGGGATATATACTGCTTTGAGTGACAGGAGCTTGCCCTGGGCCCAAAGAAAAGTCTGCCGCACTAGTATGTTTAGCTGGCACGACCGCAGACCTCCTTGGTGATTTATGTAAGAGACTGCCGCTGTGTTGTCCTGATGCGGGTGGACATGGCAGCCTCTCAGATGCTGGAGGAAGTACTTCAGGGCCAGAAATACAGCCATCAACTCGAGACAGTTGATGTGCCAATCGAGCTGATGACCCTCCCATTCTCCTTGAGCTGGACGGCCACTTAAGACCGCTCCCCAGCCTGACAGGGAGGCGTCTGTTGTTAGCAATTTGCGATGGCAAGACGCACCTAGAGTGGGACCCAAGGCGAGGAACTGGGGTCTGAGCCACATAGAGAGGGTACGTAGCCCGTGGCGCGTTACCCTTATCTGCCTTCGGGGATTGGCCCTTGGATGAAATCCCCTGGCTTTGAGCCACAACTGAAATGGTCTCATATGCAAAAGGCCCACAGGGATCACAGAGGATGCAGATGCCATGAGACCTAACATTTGTTGATACTGAAGAACAGTATGATCTTGGCCTAGCCTGACTTTGCTCAGGGTATTCTGAATGGTCTCGATTTGAGCAGGAGACAGCTGTGCCCGCATCGTGATCGAATTCCATACTATCCCTAAATATGTCGTTCTCTGGGCAGGAGAAAGAACGCTTTTCTTGTCATTGAGTCTCAACCCCAGAGAAACTAGATGAGCTAAGACGACATTTCTGTGCTGTAATGACAGTTCTTGTGATTGTGCTAGTATCAGCCAGTCGTCTATGTAATTCAAAATGCGGATGCCCTGGAGTCGCAATGGAGCCAGTGCTGCATCCATGCACTTTGTGGATGTGCGAGGTGATAAGGCTAGGCCGAATGGAAGAACCCGATATTGGTAAGCTTCGCCCCCGAAAGCAAACCTCAGGAACTTCCTGTGTTGTTGCAGTATTTCTATATGAAAGTATGCGTTCATGAGATCGATCGTGACTAACCAATCGCGATGTTGAATTTGTGACACGATCATCTTGACAGTTAGCATCTTGAACTTGAGCACCTTGACTGAGCGGTTCAAGCCTCAAAGATCTCAAATTGGACGCAATTCCCCATCCTTCTTGGGAACCAGGTAGTATCTGCTGTGGTAACCTGACTCTCTCTCTGGAAGGGGAACATGTTCTATGGCCCCTTTGACCAGAAGAGATTGCAGCTATTGTGACAGTAAATGTGCTTGTTCCAGTTTCACGGTAGTGGGGACCACGCCGTTGAAACATGGAGGACGGTGAATGAATTGAATTCTGTAGCCCTTTTCTACTGTCTTTAGGACTCACATAGAAATACCTGGCAGTAGCTTCCACGCTGCCAGGTTCTCTGAAATGGATACCAATTTTGATACTTCCCATTGAGGGGATGTTGGATGTTCCATGTCCTGGGCGACAACAGGAAGCATCGGAACACTCAACATTTCGCTGGAAACAGCTGTACACTGAAACACCAGAGGCGGTGGGGAATGAGAGGCTTCGTGGGGATGTCGGAAAGGAGCGGGTAGATATTTTGTGCGCCCCGTCCCGATGGGAGCTACCCTCACAATGCTGGGCACAAGACCGTCAGGACTTCTTCTTTTTGGAAATAATGGTCCTGAGGACTTGCTTTGGAGGCCGCTGAGGGCGATGAGCCGGTCCCCAATCTTTACAAGGGGGAGCGCGACTCGCCACACTTTGTTTTTGAGCCTCCCTTCTAGAAGGACCGGGGCGAGGCTGGGTGGCCAGCAGCCCCTCCCCCTGAGTGTGGCAAGGAAGGAACTGCACAAAGGCTTCCTCGTGTTTTTTCACCTCCCGAAACCTGGTGACGACTGTATTCACAGAATCCCCAAACAGGCCGGAAGGTGAGACCGGGGCATCAAGTAGGAATACTCTGTCCTTATCCTTGATGCCCGTGAGGTTTAGCCACAGATGCCTCTCCGTGCTGACCAAAGCAGCCATTGAACGGCCGATAGCGCGAGCCGTCTGCTTGGTTGCACGGAGAGATAAATCTGTGGCTCGATGAAGCTCTGAGAATGCTTCCTCGTTGATTGTACTACCCACACTCAGGTCCTTCAACAGATCAGCCTGGTATGCCTGTAACACCACCATGGTGTGTAGCGCAGCACCAGCGTGACCTGCTGCTTGATAAGCTTTCCCCACAAGCGTTGAGGTGGTTCTACACGGCTTTGTGGGGAGAGTTGGTCTTTTTAATGAAGATGTCGAACCAGGTGAGAGAGAGCCCGCGAGTGTCTCTTCAACCTGTGGCATCATCGTATACCCCCGTGCCATAGCACCCACGATAGTCGAATATGTCGACATTGAAGGCACAAAGATACAGGAAGTATAAGGTTTCCCCCATGAACAAGTCAACTCGTCACGGAGGTCTTCAAAGAAGGGGAGAGACTGATTTTGTGTTCCGTTCCCCTGGCCACCAGACAGAAATCTATCTTCTAGTTTCAATCGTTTGGGGGTCTCTTGTTCGCGTGGACAGTCTAGCTGTAATCTGGCCACCGCACGAGTAACCACCTCGAGTAATTCCTCAACCGCTTTGTCATCATGTGAGGAACGTTCAGAGGTAGGCAACTCAAAGTCCACAGACCCAAGAGATTCATCGTCCCCCTCCTGAACCAAAGAGGCGCCGGGGCACGCTTAGAGATCACGCGAGGGACAAACTGGATCTGGAGAGAGAGCGAGCGATAGGGACGGACCCGTCTCTCGCTCCTCAGCCAGATCCATACGCGAGCCCCATGATGGAATGGTGGGTGCTGGCTCTTGGAAGTAAGCGAGATGAGCGTGCAGCGTCTTCACTGTGAACAGCTTACAATGCTCACACTCGCCTCGCTCCAACACAAGAGCAGCGTGCTCTTCCCCCAAACAAAACAAAGCTGGTGTGTGTCCGATTCAGCCATAGGACGTAAGCATGGAAACACACACCGTTTGCTTTGTTGATCGCTCATTTTTTCTTTCTTTTGTCTTTTCCACACTTGAATGACAGAGAAAGAGAGTTTTCTGCACACTGCCTGACAAATCTAACTCCTATCAGAAGAAAAATAGAGAGCTGAAAAGCTGAGAAGCACAAACACATCACAGAGTGGTCTGAGGACAAAAGACCTGACGATGCACCTGTGGCACATCTATTTATAGCCCCTGGTACTGGCGCATTCTGATGATGTCACCAACAGAGGCTATAAAGGTTCTAGTCAATTTCATTGACGTGTTGCACACATATTCACAGCTGGTCACTCCTAAAGACGTTCCCATAAGTGCTGAATCAAGCGCAGCATTAAGTGTAACTTTTGACAGGCAACACTGGGTTTTGATAGAGCGTTCTTACGTTTTTAACCCCAAACTCAAACCCCAGACCTAAATATAAAGTCTAACACCTTAGCCAAAACTAAACCTAACCATGATTTTAATAGAAAAATAACTTGTGTACCATGGAAGAAAGAAAACATTTATGTTTGGAACTATGGAGCTTTTTACAGGTTATTGATCAGTCATTTGTACTGCATAAATAAATATGGAACAAGTAACCAAATTTGTTCACTGATGTTTCCTTTTAATAAAGTGTTGGAGGCTATCTGATGCCTGTATAGTACTGATCGGTTGGTCTAAAAGTTGCATCATTTGGTACGAGCCAAGTCATCTCGAACAAATTATTTTGAGTTGTTATGAGATTACGTTGGTTGGCTTCTTTGTCAAATAGCAATGTCAAATGTAAATCAAGTCAATCACGGAAACAACAGTGCCACCTTGAGTAACAAATAGCATGTATAATATGTATGTGGACACGCATATAGGATACTGAAAATTCACCATTATTGTGCATAAAAATCAATATGATATAGTAGTCATTTTTGTGAATATAGTACTCATTTGTCTTGTAATAAAGAAATAGATATTATGTGATTGTAAACTTATATAGATATTAAATAATCATATATATATATATATATATATATATATATATATATATATATATATATATATATATATATATATATATAGGTAATTTTTTTATGTTACACTGTTCATAAGAGAGAGGTTTAGGAATACTAAAGAGGTGGGGGCATATCTCAAAACAAAAAAAAGAAAAATTGAATGAATGAATGAGGTAATTGTCTTGTGTCTTTTACAGTCTGTTTTGAGCACATCATTTCACAAATGTTGATTTTAATTAGATTGTTTGGGTTTCATAGGGTAAAAAACTGCCTCCAAACATAGATGAGAATGCGGAGGAGGGGGATGTTTCCGATGAAGACAGTGCAGATGAGATGGAAGACGACTGTAAACTCATGAACGGAGATGTAAGTGGTGTTCTCCTGCCACAGTGATGTTTTACTGATTTTAGTCTTTCTGGAGAGACAAGGCAACCCCAGGGGCCTCACACTGCCAGGGGCAACCAAAGCCTCAGTCTGCATGGCCCGAAAGGGCCTTTGTATAGGTGTGTATAGTGCAAGCTGACCACTAAAGTGATGGGGGCCTCCAAAGACATTGCAATTCTCTTTCTTATATAATTATATTTATAATTCAAGATAATGGCATTATGTTGTTATATTATTATGATGTTGGCATTAAAGTCAATAGAAAGTCAACATCTATCCTATGTACTTTCTAAAATAAATCTGCATCTTAATGGTCCTAAAAAATAAATATATATATACATATATATATGTGTGTGTATATATATATATATATATATATATATATATATATTATATTATATATAATACACAACTATCAAGAACATGTCTGGGCCATATTTCAGCTATACAGTATGTGTGTGTGTGTATATATATATATATATATATATATATATATATATATATATATATATATATATATATATATATACACAGTACTGTCCAAACGTTTTAGGCACTTGTGAAAAATGTTGCATAGTGAGGATTTCTTTAAAAATAGTGCCATAATTAGTTTTCATTTTTCAATTAACATTGGTGTGGCCAACTTTGCCTTCAAAACAGCATCAATTCTCCTAGGTACACCTGGACACAGTTTTTCTTGGTTGTTGGCAGATAGGATGTTCAAAGCTTCTTGGAGAATTCACCACAGTTCTTCTATCTATTTAGGCTGTCTCAATTGCTTCTGTCTCTTCGTGTAATCCCAGACTCACTCGATGTTCAGTGGGGTTCAGATATAAATAACCATCTTGAGACAAATGTTTTTGTGAAACATCTCAAGTGCCTAAAACTTTTGCACAGTACTGTATATATATATGTGTGTGTGTGTATATATACCCTACCGGTCAAAAGTTTTGACCGGTAGTGTATATATGGCTGAAATATGGCCCAGACATGTTCTCAATAGTTGTAGAGATTCATCCTAATTGTCAAGTTTTCAGAAGTTTTCTGTTCTTTTTATTTCTACAGTATGGCTCAATCATATACACAAGGCTTTTAAGTGAAAACTGAAAGACTCATACATTTTGAATGAAAGTTCCTTTCATCTAAGTGCTCCATGTAAAATAAAGGGGACATTTTGGAAACTGTATGTTTGTCATGAATTTTTCTGTGTATAAAATTAGGTCAAGGATTTGAAAGTTGAACTGACCCAGATATTGTAATGAATGGCTTTGTCCTTCATGTTCCCTATAGAAAGCTTCAGATGCAATACAATGCTTATATTAAGAAATCAGTGCACCCATGAAGTCCACTGAAATTCACACAGCTCTTTCCCTTTCTCTCTTTCGCTCTGTCCCATCTTCCAGACATCTATGAACAGGAAGCAGGCGGAAAATGTTGCAAAGAAAAAGTTGGATAACCTCATGAAGGAGTCAAAGATTCGTGACCGGGAGGATCCAGACAGTTTCACCATCACTGCATTGCCACCTGCAGGAAAACCTCGTGACAAGTCAGCCTTGAAGGTAAAGGTGACGACTCTGCACATGAGCTGTAGTGAATACACGAGAAGTCTCATTCAGTCTGTATCAGGAAAGCAAATGTTAACTGATTTAAACACAGAATAACAGCATTTAGTGATATCTGCACTGTGCTATATGTTCACACTATTTTCTTTGTCATAAGTACTATGCACTGAGCAGGGAGCTTTGCATTATGAATGTTAGAGTAAAATCCCATTTTCCAATAAATGGCCCCATTAAATTCTGTATGAATAGGTTGCTACCACCACCTAGTGAACATTGTTCAAAATTAATCTGTTTTCCATCCCCTTCCAGACTTTTTAAATGAAGCTTTCTTTTATTATCTGTTTGCATGCATGTCTTTTACATTAATCAAGAATAAAAACCTTAAATAACATGCAGTTTATCAATGGAATTCCAGTAACTATTTACAAATGTTAATGTATAGAACCTTATTGTATAGTTCAGTGTTAACTCATGTTCACTATTGCATCAACGTATGTTAACAAATACCTTATGTAAATTGTTATCCAAAATCCTTAGCTCTTGTATTGTAAATTGTTACCCAAAATCCTGTAACTGACTGTGTCATAATCACTGTCTACTGCATGTTTCTGTGCACTAAAAAAAGAAAAAAAAAAGAAGAAAAAAAATCTTTGGCGGAACTTGATTCAGTCATAGGCATTGGTTCCACATGTTTGAAATGAGTTTTCTTAAAATAAAATTAACATGTAATCTAAACTTAAATACACCAAGTAGAGAGAACCTAACTAAACTGAGTAAACCCAACAAAACTAGACATGTTTAAGGAAAATATTAACAGCAACTCTTTTTAAATCTCAACATAACAAAACATTAAACACTAACAAGTCTCTCCCTTTGCATTTATCTGGCATAAAGACACATAACATAACTTCACCCTCATACACACATACACATACAGTCACAAACAGACACAAACACATTCCTGTACAAAACGGACATGAGAGATGTAACAAACATAACAATGTAGGGCTTTACTGGTTGTTTAGATCAGTGTTACTATCAGAAATAATTGGTAATTATTTCTGTAGTTATTAATCAATATTTAAATTAATTAATTGGATCTAACTCATTAAAACCTCATATGGGACTCCAGTAAATGTAGTGTGCTACGTTTAGGAGCAAGTTTGGTTATTAGCAATAATTAGTAATTATCAAAGATAATTATTAATTATTAAAATCAATAGAACATTGATGAGAATCAATGTTAGCTTTTGTTTTAATCCTTTAAAATCAACAGTTATCAAAGATAGTCGTTAATTGTTAACGTCGATGAAACATTAATTAAAATTAACACTAGCTTGTTGATCGTTCAAATTCAATCAAAGATAATTATCAATTATCAAAAATCAATAGAATATTAATAAGGATTAACATTGACGGGGCACCACCCTGAAATCAGGGACTAATAACCGAATATTAAAACAGTCTCAATATTAGATTGTTTTCTTAGGAAAATCGACATCCGAAGAATATTTGAATTTGAAGGTTTGAATCCGAGCACTGACATCCCGTCAGCGTGACACAGGCGTATGCAAAACAAACCAAAACACTTCTCTTTGTAATATAAACAAAAGTTTATTTATGCAGTAATATCAAATAATAATTAATACAATGCAGTCAATAAACTTCCGACTTACAACTACAAACTAAACAGTGATATGATTAGATATGGAAATAAAAATAATCCTATAACACATAAGGTGTGTGTGTGACAGTGTGTGTGTGTGTGTGTCAGTGTGGTTAGTGAGAGAGAGAGAGAGAGAGAGAGAGAGAGATTAAGTGACAGCCCGAAAGCTGATTTCGCGATAGCTGGAGATAAAGCAGCCGTGTTCTTCACTCAGAGACGCGGTTTTCGTCTCTGAGTGAGCGGGGCTCGTAAAAGTCCCTTGTTATTTGACTCTTTAATGGATGAACTCAGTTGCTGTCTCACCCGCGATGGCGAAAATGCACAACAGTCCAATTTGGTTGGACCACAATACAGCAAAACAAATTCGTGATAATTAATACCCTGAGTATTAATAATTAGCGGACATTGCGGTCCGTAAACTGTACAAGCAAAAACCTTGAAACACAAGAATAACACGCTATAATATTCTATCTCTGCCCAGATGTAAACCTCTTACTTGAATCGCATGAGGACGCATGAGGTAGAATGTGTTTTCCTCCGTCCTTTAACTTTGACCCGGTTCCTTGAGGCTCGTGTGATGATGAGAGGTCGTTTCCTCGTGCTGTCGGCGCCCGGTACAGCTGTTGATTCTCAGAGGACGGTACGGCTGTTTATTCTCGGTGGGCTGGCGGAGAACTCAGAAATGTCGACTTGATTGAAGATGGAAGAGAAATCTTTAATCTCTTCACTTCTGTAGGCCAACGGATGAAGATGCGAATTGCTCGGCGGTCTCCTTCGGATCCGTTAGAGTGTTCGGTTGAACACAGAGTAATCTCAACTCGTCCAGCGAGATGGAGATTGTATGGCTACAGTTTCAAGTCGGACATTACTTCCTTATGCCACGAGGCTGCACCGGAGAGCAGCAAAAAGCTACGTCCGTATTCGGTGAACAAAGTCGCTGGAAGCCACTTTGGAAGCATTTCAGAATTATTTGAAGTCCTGATGATGTCATGTTTGAGGGACGTTCTGTTGTGTGCCTCATCCAATAGGATTTGAAAGCTCGTTCCATTAGAGGGCAAGGCTTCATGGATCTGTAGTCTGTTTTGGACTCCCTTTGTTTGATTTTGGCACGATTTTTATCAGTACAACATCTGACTTAGAAGGAGGGGGCTTGAGGAATGTTTTTTATGACTGTTAGGCCTGCCTTTGTCTTCTATCTGAATACATGAGGCCCAACAACAAATAAACTAAAACAAAGGAACTGCTGCCTAAAAGGGGTGTGAGAAGAGCAAAAGTTTATGCACACATTAGTCTAAATAGGTCTTGGAAGAGGAAATTGTCTACATATTACCCTGCAGCTATCTGATGATGAACCAGCTTGCAGCATACTCACACAATAACATTTGGCAGTCCATGAGAGTATATAGAATATATTTAGCTTAAAAACCAAGTAACGATGTATTGATTTTTTGTTGTACAGTTGTTTTAATGTAGTTTAGTTGAGAATGAATACGTTGGTTTCTTAAATTTAAACCACCAAGTTGTATTCAGCAGTTATTTTAGGAGTATTAGGAGTATGAGTATTAGGAAATTCATTCAAATTACTAGTAATTCTCACATTAGATGTTAATATAAATTTTATATTATGTTATATTTAAATAACATTTCACAGAAATGTTGATAAAAATAAAAAAAAATCACAAAATCACACTGGTTTTGATGTAGTAAATGTCAAACATTTCGAGTGAAGAGTGATTTATAAACTAAAATTCCACCGGGTCAAAATTGACCAGCGAATGGAAAAGGTGTATGCAGATTCTGTGTGCAATAGGAGGATCAACATTTACTTTCCTTATCAAGTCCCATGCAAAGCATCCTGGGAACTAGAAATCCCCTGCCCAGTTTCATGGTGATGATTTTCAACTGATGATAGTGAAAGTATTTTATTATTTTTTTTATTTTAGTTTGCTGCAGTACAATGTATTTGTTTTTAATTCAGGGAAAGCATGAAGACAGCATTGACACTGGAGATGAGGCCAATGTGGGAGGCAACAAGCATCTGGCCAGATCTTTCATGGGGAGCTTCTCCAAATGCAAGGTAATTTTACATATTGTCCATATGCATACATACACAAAGCAACAATATTTCCCACATATTAGGTTTGTGTCTTGTAGGTTCTTAACTGGTTTTGCTTCAGAACACAAACATTTTGCAAAAAATAGTGTGTGTATATATATATATATATATATATATTAAACATGAAAGTTATTAGTATTACCATAAACTGCATTGACCCAATGTAAAATTATTAACCTGACATAGACTGAGTAGGAAATTTGTAAACACAGACATGTACTTTGTATTGTAATGTATTATTAGTACATGTCCTCACCTCCACCTGTTTGGTGTAGAAAAAGACGAGCAAGATGAGAAAATCCCCCAGTTTGGAGGACACAGACACCGATCACGAGAGCTCGAGTGGGGCATCTAAAGGCCCCCCGCATCACAGCAGGTAACACTGGATTTGATCATGACATGTGGATTGTGTCTGTTGTTCAGAATATATAGTAATAAATGTGGTTAAACATTTTGTGTGAATATGCTTCAGCTTTGATGTCTGCAGCTTTTGTATATTCTAACAGAAAGAAAAAGACCATGAAGTTGTCGCGAGCGCTCTCAGATCTGGTCTACACTAAATCTGTGGGCATACTGGACTTTGATGCACAAGGTGAAGCGAGAACAGGAGAATATTATAAAATCTCTTAACATTTGCACTTAGAATACATATTGCAAGATTAATTAAAAATGTGTCCTATTTATTAATGCCATTAGTGTGGCTCTATAAGCAGGACTATGAGTGTCACTTAAAAAAATTAAGTAATCAATTGGCGATGTTTTATGTTATTATTTTATTTTTTTGATTGTATTTTATTATTTTGGTTTTCATGAAAACCTTTTGACAGCTCATTGGCTGCTTAGAAAAATGAAGAAATGAATTACCAATGTTTGTATGTTTAACTTGTTTTGTCTTGTCTTGTATTGTTTTGTTTCAGGGATGTTTGATGAAATTCAGTTGAAAGTTGATTGGCTGCTTCCATGAGATCAGCCTTCCAAATTGTTTAACTCATTTGGCAAATGGATAAAAGAAAGCAAACTGCAAACTGGCCAAATTATATAAGAAACATATATAAATATATTAATGGAGAATTAGAAGTTCCACTTAAAAAAAATGTAATGAATCAATTATCAGTATATTTTAATTTATTTTGTTATAGGTTGTTGTTGTTCAGGGACATGTCTAAAAATTCATTTGAAAGTTAATTGGTTTCTTCCATATGATCAAATATCCTTTTTTTTTTTTTAATCAAATGGCAAATTGATAAAATAAATAAATAATAATAATAATAAAACATTTAGCAAATTGGCAAAATTACATAAACAATTTTAAATATGTCTATTGATGACTAGGAGTGTCATTTAAAGAAAATGAAGGAATTGTTTTATCTTATTTTATTAATACAATTTAAAAAGCCATAAATGTACAAACAATTTACATAATGTCTATTTATTTGTTGACTCTTCAAAGTGATTTTATTTATTTTTATTTTCAAACTGATTGAAAAAGATTGATTCTTTCATTTTAAGTGGCAGTGATCCTCCATATGGCTTGTGTCCCTCAGATCATTTCTAAATTGTTCAACATGTGCAGTCCATCAGTATGCCATTGTGTCTGATTCATGTGTGTTGTGTTGCATTGCAGTGGGAAGCTGTAGTTGGCAGGTGTCATCGATGAGCGAGACCAAAGCCCATCAGCTCATGCAGCAGAAGCCCGTGCAGTTCATGCGATTCAACCAGCGGCAGCTCTCCCGTATCTACCCCTCACCATACCGCGTGGACTCGAGCAACTTCAACCCTCAACCCTTCTGGAATGCTGGCTGCCATCTGGGTACAGTAGACCACCCACAAGCAAACATTTACTGCAGAGATCCAGAATAAACAACATGTCTCAAACATACTGTGAACCTGCTGCTCATTACTACTCTGCTGATTTTTTATTTCTTATAAAAATGGTACAATTCTTGAGAAAAGAAAGAAAAAATATTCCTTCATAACTGAAAAATGTCCTGGTTACTTGCGTAACCTCCGTTCCCTGATGGAGGGAACGAGAGGTTGTGTCGATGTAGTGACACTAGGGGTCACTCTTGGGAGCCCGAAACACCTCTGGTCTTTGATAAAAGGCCAATGAATATTGGCGAGTGGTATTTGCATGCCACTCCCCTGGACATACGGGTATAAAAGGAGCTGGTATGCAACCACTCATTCAGGTTTTATGCTGAGGGGCCGAGACAAGGTCCGGCCATTTCAGCGGGTAGTTCAGCGTTGTGGCAGGAGGGACACAACGTCTCATTCCCTCCATCAGGGAACGGAGGTCACGCAAGTAACCAGGACGTTCCCTATCTGTCACTCACTCGACGTTGTGTCGATGTAGTGACACTAGGGGTCCCTATACAAAACGCCGCAACTGGCTGAACTGTGTTATGTGAACTGGCGGTGTGTGACGGTCAGACCACTGTGTGCCTCATAGCCAGTGCACCAGGCCGACACGTAACCTCCCCCAACATAGTTATGAGTGTCGAATGGCCCTTTGGGGACAAGTCGACTACCCAAAAGATAGAGACAGGCTAACCCAGTCGTGGCCTCTCTTCCCCTTCTTTTTTTCCACTCCCTAAAAAAGAAGGGGGATTATCCGACTGGGCCGCCAGGTCTAGTCGGGGGGTGTCCCTCCCAAGGGGAGGACACCGCAGAGACCACACCTCACCCAAAGAGAGGGGGGGATATTTAAATGGCAAAAAATACGTCATATGGTCTTGCCGACCATGTGGAGAGTCTCATGGTAGATCCTACCCAACGGGGGAGGAGTTGCTACAAACATGGAGACATGGGCTCTGCCCAAGGAAGACGCAGTTTGCCAACAGGGAAATTAATTAGCGGAAGATATACATCACATGGGGTTACCTTACAGAGAACCGCCACATGCAGAGCACCTACCCCAGAACAGGGCTCTTAGTTAGCACGTGTACTGGGCCGGCAGTGAGTCTCTCTGAAAACTCGACTGCCACAGGGCTCGGAGGAAGTCAACCAGGGAACATAGTTTGTGAACACTACTGGGAAATAATGGTGCAGGTCTTCAGCTCAGAGGAGGTGAAAGGTGCTATGTGACAGAGAATGCTTGCAGGTCACCTACCCTCTTGATGGAAGTGAGCGCAGTCAGGAGGGCAGTCTTCAAGGAGAGTGCCTAAAGCTCAGCTGACTGCAAAGGCTCAAAGGGGGCTCTCTGTAGACCCTGAAGAACTACAGAGAGGTCCCATGAGGGAATGAGGTGCGGTCTGGAGGGATTCAGCCTCCTGGCGCCTCTCAGGAACCTGATAATCAGGTCATACTTCCCTAAGGACTTACCGTCCACTGTGTCGTGGTGTGCCGCTATAGTGGCTACATACACCTTCAAGGTGGAGGGGGACAGCCGCCCTTCCAACCTCTCCTGCAGGAAGGAAAGCACCGATCCGACTGCGCATCTCTGGGGGTCTTTGCATCAGGAAGAACACCACTTAGTGAACAGACGTCACTTAAAGGCATACAGGCGCCTCGTAGAGGGGGCCCTAGCCTGAGTGATCGTGTCTACCACCGCGGGTGGTAGACCGCTTAGGTCTTCCACGTCCCGTCCAGGGGCCAGACATGGAGATTCCAGAGGTCTGGGCGCGGGTGCCAGATGGTGCCCTGTCCCTGAGAAAGAAGGTCCTTCCTCAGGGGAATTCACCAGGGGGGTGCTGTCGCGAGGAGCATGAGGTCCGAGAACCATATCTGGGTGGGCCAGTAGGGTGCTACCAGGACGACCTGCTCCTCTGTAAATCCCCTTCTTCATCTCGGCCGGAGGGGCAGGTTCTATCGCACCCTTCCGTAGGAGGGTAGCGATCTCCGCACGCAAGGTAGCAGTGTTTTCGTCCTTCAAGGTGAAGTGGATACCGCTGAACCTGGGCGGACACCTGGCGAACTGAATCGCATAGCCAAGTCGGACGGTCCGGACCAGCCATCGCGACGGATTGGAAAGCGCAAGCCACGCATTCAAGTTCCACGCAAGGGGGGCCAAAGGGACAACGTTGTCAGACGTACCGGCAGGTGGGGCCTCGTGGCGGGGCGGAGCTCGAGGTGCCATACCATGTCGTGGCCGTGCTGAGTCTAGGGACATCAAAGCACTTACCTGGCTCCTTGTGACCACCCCCAGAACAGCCTGGGACGGGGGAGGAAGAGGCCTGTCCTCGTAACCCGTGGAGACTGTCACATCGGGGGTGGATGTGTGCCACAGCTGGGCGCAGGGGCGGGGAGACCGCCGCTGGAGCACCAATCCTGCAAAGAAAAACCTGTGGACGGTGGTCGTGATGACGACCGTGCACACTGGGTATGTGACCCAGGGAAGGAGGAAACCGCTCTTTTGCTGAACTGTTGGGTACCGCAGCCACTTGGGCATGCGGCGAAATCAAAAAGGCAACAAAAGATTCTCCACCCAGCCCTCCACCAGGGGATGGAGTGGTCTTACTACCGGCTCCAATGCAGTGGGTTTCGTCGACCCTGGGTCGCCCGTCTCAGGGGCACTTTGACGACCTTCGTGGGTTCTTAGCGGCTGGCCGTGAGACGGGTGGCGTCTGCTTCCTGCGGTGAGCTCCACGCTGGGGCCGGGCCAAAGGGGTGGGCTGCGGCGGAGCCGGTGCAGTCACCGCAGGGGTACACCCTTGGCGACAAGCAGACGGGGTGCAGGATCTTGAGCCGTGCCAGGGCAGGATATGCCGGATAGCCTCCGTCTGCTGCTTCACTGTCAAACTGCTGGGCAAAGTCCTCGACGGTGTCGCCAAATAGGCCAGCCTGGGAGATGGGGGCAGCAAGGAACCGTGTCTTGTCAGCCTCACCCATCTCGACCAGGTTGAGCCACAGGTGGCGCTCCTGGACCACTAATGTGGACATCGTCCGCCCGAGAGACTGCGCCGTGACCTTTGTCGCTCGAAGAGCGAGGTCGGTCGCTGAGCGCAGTTCCTGCATCAAATCTGGGGCGGAACTACCCTCGTGCAGTTCTTTTAGCACCTTGGCTTGGTGGACCCGCAGGAGAGCCATGGCGTGCAGGGCAGAGGCGGCTTGTCCAGCAGCGCCGTAGGCTTTGGCCGTCAGGGACAACGTGAACCTACAGGTCTTGGACGGGAGCTTTGGGCGTCCGCGCCAGGTGGCGGCGCTCTGCGGGCATAGGTGCACCGCGAGCGCCTTATCCACCAGGGGAATCGGCGTATAGCCCCTGGCCGCCCCGCCATCGAGGGTAGTGAGGACGGGGGAACTAAGAAATCGGGACCAGGCAGTAAAAGGTGCCTCCCACGATTTCGTCAGCTCCTCGTGCACTTCCGGAAAGAAAGGCACTGGAGCGGAGCGTGGCATCTTTGAGCGGCGCCATGAGCCCAGGAACCAGTCATCGAGCCACGAGGGTTCAGGGGAGAGTGGAGGGTTCCACTCTAGCCCGACGTTCGTGGCCGCCCGGGAAAGCATGTCCATTATCTCTGCATCAGCTTGTGACTGGGCAATCGACCCCGAAGGGGGGAGCCCAGCTGAGGCTTCTGTGTCCAACTGGACAAGCCTGCTCTCCGATGCTGCGCTCGAGAGCTCATCAGCTTCGCAGGCTCTGAACAAGAGGTCGAACTCGCCGTGAGATGAGCCGGCGGTCTCATCCGGAAGACGGACTCAGACGAGCATGCTGGGGAATGGGAGGTCCGCGGGGGGATACATGGCGGAGGCGATCCCATTGGAGTCCTCAAATCGCCCCCAGTGCAAGCCGCGCTGGCCCCAAACCCTTAGGTAGAAGGACCGAGGCTTTCTTACGAAAGCAAGCCGCGACCGCAACGTTGCCATGGTCATGTTCTCGCAGTGAGAACATGAACCATCCACGAACGCTGCCTCCGTGTGGGTTGCGCGAAAGACAGCGATCGTGACCATCTGAAGTTGAGAGGTAACGACCGCAACCAGGAATAACACACAATCAGAAAGGCATCTTTAAAAAGACGCATCTTTAAAAAGATGTTCCGTGTGTGCTGCTTTTTTAGAGAAATATACTCTTTCAGAAAAATATACTCTCTTTTTTCTGCCGAAGCGCCCAGGGGCATTCTCTGCAGTGCACCAGTGCAGAGGAGGGAGAAGCCGCTGAAATGCGCCGTCAGATCCAGCAGAGGTGAATGAACAGTCATGAGAATTCAGCTCAATGAGCATGACCATTCGGCTCCGAAGAGAAAATCTGAATGAGTGGTTGCATACCAGCTCCTTTTATACCCGTATGTCCAGGGGAGTGGCATGCAAATACCACTCGCCAATTTTCTTTGGCCTTTTATCAAAGACTAGAGGTGTTAAGGGCTCCCAAGAGTGACCCCTAGTGTCACTACATTGACACAACATCGAGTGAGTGACAGATAGGGAAACAGCAATATAACAAACAGCACATAACAAATTGAGATGGAGTTAGTGGGCAGGTTCTTCAATGACTTTATGTAGTTCAGGTTTAATGTCTAGTACAGTGTACAAAATGCCATTTAAAAAAAATCTAGTTGTGAAGTTTATTCTTGTAGCACAGGCTCTTATTTGCCGTGATGTTTTGAATTTACTTTAAATAATTGCAGAGTGTGTGACTAGAATGTAGGCTATATATATTCCATTGTTTAGGGTTTTTTTAACGCTAAAAAGGTGTTTCATGTAAATTGTAAATGGTCATGTAAATCATGTGCAGCTAATTTGAGTTTATTTTTCCAATCAGACTAGAGGACTGGAACTATAGTATAACTATAATTATTGTTGTGAAACTATGTTTTTGCTAATGCTTTTATGCAGTGGCTTTGAACTACCAGTCAGAGGGCAGAGTACTGCAGCTTAACCGAGCCCTGTTTTACAGCAACGGCAACTGTGGCTACATCCAGAAACCCACCTGCATGTGTGAAGGTGTGTATTTAAATAACATTTGCTTGTTTTTAGTAAGCATTAGGAAGCCAGACTATGAATTTCCTTAAAGAGTTGTTGACATGTAAAGATTGAAATTATAGTTTTGCTTTTTATTTCTTCTGTCAGGTTCTTTCAATCCAGTAGCTGAGGATCCTTTACCAGGCCGCTTGAAGAAACAGCTGATTCTTAAGATTATCAGTGGCCAGCAGTTACCCAAACCCAAAGACTCCATGCTGGGTGACCGAGGAGAGGTGACTGTACACCTGAGCACATGCATTGAGTTCACTGGTTATTGATGTGCCCTACATTGTGCTTGTGTGATGTGACTCACTGCACTGTGCAATTAAATTTTAACTTGAAGACAACATAAAATATATTTTGCAACACATTTAAAGTGATTGTTAACCAAAATAAAAATTCTGTCATAATTTATGGAAAATAAATGTTGCCCCAAACCCATTTTAAATTCGTCATAAAAGGAGATGTTAGGCAGGATGTTGTTCTCAGTCACCACTTACTCTTATTCCATGAAAAGGATGCATTGAAAGTGAATGGTGACTGAGGCTAACATTATGTCTAACATCTCCTTTTGTGTTTCACAGAAGATTTGACGGGTTTGGAACAACATAAGAAAGAGTAAATGATGACATATTTTCATTTTTGGATGAACCACAAGTTAATTTGACGTAATTCTAAGTGAAATTTGTGTGCCCGTCTTTCAGAAAGAACGTATTGCAGAATTTGATAGTATTAATGTGATTGGCTTTTTTTAAAGTAGGCTATGATATCATCAGTTATATAATCTTTCCAAGTTATTGCAAAGGCAGAGAAAGTTTGAGAGCATACAAGCAATATTCCAGGAAATATGAAAAAAAAAATCTCTTAACATTTGCACTTAGAATACTTCTTTTGAGGCTAAGTATCTTCACAATAATTTCAGTAACACTTTAAAATAATGTTGACAACAATAGTTAACATGAAATAACAATGAGCAGTACTTTTATAGCATTTGTTCATCTTTGTGAAAGTTAATTTCAACTAACACACTATTTACTAACACATTTTTAATATCAAATGTTGTACATGTTAACATGAGTTAAAGGGATAGTTCATCCAAAAATGAAAATTATCTCATAATTTACTCACTCTCCTGCCATCCCAGATGTGTATGACTTTCTTTCTTCTGCAGAACAGAAATTATATTTCAGCTCTGTAGGTCCATACAATGCAAGTGAATGGGTGCCAAAAATTTGAAGCTCCAAAATCCAAATAAAGGAAGCATAAAAGTAATCCATATGACTCCACTGGTTAAATCCATGTGTTCAGACACGATATGATAGGTGTGGGTGAGAAACAGATCAATTTGTTATCATAAATTCTCCTCCTTGCTCAGTAGGGGGCAATATGCAGGACGAATGTGAATCACCAAAAACAGAAGATGAAGAATGGGAAAGTGAAAGTGAAGTGGAGACTGACTTAAAAAAAAAAAAAAAAAAAGACTTAAATATTGATCTGTTTCTCACTCGCACCTATCAAATTGCTTCAGAATATATGGATTTAATCACATCTGGAGTACTTTTATGTTGTCCTTATGTGGATTTTGAAGCTTCAAAATTTTGGCACCCTTTCACTTATATTGTATGGACCTACAGAGCTGAGAAATTCTTCTAAAAATCTTCATTTATGTTCAAAGAAAGTCATATCTGGGATGGCATGAGGGTAAATAAGTAAATGATGAGGGAATTTTCATTTTGGGTGAACTAACCCTTTAATGCACTATGACCTAACATGAACTAACAATAAACAATTGTATTTTTATTAACTAACTTTATCAAAGATCAATAAACACTGTAAAAAATATATTGATTATATTGTCAGTTCATGATCCCTAATGCATTACTAATGTCAACAAAAGGAACCTTATTATAAAGTGCTACCATAATCATCATTTGACTATGGCAGCTCCTCATAAAACAAAATAACATTTGTTTAAATTCTACATTTACAATTTTTTAACATGTTTATATAGTAGTTACATGAAGGTATGAAGGATAGCAAATAATATGTTTGCTTAATTCTGTTCCTTGAATTTCAGTTAATCTAAGAATTTTTAAGAGATATTTCTCTTTCAGGAAATGTATCTTACCCAACAGTTGGATATTTTGAATTTGTTTTAAAGCTCTTTCAACATTTCCTGTTAGATCATTGACCCGTTTGTGGAAGTGGAGATCATCGGTTTACCAATCGACTGCTGTAAGGAGCAAACCAGAGTGGTTGATGACAACGGTGAGAGAGCCAGATCCCTTGATATCTTTTACAACACGCACACAAACAACAATTCAGCTTGCTTTTTAACCTGTAACTGTTGGTGGATTGGTCATTAAGTTGTCATTAAACTTTAAATCATTACTTGGAGTTTGTTTGGAAGAGGTACGGTAAATTTATGCATGGCACTCACATCAAATCTGACCTCAAACTGCATCTCATGGCCACAAAACAATTCCATAATTCATAAACTTGGTTTACATTGACGTTTGCATTTATCTTCTTGGCAGTCACTTTCCTACCAAAGTGACTCAAATGTGCATTTGGTAGCTATAAAATATAAAAACTATGGAGAAAAGTGCCATTCAGACAATCTTGTCATTGAGAACAAAGTTGGAAGCACACAATTCTCTGGCATTGTATGGTGCATTAAGATTTGACTTTACTGGAATTTCTGGAATAGTCAAACATGTTGATTAGCTTTAAATGTGCTATTTATCTTTGGCCAGATAGTGTATATACGATCAAGGGTAAAGACACTATGGCTGCTTTAAGTTATTCAGTCACTGCGAAGAGAGAAATTTCAGTTAAGTGTCCTATTTTGTCTCATTTGTGAAGGTCAAGCAGGTGATTTTTATGCAAGTGAGAAAAGCATGAGATTTTGTTTGAGAAATTTGACTCCTCCGATTACTTCATCCACTCCATTTTTTCTGCATTAATTCAATCCTTATATTTTTTTTTCTCTCTCTCTCTCTTTCTAAGGGTTCAATCCGATGTGGGAAGAGACTCTAGTCTTTACTCTTCACATGCCAGAGATTGCTCTTATACGCTTCCTGGTTTGGGATCATGACCCAATTGGACAGGATTTTATTGGCCAGAGGACCATCGCCTTTAACAGCATGATCCCTGGTACCATTTTTCATTGTTACTATTTCCTTTAAAGGGATAGTTCAGCCAGAAAAGTACAAATCTTTCATAATTTTCCCACCTTCATTTTGTTCTAAACCCATCTTTCTTCCTCCTGCGGTGGTGGCGCATCATTGGCACCCCTGTCTGGTGGGGCAATGGTGTCTCCGTTAGTCAGGGGAGTGGGGGGGCTTCCTCATTGGCGCCCCCCAGCTGGAGGCTCCCTAGGCGAACTCCTATTTTACCTATACCTAGAAACGGCCCTGCTATCCCTATTTATAAGAAACTTCAATCTTTGTATATCAGACACTTTCTTTCACATTATTAGTCTTATATTTGTTTTTCAGGTTATCGTCATGTGTATTTGGAAGGCATGGAGGAAGCTTCCATCTTTGTTCATGTTGCAGTGAATGACATCACTAGTAAGGTGGGCACCTCATACAGTCTGTGGAGAGTTTTGTGCTGTTATGTTCTGAGAGCTATTTCCTCCTGGCTAATTTATCAAAGTAATTTGTTGACTTAAGGCTTAGGCACTTGTTACTGTAAATGTTGAACAGTCTCAGATAATGTGCTTAAACACAAAAACAAGTGTGAAAGTGTTCTTATTATTCATTCTAGTCATTAGGCAATACAAGGCTTAAATATGTTGTTTACATATTTTATTTCAGATCACCACACAGTAGGTTCTTAGCAATGCTAATTGGTATTATACACTGTCAACATTAACAAACTGTAACCGAAGACTTAATTGAAGAAATAAATATTTAAAGGAATAGTTCACCCAAAAAAGAAAGTTCTGCCTTATTTTAGTCACCCTCATGTTCAGCAGTTCCAAACTCAACCTGGGATGCATTTCCCAAAAGCATCGCAAGCTTAAGTTGATTGTAGAGACCGTTGGTCGTCAATGGTTTCTACGATCTACTTAGCTAATGATGCTTTTATCATTTTTTAAACGCAGCCGAGGTCTGATTACAAAAACTTGACTATTGGTAAAAAATTTTAAAAAGCGAGCAAACATTCAAAAGACCATGTATCAATTCCATTTCCAGGTGAAATGTCCACTGATTGGCACCAGAAGACAGTTCTATTTTCTCCACAAGACATTAGGCTTTACACTTATGCTGTTAAAAAGCAGAATATATCTCCAAATACTGTAGATAATTCTAGCTATTTGTAATTAATTAATGCATATATTACTAAACTTACCACATAACCTAAACTTAACCCTAAACCTACCCCTTTATGTAATAAAAAAATTCATTAAAATCCAAAATAAAACCTCAGAGGAGAGAATGGCATTTCCGATGCATGTAAAGCAGGGTTGGGGAACCTTTATCCTATTAAGGGCTGTGGTGGTGGGGACGTGGTTAAGCGCCGGTTTGTGAATGGAAAGCAAGATCAGGAGATGAGAATGGTAAGGATCATCACCTGGCAATGATTGTCTCTAACAGCTGTTTGTCATTGCAGTGAGAGTGGAGACGGACTTTTAAGAGTGAGCCAGACACCAGTAAGGGAGAGAGAGCTACCCACAGACACACACTGAAGGAGCGTGTGCTGAGTTGCGCTGAAAAGCGAACTGTGTGAATTTATTGTAAAAATTAATTATCTTTTGAGTTTAATTTCGCCATCTCCCACTTCCTCCTTGCACCTCATCCTAAGAACTTTGTTACAAGGGCCATTCGAATATTTACAAAATGATTTGCGGGCCATACAATTGCTTGCAATGTCTGATTGTGGGTTGAAATGAACATACGCATTCGTTACGTGCTCACACACCAATAAAAAAACACTAAAAGGTCAGTCTGTTATACAAAATTATTTTTGTACAATATGTTCAATGTTATCATTTAAAATTATTTTAAACATAATTTTAATTCAATTTTAATTCATTTTTTTACAGTTAATTGAATCAAGGTAAATGGCCTCGCGGGCCAGGTAAAATGGTCTCATGAGCCTTATACGACCCTCAGGTCTGATGTTCCCCACCCCTGATTTACAGGTTCACGAGTCGACTTACACCATTGTAGGTACATTCTGTCAGTTTGTGCATTTCTTGGGATTATTGATTGCGATTGTCATGCTCTACCACTAGAGCTACACGGAAACTTACCTGCATTGAAATATTTGTATTGGAGATAGAACGCAAAAAAAAAAAAAATATTATTATTATAACTGGTTCAACATTTATTTTATCTTGTATTTTTATCTTGTATTTCCGTTATCATTTTTATGTAAAGCACTATGAATTGTCATTGTGTATGTAATGTGCTATATAAATAAACTTGCCTTGCCTTATTATGTATTATACCAAGCATCTGTTGAATGCTTGATTCTGATTGGTTGACAGACCTTCTAAAATGTGCAATTATTTTTCAAGTAAATGCACAGCTATGAAGTAGTTCCAGGTATTGACCGTATAATGGTTCCATATCACTTCGCCAAATTATTTCAGTTGTTTCAAAGAGCCCTACAAGCTACCACAACAAAATAACCAATTAAAACAAAGAGATTGGTTAAGTACATCAGATAAGAATGAAAAACAATGTCTATAATATCCTAAATTTATTTCAATTTCGATTGAAAAGCATTCTTGGGATCCCTCTCTTTTGCTCTCGTCTCACCCAATGAGTCTATATGTCTATATATCCTACATTTATTTCAATTTTGGTTAAAAAGCTCCCTCGTCTCCCCCGCACTTGTACACGCTCATACACATACATACGCACGTGCATGCACACATACACACACTCGAGACTCATGTCTTGACCAACAAATAGAGCCGCACCCCCGTGACTTCATCAGTACAACAGTTCCTATTATCCAAAATAACTTTTAATATGTGAAACTTTTTATGTTTCAATGTATTTCGCCCTAATCAGCCTCACATAGCTATAATGTAAAGCACCGCGCTACCCCTCCCCCTCTCTCAATCGCTCAGACACATATGCATGCGCGCGCACACACACACACACACACACACACACACACACATACTACCTTGTTACTCCAATGCCGAAAAGCAGCGCATCCTCTGTTGCTAGTTCTAAAGTGAAATGAATAAAGCAATGAAGGGTTTAACTGTATCAGAGCTAGATCAGTGTTGGGTGTAATGCATTACTAAGTAATTAATTACTGTAATTAAATGACTTTTTCATTGAAAAAAGTAAAGGGTTTATTCTTAATATTTCAGTAATTTAATTACAGTTACTTCTGATGTAATTGTGTTAAATACTGTATAGTCTATAGAACAATTCTATATAAAACATTAGTGAATTTAAAATAGAAATTTTACTTCTAATGTTAAAATATATGTTTTCTAATTTAACGCTTCCCCCTTAAATTCTTTGGCCGGTTCATGAATAATTTATTTGATTTTATATGATTTATTTGAAATAATTAAAAGAACAGTTTGATGTCTATCCTTGTATTTTTCATCTGGTCAAGGTTGATAAGGGGTTAAGAAAGTAATTAGTAAAGCAGCGCGAGCCTCGCAATCCTCCGTTGCAAGCTGTGCGTCGTGACTGCATTACCACCACAGGTGTGCATTATTCATGCAATATAACAGGAGCACAAGTGCAATATGGCCTTACATCAGCACTGCTGTGATGAATTCACAGCAGTGCTGATTTAGGGCCATATAGCATGGCTGCAAGTGTGATATTGCTTACATACAGCAGTTCAATGAACAAGTAAATAAAACATTTAAAAATAGGAAAAACTGAGTACAGTCATTAAAAAACGAATTTGTGGATGGAACTACTTTCTTACACCACGGATCAGAATCTGCCGTTGCTGGTTCAAAACAAATGATGTGCCCAAGCCTCTCAAAGCATCACTTTAGAACTTCTAGTATATTGGCTTGGGCTGTTTCTAACATGTTATTGGAGAAACAATGATGTGTGTGTGTGAGAGAGAGAGAAAGATGGAGCGTATGTGATCACCTGTTGATGATGCTGTCGTCTGTTAGTCAGCTTTCTGAAGATAATGCCATTTTGATGAAATTCATCCTATTTTCTCAGTGGGAAAATAGCCGTCCAATGTGGGGTATTCCTCCCTATTTCGCGGTAGCTGGTGCACAAGAGTCTTTCACTATAGAAACCACAATCTCCTCCACCATTTTGAACAGTATGTCCTCTCCAATGTGGAAACACTGGTAAGAGGTAAGCGCCTTGAGTTTGTGTAATTAATCAGTCTGTGGTGTCTCTCAGCTGTGATGAGCCTTAATTCTGAAGTTGTTAGTTTAAAGCCATTTAAAGTTATTTCTTAGCTTTAGTAGTGTAGTAGTAATACGAGCGATCACGGAGTGCTGTTGAATGTAACACTGACTGACTTCACGTCACCAACTGGCTCATATTACACACAAAAATGGTCTTTTGCCTCAACCTGCTGGCTAAAATATGTAATGTCACAATATTAATGGTAAAGAGACAGCTCTTAACACATCTGCACCGCTCTTACACTTTAGTTTAGAATGGCACGAACACAAGCAGAGTGATACACACAGTGAAGCATCCGAGTGCTGATGGTGTGAGACCATCAGTACTCATGGAACGTCTCTCGTCCAGTCATATTTGAGGATCGGAACAAACTGTTGTATATTTTTCAATAATTCAACGGTCCATCGTCAATTATTCCTTACCTCATCCATATAGATTGTTCACCTTATTTCAAGAGTTCTGAAGCAACTGTGTGAGAAACAGACCGAAATTAAACTATAATTAAATATAACCTTTATCTCTAATCTTTATTTTTCTGAATGGCCATAAAATTGTAATAGTTGTACCGCCACTCAGTGGACATCTCACCTGGAAACTGTCGTGAAACGTGCAGCATTGAACGTTTGACCACTTTTGCAGAAATGTACCTATAGTCATGTTTTTGTCTTTCTTCTGCATAACAGAAAATGAAAACTTTTAAGGAATATTCCGGTCCATCTTCTTAATACAATAGCAGTAGATAGTGAATCACCTTAAAGCTTAATAATGGACCTAAAGTACCATAAAACTAGTCCACAAGATACTGCGTGAACATGTGAGTCACTGTGAACCAGCTGCTCTCATAGTGCTCATGAATGTGCAATGGACTTCAAGATTTTCAATGCAAAATATACTTTTACGAAATGTTTAGGTCCTTTAAGTTTTAAAATGAGTCATTATCAACTGCTATTGTATTGAAAAGTTGGCACACAAAATATTTATATAAAAAAAATCCTTTTGTGTTCCACATAAAAAGTAAATTTTGGGGTGAACTGTTCCTTTAACAAGAGATCCTGCAACCGTAACAGAGTAGCCAGATTTTTGTGTGCGTTTTTGTACATTTATAATTGTACATGATGCTGTAAACATGGTGAATTATTCATCCATAATTTGTCCTCTGTACATTCGGTGTTGATGACAAATGTTCTTTGTGTAGTTTCTTCTCCCTTTCTCTTTTTCTTACTTCTCTTTCTCTTATGTTTGTGATTTCAGTGCACTCATCTTAGTGCTGTCTATAGAGGCAGGAAATTGTTAGGATCCTCGTTCAAAACTCAGGTGTAGTGAGACCCAATAAGCATCCTGCATGCTCCTTGCAAACCCCCCACCAACCCCAACCCCCCCCCCCCCCCCCCCCAGTGAGTGGTTAAACCCGGACTCATTAGTTAGCATTCATCTTGCCAACTCATGCAAAATGAGTTGTGACACATTTGTGACTGCCTACCTCGGCTGCATTTTCACTGACCCCTAAAGAAGATCCAGTGTCACTGTCCCTACAGCAGAAGACAAAGTTCACTCCTATTTCACTGAACTCAGGGCATTTCAAGTCCATGATCGGCTCTTGGCTGCCATTCGCAGTAACAGTGCTCAAGCTTTATAGATGCAGAGAGATGAGAGAGAAAAGATAATCTTGGTTTGTTGAGTGTGTGGCTTATTTATTCTTTATTCGGGATAATGAGGGTCTGTTGTGAGAGCTGCAGATTAGCAGGTACTTTTTATATCTTTATATGCAACCAGGTAAATAGTTCCTAAGAGTTGGCTGTCTTTAGTATGTGGATTGGCATCAGAGGTCAAGTATTTTATTAATGCATTAGAAATAGAAAGAAATGCTTGAACTTAAGCTGACAGCTGTTTAAGGCTCTGTTCAGACTGGCAGCAAAATTGAGATTTTTTTTTTTGTGGGGGGGGGGGGTATATCTGACTCTAAATACACATTTTTGTATGGGGCTTAAAATCTGATTCAAATCAGATTTTTTGGAATGTGTCTCAGTCTGAAGGCTCAGGTCAGAAATCAAGTTATTTCCTCGTCATTCGGGACACAATGCATATGTAACATCAAATCAGCTGCAATATCGTCTGGAGCTGAATCTTAAAGCATTTATTTTCACTCACTCTTTCAAATTATGTGACGTTCACATACTGTATATACTAATATACGTAGCGAACTATGTGAAGTTCATCTTGTAGTACAGAATATGCATGAATGCATAAAATACCTCATGATGCTGATGTTTTCTCATGTGTCTTTTAAGTTAATCATCGCCAGAGGCAAAATTTCAATTTTTTCGTCCTCTTTTTTTCACACTTAAAGCTACTCTCTGTTGTTGATTGAAAAAGTCTCCTGGCATTGTACTGATGCTTAAATCATTACTATGGCAACCAATATACTGTAGATACATCAGATATTAACAACACTGTCTAAACACATGGATCAGATTTTAAGCAGTTGCAAAATTACAGTGCAGATAGTCAGTCATAAAGATCATTGGTGCTAAAGATTATTGGTTGCAAACCAAAACTGAGTGTGCAGCATGGAAAAAAGCCTTTGCATCTCTAAGGATGGGTCTACTTGGATTTGGTTCATGAAATTACATTGGGTGTTGTGCAAATTACAAAACAGAGCATTTGGCTAGTTTCAGCTGGTTTGTCTTGTTTTGAGCAAATAATCCTTAAATGTCTTCAAGTATTCTATATTGCAAAGATGGTATCAGTTTACTAGAGTAAAAGTTGCAGAAGTTTCTAAATAAATCAAAATATAATCTAATAGAGAGTCTAAAATTCAGATCAAGCTAGGCATAAATTAATCTAGCCTGTATCAAAACAGATAGCCCAGTGTCATTTTATAATATATTGATGGAAATGAATGTTCTGTCATCTTTATCTTCACAGTTATTCACATTACCACCATACATTCCCTACATTGTCTTCATGTTCATTTCTAAAGATCTGTGTTGGTCACCCATAACTGTCCAGTAATTCTATATTCCAACATCTGTGCTAATTTTCAAAATTACTATATTAATTCTTAATAAAACTATCAAATTATGTGTCTTGATCATTCTAGCTGGTGTGAAAGATGTATATATTTTACAGTACTGTATATACCACACAGATTTATATACCACACCCTGATGAAAAAAAAAAAAAAGCTTAAAGCCTTAGGTAGTTTGTTAGTCTTCGCTGGCCACCAAGATAATTTTCACTTGTCAGGCCAATCTGTTTGGGTGGTTTTAGAGGGATTTGGGGCATTTGTCAGCCGGTCAGGCAAGGAGACCAACTGGTCAACCAGCTAAACTAGTTGAACACCAGCTTGGCTAGGCTTGAAGACCAGCTAGACCAGCTGAACATCGACTTGGCCAGACTGAGAGGGCAGTTAAACTATCTAAGACAAGCAAACTAACTTATACTGGTTTAAGTTTTTGTTTTGTTTTTTCATCAGGTCACAAGTTTGGTCATCCAAGTGGTATGGTCAGCAGTTTAACTTTGGTTAAATAGTTTGAGGAAGAATGCAACTTGTCGTTAATTATGAAGTGGTTTAAGGGAATCGTTGCTGCCCCTTATGTTGTATTGTATATTGTACACAAACACAACAAACAGTTATAACCTGGTTCATAGTTTTTACATTACATCTTTGTTTAGGTGATTCCTGTTATCATGTCTTAGATTCATATTGCCTCTCCAATTGTCACATTGCAGGTGCGAGCAGTCAGTGGTATAAAAGGACTGTTTCACAGAAACCCAAAGCAGGCATCTCTCGACAGCCATGCTGCTGCTCTGCTCAGCCGTAAACCCACCTTCGGTGCTCACCTCCTGCGCCGCACAGCCAGTGCGCCCACCAAGGGCCAACCCAAAGTCAAGAGGGGCTTTCCTGAGATCTCTACTGACACAAAAGACTGCAGCTTGGAGGGTGCCAATGAGGAGCGTGAATCGGAAAAGGGGCCACTTGTCCACCACAATGGAGACACAGCGTCAGAAAAATCGTGGGGTCTCAGCACCAACGGGCAGCTTCACCCTGACGACAGTAAAGGTAAGAGCACTTCCTTTAATCAAGAGCCTCGTGCCAAACCTTACCGAAACAGGGGAGCAATGAGTGAACCTCTGAAGCGGGCGAACAGGTTGCGTCTCCAAGATCCATTGGATGAGAAGCCAGGCGTGTTTGCACGTGTCGCGATCAACAGCTCTGGGCGGGTTGGGATGACTTCCAATTGCATAAAGTGTGTAGCTGGCTCCAAGGAGAGTCCTGTTTTGGAGAGGAAGGTTACAAGGACCAGTTCCCAACAAACAAAGGCTCCCGTCAGGCCTGAAAGGGCTTGCCGTTCTCCAACATCTTCTAGACAGGTCCAGCCAGAGCCCATTCTCAAACCCCAAGCCTTAGCTCAAACTGACTCAAACCCCAAGCCAGACACTCAGGTTCAATCCAAGCCTGTACCCTTACCTACCTCAAGGGCAAAGGTCAGGCAAACATTGGGTGCTCAACCCATCCGCCCCCTTGAGGACACTTTTGCCAGAAATGTTCGCTCTTGTAGCATTCCACGGCGACTCTTTCAGTCCCCATCCACTCCCCCTCCTCCAATACCAAACAATAAAACTAGCCTGTGCGGACAATGCAATGCCCTACCCAACTATGGCAGCAACTGCAACATGACTAAATCTGTGTTTGATGTCAAGAGCTTGTCTGACAGTGACTCCAGCAGCTGTGAAAGTTTAGCCAGTCTTGATCTTCCTGCCATGTTCCCAACACGGGGAATGGAGAACCGAAAGCGAGCTGCGGGGACACTGCAGCGTGAGATGAATGCTCTGTTTGCCCAGAAAATGGAGGAGATCCGCAGTAAATCCCCCTTGTTTTTCGATGGTAAGGTGTTCGTAGTTAGATGGATCCCCAGTTAAATAAATTCCTTGTGCCTAAGTGGGGTAGATTTCCATAGGTAGTGATTGGAACCCAACAAATACCTTTGTCCTTAAAAGACCTTGCAGATGCTGAGGATCATCTTGTTAAAGGCTGATCTTCACTAGAACTCTGCAATGTCAGTGGGGACATCCTATCAAAGTAACAAAATAATCTTAAATAGTAAGTGTCCCAGTAGGGTAGATCTCTGTATGTTGTGATGGAACCCAAAAAATACCTTTGTCCTCCAAAGACCTTGCGGATAGTGCGGGGATCATCTCGTTGAAGGCTGATCTTCACTTGGACTCTGCAATGTCAATAGGGACATCCAGTCAAATTAACAAGAGAATCCGAAACAAAGCGTTTTTTTCACCATCTGGCCGAATGGTTCTGATCGTGCTTAACCATGCTGGTGGAATGTTTAGTATGTGGCAACTCACAACTGTCAATCTGCCAATGCCAAGATAACTCTAGGTAGCTGGCCAAGTTCACTAATATTAGTTAATACAAATTTGTGTATGTTTAGTGTATCTACATGATTTTATGATGGTTCAACTAGTAGCACATTATTTTTACAAACACCTTTTTCATCGAGGAACTTGATAATGCTAGCTAGCTCATTAAAACTCATAATACATCAATATATTACTCGCATAGTATTTTGTTAATAAATGTCCTTTTTTAGCTAGTCTGGTAACTTTAAAAAAAAAGTGTTTGTGTCAGGTGGTACACCACCCCTCAGCATATGATGGTAAACCTCTGGCCTTTTTCTCTTAGCTTTAATTTTTGCTACATGGGACATGTCTTTCCTGTGCTTTAGCTGAGTGAAAACCAGGGGGAAAAAACAGTCCTAAAACCTGAAATAAGTGATCGTCCTCCATAGTGCACTCGCTCCAATATTTACCTCACACACCATCACCAACTGACTTATTTGTTACAAACATTCTGATCCTGATTTCATATCAACACAGTGAAAAAGAAACCATAACTTTACCAACTGTCCCAGATCAGAACAGAACAGCACGGTTTCGCAATGAGAATCATTCGGTCAGATGGTGGAAAGCTTCTATTAAGAGTCCCAGCAGTGTAGATCTCTATAGGTTGTGGTGGAACCCAACAAAAACTTTTGCCTTCCAAAGACCTTGCAGATGGTGTGGATCATCAAAGGATGACCTTTACTACAACTTTGCAATTACAGTGGGTACATCCTAGCAAAGTAATACATTAATCCCAAATATTAAGAGCCCTGTTTGATATTGACCAATTTCACTTCGCATTTGAAGTAATTGATTTGTAAATTAACTGTAAAGCAAGGTTTTACCAATACTTTTAAAAATACTGGGAAACACATCTCATTTGTTTTCTCTAGACAGCAATGAGATTGAAAGGGAGCAAATGGTTCCCTATCTGTCACTCACTCAACATTGTGTCGATGTAGTGACACTAGGGGTCACTCTTGGGAGCCCCAAACACCTCTGCTTTTTGAAAAAAAGCCAATGGGAATTGGCGAGTGGAATTTGCATGCCACTCCCCCGGACATACGGGTATAAAAGTAGCTGGTATGCAACCACTCATTCAGATTTTCTCTTCGGAGCCGAGTGGTTCTATTCATTGAGCTGAATTCACCCGCCGAGTTCATTCACCTCACCTGCTGGATTTTACGGCGCATTTCAGTGGCTTCTCCCCGTCTGCACCCATGGAGTGCAGAGATCGCCCCGGGCGCTTCGGCAGAACATCAAAAAGAGTATATTTTCAAACTCTAAAAGAGCAGCACACACGGAACGTCTTTTTAAAGATGCCTTTCCGTTTGTGTGTTATTCCTGGTTGCGGTCATTATCTCTCCGCTTCTGATGACCACGATCGCTGTCTGACGTGTCTGGGCGCTGCCCATGCGGAGACTTTGTTCATGGATGGGTCTTGTCCTCATTGTGAGAACATGACCATGGCAACGTTGTGGTCGTGGCTTGCCTTCATAAGAAAGCAAGCCACCTCAGCGGTTCCCCGCCTCGGTCCTTCTACCTACGGGTATGAGGCCGCGTCGGTTAGCACTGGGGGCGATTTGGGGACTCCAATGGGACCACCTCTGCCGGGTTAACGCCCCACGGGCCTCCCATTCCTCAGCACGCTCGCTTGCCCTGGTCGGGCTCTCGGATGAGACCACCAGCTCGTCTTAGGGTGAGTTCGACCTCTTATTCTGGGCCCGAGAAGATGATGAGTTATCGAGCACAGCATCGGAGAGCAGGCTCGTCCACTCTGACGTGAAGGCTTTGACTGGGATTCCCCCTTCGGGCGTGGTCGCCCAGTCTCAGGCCGACGCGGAGATGACGGACATGCTTTCCCAGGCAGCCACGAGGGTTCAGGGGAGAGTGGAGGGTTCCTGGGCCCAGAGATCGTGGGGGCACCTTTTACTACCCGGTCCCGATCTTTCAGCTCCCCCGCTCTCACTACCCTCGATGGTGGGGTGGCCAGCTCCTGTCCAGGGCCTGTAGGTTTACGTTGTCTCTGACGGCTAAGGCCTACGGTGCCCCTGGACAAGCCGCCTCCGCCCTGCATGCCATGGCTCTCCTGCAGGTACACCAAGCCAAGGCACTAAAAGAGCTGCACGAGGGTAGTTCTGACCCGGGATTGATGCAGGAACTGCACTTGGCGACCGACCTCACTCCCCGGGCGACAAAGGTCACGGCGCACACCCTGGTGGTCCAGGAACACCACCTTTGGCTCAACCTGGTTGACATGAGAAATTCTGACAAGGCATGGTTCCTTGACACCCCCATCTCCCAGGTTGGCCTGTTCGGCGACACCATCGAGGACTTTGCCCAGCAGTTCTCAGCGGTGAAGCAGCAGACGGAGGCCATTCAACACATCCTGCCCCAGCGCGGCTCAAGACCCCGCACCCCATCTGCTCATCGCCGAGGGTGTCCTCCTGCAGCAACAGCACTGGCTCCGCCGCAGCCCGGCCCCGGCGTGGAGCCCACCGCAGGAAGCAGACGCCACCCGTCTCATGGCTGGCTGCAAAGAACCCTAGGAAGGCTTCGAAGCGCCCCTGAGACGGGCGACACAGGGGTGAGGAGACCCGCTTCTACGGAGCTGGTAGACAGACCACTCCATCCCCCTGTGGAGGGCCGGGAGGAGAATCTTTTGTTTCATTTTTCGCCGCATGCCCAAGAGGCTGTGGTACCCAAAACTTCAACAAAAGAGTGGTCTCCTTGTTCTCTGTGTCGCATGTCAGGTGTGCACGGCCATCATCACAAAGGCCGTCCACCATCCCATTTTGGCAGGTTTGAGGCTCCAGCGGCGGTCCCCCCGCCCCTGCGCGCCCAGCTGTGGCACAAACATGCCCACACCGGGTTGGTTCCGATGGACTGCGGGGACGATGTTCCTCCTCCCCCCTCCTTGACCAATCTTATGGTGGGCGTCAGGAGCCAGGTAAGTGCTTCGACGTCTCTGGACTCAGCACGGCCACGCGGTTCAAGCCCCCTCGACGTGGCACCTCTGGCTCTGCCCCGCCGTGCGGCCCCACCCGCCGGTACGCCCGACGGGATTTTCCCCTTGGTCCCCCTCGCCCGGAGTTTGGACACGTGGCTCGCGCTTTCCAACCCGTTGCGATGGCTGACCCGGACCGTCCGACTGGGCTATGCGATTCAGTTTGCCAGGCTCCCACCCAGGTTCAGCGGCATCCGCTTCACCTCGGTGAAGGGCGATAACGCCGCTACCTTGCGTGAGGAGATAGCTACCCTTCTACGGAAGACAGGAGTGTAGCAGCCTCCTGGGCCCTGACCAGTGGTGCCTCTTTGGCAGACATCTGCAGAGCAGGGGGCTGGGCAACACCCAACACCTTTGCAAGGTTCTATAATCTCTGGGTTGAGCCAGTTTCATCCCGTGTGTTGTCAGGTCCGAACAGGTTTGTTCCGGGACAGCTTGCCGGGTGTTCCGCTTGCGCATAGCACCTTTCCCCTCCCATGAGGTGAAGACGTGCGCTTTTGACTCCCAGCCGTGTTCACAAGTTGTGATCCCTGGATGACTTTCCTCCTTAGCCCTGTGGCAGATGAGTTTGCGGAGAAACTTGCTGCCAGCCCAGTACATGTGCTACCTAGGTCCTGTACTGAGGTAGGTGCTCCACATATGGTGGTCCCCTGTAGGTGACCCCATGTGATATCTTCCGCTAAATCGTTTCCCTGTCGGTAAACTGCATCTTCCTTGGGCAGAGGCCCCTCTGCCCCCGGTCACCATGTTTGTAGAAACTCCTCCCCCTTCAGGTAGGACTTACCATGGGACTTCTCCATATGACATACTTCCGACAAGACTCAGTAAGACCATGTGACGTATTTCCACTCAAAATATTCCCCGGGGCGGGGTGTGATCTCCGCAGTGTTTTCCCCTTGGGAGTGACACCCCCCCAACGTAGACATTTATGGCCCCAGTCGGTTAACAAATTCCACTCTTTTTGGGGAGAAAAAAGAGGAAAAGAGGCCACGGCTGGGCAAGCCTGTCCCTATTTATTGGGCAGTCGACTTGTTCCCAAAGGACCATTCAATGCTCATAAAAGTGTTGGGGGAGGTTACGTGATGGCCTGCTGCGCTGGCTACGAGGCACACAGCGGTCTGCCCGTCTCGCACCGCCAGTCCACGTAACACAGTTCAGCTAGTTGTGGCATTTTGTATAGGGACCCCTAGTGTCGCTACATCGACACAACGTCGAGTGAGTGACAGATAGGGAACGTCCTGGTTACTTTCATAACCTCCGTTCCCTGATGGAGGGAACAAGACGTTGTGTCCCTCTTGCCACAATGCTGAACTACCCCCGGAAATGGCCGGGACCTTGTCTCGGCTCCTCAGCACAAAACCTGAATGAGCGGTTGCATACCAGCTCCTTTTATACCTGTATGTTCGGGGGAGTGTCATGCAAATTCCACTCACCAATTCCCATTGGCCTTTTTTCAAAAAAAGGCCAAAGGCCAATCCAGTGTTTGGGGCTCCCAAGAGTGACCCCTAGTGTCACTACATCGACACAACATCTCGTTCCCTCCATCAGGGAATGGAGGTTACGAAAGTAACCAGGATGATTCTCCTGCCTCTCAGATTTTCCTCTGAGAAAAAGACCCCAGTAATGTTCACAATGATCTCAACAATGCTCAGACTGTATTCAGATTAGCCAAGATAACCTGTAACCCATAGTTTGCAATTACAAATCAGAGATCTCAATTTAAACTCAAGCATTTCTCATCAAAGTCCAAATGACCTGAATGAAGCATAAATGAGAACTCCATCAAGTGTCCTAAGCTATGAAAGAGCAACCTCTGAGCAATAACATTGACCTCTGTGCTCCTGGAAATATCAGGAAATTTAACAGGCCTGGAAAACATATTGCAACATATTGTAGTGCACATGTAAGAGTCACAAGACTCTTATGTAAGTCTTAAAGGAATAGTTTACCCAAAAATGAAAATTTGCTGATAATTTACTCACCCTCAGGCCATCCAAGATGTATCTGAGTTTCTTTCTTCATCAAAACAGAATTTAAGATTTTTAGAATTTCATTTCAGGTCTCCTCCTTCAAACAATGCAAGTGAATGTACTCCATTTTTTGATGGTCCAAAATGCATATTTAGGGTGCATCAAAATAATCCGCACGACTCCAGTCGACAAAAAAAATTCTTCTGAACCCAAATGATTGATTATATTTAGAAATAAAACAATACTTATATACTTTTTAACTACAAATGTTCGCTTCTGACATCTCTGTGACGCGCACTCATGAGAGGGATGACGTAAGCTCATTGGTGAGGTCACATGTCATGTGGAGGAGGAGGCAGGAAGTGCAACATTATTTACAAGAGAAACTTTCAAATACCACAGACCAAGCACCGTTCACAAACCAAAACAGTCCAAAACAATTTCAAAACAATATCAAATTCCAAATGAAAAAAATTCCAAATAATAATAAAACAAATTACTGCAGTAAATAACCATCCTTTATTTCGGAGCAATGCCATTGCGTTATCTACTTGTGCTTTTTCTTTAGCAGAAATATATAGGCTATATGTCTGACAGGAATTCAACCCTCACAAGTTGTAGTTAGTGAAACCAAGTGCAAGAGCATTTACTGAGATTTACAGGGTTTACACAGTGAGATCAATGGTACAGGTGATATCACACAGAAGAGAAGCTTCACAAACTGAAGAAGAGGTAACAGGCGAAACAGCAGAGTAAGCACTAAACAGATATCGATGAAGATCAAAAGCAAATACAGACAGGTAAATAAACACTGCGTGAGAGCAGCGCGGTCAGACTAGAGTCCTTTGTGTGAGACTTGACAGTGAAGTGGCGTGAAGGTGAGTTATTTATGCAGGCAGTGATGAGCGAGTGAATTGAGTGCAGGTACGGTGAATTAGAAATCAGGTGATGAGGAGCGAAGCGCTGAGGGAGGTGCAGAGACCGAGGGAGGCGTGACGATGACAAAGTTTTCACACATACCTGAGTTCGCCTGAAAAATAGCACTGGCACAACCGATGAATTCAGATATCGACCCTTTGTTTCTTTCGATGGTCTGAAATCCTCAAGGGTAAAATGTTCACTGCACACCCTGCAATATTTGAGAAAATGTAGGGGTGCAGGCCCGGCTCCACGGGGGGGCTGAATGATAAAGCAATATTAATAACGATACTGTCATTTTAACAGTCAGTGAACATATTACTAAACACTTGCACATTAAACAAAGCACAGCATGCACAGATTTCTTATTCCGAAAGGACAATGAAAAGCACTTTTGCTCACCAGGATGCAGCTACCACCTCTTCCATTTGCGGCAACAAGGTCGGAGAAATAGTTGGGTCAAGTTCAACGGCATCTTCGGATGGTGTCAAAAATACAATTACACCTACACAAAAATGCAGCAATTCTGTCCCAAATGATTTAAACAAGGCAAATCCTCATCAGCCCGCTCTGAAATCATACCCCCAAACTCTTCTCGGAAGGAGGTTTTTCGGCCACTTGGTATCAGTCACAACCGTGGCTTGAATATTCTGTATAGCGTGACGCATGCTTTTGTTTTCCATGTCGAGTATTTGGTGTTGCTTTCTCCGAGAAGGATACTTTCATTTTGATGGGTTTTAGAAACTGGAAAGCAACATTAGAAGGTGACCGCGGTCTTCAAAAACATGCTTGTAGCCATTTACAAGCCTCAACTACGTGGGCAGAATTTCGCCACCGACAGGTGTCAGGGGAGACCGTAGCATGTTTACTCAGCCCCCAACAGATAGAAAAGAATCAATATTACATCAAAAACGTGGTAGATGTTGTGAAATTTTAGCAGTCAATGAGCATCCACTATGTGGAGATCGGGAAACATTTGACAATGAGGAGGATTGCATAGCTACGGGGCTTTTTGCCAAGCTGCTTAAATACAAGTTGTAAAAAGATAAATACCTTGCTGACATTATGTCAAGTATCCCAGAAAATACAAAGTACACTTCCAAAACCATCCAGAATGAAGTGATTGAAATTTTGGCATCCATGGTTCTGAAAAAAATAAAACCGAAATATGACACTGCTGATTCAGCTGCATTCTGTTTAAAAAGTGATGGCACAAGGGATCGGTGCAACATTGAAAATGTGTCTGTTGTAATCCACTTTGTGTGCAATGGTGTGCCAGAGGAACATCTCACTGGCTTATTAGAACTACAGCAGCTTGATGCAGATTACATCACCACCGAAATATTAAGACACTTGTCTCATACAGGATTCAGTTCTGACAATATACTGAGCCAGTGTTATGATGGAGCATCAGTGATGAGTGGGGTGCGAGGCGGTGTTCAGGCTTTATTGCAAAAAAGGTTGGGCAGGCATATCCCCTACATCCACTGCTATAACCACCAGCTTCACCTCTCCATCATACATGCAATTCAAAGTGAACCTTGCCAAAAGATTCTTTGACTTGTCAGGCTCCCTGTTCCCTATCTGTCACTCACTCGACGTTGTGTCGATGTAGTGACACTAGGGGTCACTCTTGGGAGCCCGAGACACCTCTGGTCTTTGATTAAAGGCCAATGAAAATTGGCGAGTGGTATTTGCATGCCACTCCCCTGGACATATGGGTATAAAAGGAGCTGGTATGCAACCACTCATTCAGATTTTCTCTTCGGAGCCAAACGGTCATGCTCACTGAGCTGAATACTACTGTTCATTCACCTCTACTGGATCTGATGGCGCATTTCAGCGGCTTCTCCCCCCTCTGCACTGGTGCACTGCAGAGAATGCTCCTGGGCGCTTCGGCAGAAATAAAAGAATATATTTCTCTAAAAGAGCGGCACACATGGAACGTCTTTTTAAAGACGCGTCTTTCTAAAGATGCTTTTCCGATTGTGTGTTATTCCTGGTTGCGCTCGTTATCTCTCGCCTTCTGACGGTCATGATCACTGTCTGATGTGTCTGGGCACTGCTCACGCAGAGACTGCATTCGTGGATGGTCACGTTCTCATTGCGAGGATATGTCCATGGCAACGTTGCGGTCGCGGCTCGCCTTCGTAAGAAAGCAAGCCACCTCAGAGGCTCCCCACCTCTGTCCTTTTACCCACGGGTATGAGGCCAGCGCGGCTAGCACTGGGGGCGATTTGGGGACCCCAATGGGACCGCCTCCACCGGGTATCCCCCCGCGGACCTCCCATTCCCAGGACGCTCGTCTGCCCCGATCGGGCTTCCGGATGAGTCTGCCGGCTCATCTCACGGCGAGTTCGACCTCTTATTCGGAGCCTGCGAAAATGATGAGCTCTCGAGCAGAGCATCCAGTTGGAAGCCTCAGCTGGGCTCCTCCCTTCGGGGACAATTGCCCAGTCACAGGCTGATGCAGAGATGACGACATGCTTTCCCGGGCAGCTGCGAGCGTCGGCTAGAGTGGAACTAACTGCCCTCCCTGAACCCTCACAGCTCGGTGATTGGTTCCTGGGCTCGCGGCACCACTCAAAGCCACGTTTCACCCCCGTTCCTTTCTTCCCGGAAGTGCATGAAGAGCTGACAAGGTCACAGAAGGCACTTTTTACTGCCCGGTCCCGATCTTTTCAGCTTCCCCACCCTCACTACCCTCGATGTTGGGGCGGCCAAGGGCTATTAGGCAATCCCCCGGTGTATAAAGGTGCTCGCGGTGCACCTATGCCCGCAGAGCGCCGCCACCTGGCGTGGGTGCCCAAAGCCCCCGTCCAAGGCCTGTAGGTTTACATCGTCTCTGACGGCCAAGGTCTACGGTGCCGCTGGACAAGCCGCCTCCGCCCTGCACACCATGGCTCTCCTGCAAGTCCGCGAAGGCGCTAAAGGAACTGCACGAGGGTAGTTCCGCCCCGGGATTGATGCAGGAACTGCGCTCGGCGACCAACCTCGCTCTCCGAGCGACGGAGGTCACGGCGCAGTCTCTCGGGCGGACGATGGCCACACTAGTGGTCCAGGAGCGCCACCTTTGGCTCAACCTGGTCGAGATGGGCGAGGCCGACAAAACACGATTCCTTGCTGCCCCCATTTCCCAGGCGGGCCTATTCGGCAACACCGTCAAGGACTTTGCCCAGCAGTTTTCGATGGTGGAGCAGTGGACGGATGCTAGCCAGCAAATCCTGCCCCGGCGCAGCTCAAGATCCCGCACCCCATCTACTCATCGCCAAGGGAGCAGATGCCACCCGTCTCGCGGCCACCCAGAACCCATGAAAGGCTTCAAAGCGCCCTTGAGACGGGCGACCCAGGGACAACGAAACCCACTGCTCTGGAGCTGGTAAGCAGATCTCTCCATCTTTTTGTTACCTTTTGTATTTAATTGCGCTGCATGCCCAAGTGGCTGCAGTACTCAAGAGCTCAGCAAGAGCGGTTTCCTTGTTCCCTGGGTCATGTATCCGGTGTGCACGGCCGTCATCATGACCACCGTCCACCACTCTATTTGGCAGGTTTGGCACTCCAGCGGCGGTCTCCCGCCCCTGAGCGCCCAGCTGTGGCACACATCCGCCCCCGATGTGACAGTCTCCATGGGTCATGAGGACAGGCCTCTTCCTCCCCCTTCCCAGACTGTTCCAGGGGTGGTCACAAGGAGCCAGGTAAGTGCTTTGATGTCCTTAGACTCAGCACGGCCACGACATGGTGTGGCACCTCGAGCTCCGCCCTGCCGCGAGGCCCCACCTGCCGGTACGTCCAATGACATTGTCCCTTTGGTCCCCCTTGCGCGGAACTTGGACGCATGGTTTGTGCTTTCCAATCCGTCGCGAGGGCTGGTCCGGACCGTCTGACTCGGCTGTGCGATTCACTTTGCCGGGCATCCGCCCAGGTTCAGCGGTGTCCACTTCACCTTGGTGAAGGACGAAAACGCTGCTACCTTGCGCAGAGATCGCTACCCCCTACGGAAAGGCACGATAGAACCTGTCCCTCCAGCCGAGATGAAGAAGGGGTTTTTCAACTCCTACTTTATCGTACCAAAAAAAGGCAGTGGGTTGCGGCCAATCTTGGACCTGTGAGTTCTGAACTAGGCTTTACACAGACTCCCGTTCAAGATGCTGATGCAAAAACGCATTCTGGCGAGCGTCCGGCATCAAGATTGGTTCGTGGTGATAAACCTGAAGGATGCGTTCTTCCACGTCTTGATCCTTCCTCAACACAGACCTTTCCTGCGGTTTGCGTCCGAGAGTCAGGCGTATCAGTACAAAGTCCTCCCTTTCGGCCTGTCCCTGTCTCCTCGCGTCTTTACGAAGGTCGCAGAGGCTGCCCTTGCCCCGTTAAGGGAGGTGGGCATTCGCATTCTCAATGATGACTCGATGACTGGCTAATCCTAGCTCATTCTCGAGACATGTTGTGCGCACACAGGGACCTGGTGCTCTCACACCTCAGCCGACTAGGGCTTCGGGTCAACTGGGAAAAGTGCAAGCTCCTCTCGGTTCAGAGCATCTCTTTTCTCGGTTTGGAGTTGGACTCAGTCTCCTTGACGGCGCGCCTAACGAATGAGCATGCCCAGTCGGTGCTGGCCTGTTTGAAGGCGTTCAAACAGAAAACAGTGGTTCCACTGAAACTTTTTCAGAGGCTCCTGGGGCATATGGCATCCTCGGTGGTGGCCACCCCGCTTGGGTTGATGCATATGAGGCCGCTTCAGCACTGGCTCCAGGCTCAAGTCCCGAGATGGGCATGGTGCCACGGGACACATCGCGTGGTCATCACACCGGTCTGTCACCGTCTTTTCAGCCCTTGGACCGACCTCTCGTTTCTACGGGCAGGTGTTCCTCTAGAACTGGTCTCCAGGTGTGTCGTGGTCATGACAGACACCTCCAAAACGGGCTGAGGCGCTGTTTGCAACGGGCACGCCTCTTGACACAATTCTGCTCGCCCTGCGGAGGTTTCATCCTTTGATCCAGGGCAAGCACGTGTTATTTCAGACAGACAACACGACAACGGTAGCATATGTCAACCGCCAAGGTGGTCTGCGCTCTCGTTGTATGTCACAACTCGGCCGCCGTCCCCTCCACTGGAGTCAGCAGCACTTCAAGTCGCTGCAAGCCACTCACATCCCGGGCAACCTCAACACAACAGCGGATGCGCTGTCATGACAGGTTACCCTCAGGGGAGAGTGGAGACTCCACCCTCAGGCGGTCCAGCTGATTTGGAGTCGATTCGACAGGCACAGGTGCACCTGTTTGCCTCCACAATGCTGAACTACCCGCTGAATTGGCCGGACCTTATATCGGCTCCTCAGCATAAAACCTGAATGAGTGGTTGCATACCAGCTCCTTTTATACCCGTATGTCCGGGGGAGTGGCATGCAAATACCACTCGCCAATTTTCATTGGCCTTTTATCAAAGACCAGAGGTGTCTCGGGCTCCCAAGAGTGACCCCTAGTGTCACTACATCGACACAACGTCTCGTTCCCTCCATCAGGGGACGGAGGTTACACAAGTAACCATGACGTACTCTTTTTTTCAGGCATCATTTTGTCTGTCAGAGGTACAGTTGCCCATATCTCAAGAGGTTGTTAGAAATCTGCTGGACAAGTCATTTTGAAGTTACCAAATGTGTTGTGGAGAACGAGGAAATCATTCTTGACATTCTTTCAGAGGTTTCCGATGATGACAATGCCTCGGTTGACCTTGCAAAAGAAGCTTCTGGGCTTCTCTCTCAGCTGAAGTTGGCAAATTTCTGATTCATCTTCTTGCCATTTTGAAACCAGCCAATGCCATCCTACAGTCTCACCATGTTGATTTGTGCAGTGCAGCTGAAGTACTGCAGGTATCTCTTAGTGCACTGAGAAATCTCAGAGAAAATGACAGTCAATTGCAGCAGTACTGCACTGGCATGTCTACTGATGAGCCATCACCAAAACGTCTAAGGACTATTAATCCCTTCTATGCTGACTCTGTCATTTTATCACCTATAGTGCAAGAAGGTCAGTAAGGCTCTGAATATTCCACTGAAGCTCTAAGGCGACAAATGTTAAACGTTGTTGATACAGCTGTATCAGGGATGGAAAACAGGTTTTCCACAAAGAATTTGGAGCTGATGCAAGCCCTCTCATGTTTGATACATTTCTTGACATTCAGCTGCTTGAGCCTTTCTGTAGTCTTGCAGGGGTTGTAAAAAGTGAGCTGCATAGTGAAATTCTTGTTGCCAGACCAATGCTGACCAAAAAGCTTCCAACTGATGCTGACTGTTCGGCTGTTTGCAAACTCATGCAGGAATACAAAGATGCATTTCCAGGTCTTTATAAACTGTATGTGTCTGCCCTGGTCGAGAGCTCATTCTCCAATCTGGCAAGACTTTTTACACCGTTTTGCCACTCAATGCTTCACGAGAGGAAAAAAAATCTTGTACTTTTAGCTCATGAAAAATCAATAACACATGAACTGGACATGGATGAGTTTTTGACTGAATTTTCTAAAACAAGCAGAAAGCTAATGTTGTAAATATTATAGTAGTGATATCAATAGTTCGATGCACAGTCTCGGACCTGCACCTGTTGTGATAAAATCTACAGTTACTAAATTGTTACAAAATCTGGTACAGAGGAAAATAAAATAATATTAAAAACAGAAAAAATGTAAAAAAAAAAAACCAATACATTAAAAAAAATATTTGATAAAAAAAAAAAATTATAAAAAAGTTCGTCAAGACAAACATTATGTTGGCTTGAGAAAGCCTGGCCAACATTTTTAAAAGCTGATGTAGATAGATGATAGATGGATGGATGGATGGATGGATTATTTTGATGCACAAGCCACATGATAAAACGCGCAGATTGACAGTCTCAGACGCTAAGGCAACTGAGATTAATCCTCATCCACCCAGATTGAGTCACTACGTCACCACAAGGACATAGAGCGCATTGGGAATTGGGCATTCCAAATTAAAAAAAAAAAGGATGTGTTCTTGTCCCACACGTGTGAGCTAACATAAATGAGATGCCCGGCTTCAAGTCAAGTAATTTTTATTTGTATAGCGCTTTTCACAACACACATCGTTTCAAAGCAGCTTTACAGAAAATCATGCTTTAACAGAAAATTAAACTAACATCTGTAAATTCTTAGTCATCATTGTGCAGTTTGATAAAAATATGATTGTAAATTGTGTATAAAAATAATTAAGTAAATAAGTAAATAATAATAGTATTTAGAACCCCAATGAGCAAGTATTAAGGGCCAGTGTTTAAACAACAAGATTTTTTTATGAACTGTAAGATTAATGATAATGTCTTTGAAGTGAGGTTGCAGCTGCATATTAGTACTCTTGAAGGTACCATCCACATTGTAGGTTCACTGCTCCTCATTATGTTACTGCTAATCCTCTTGGTCGTGACAACAATTTAGATATCCTAAAAAATTAAAGGAATAGTCACCCAAAAATGAAAATTAGTCATTTACTCACCCTCATGTTGTTTCAAACTCGTATGACTTTCTTTTTTTCTGTGAAACACAAAAGGAGATATTTGGCAGGATGTTAGTTTTAGTCACTTTTCCTTGTATGGGGAAAAAATGCAATGAAAAGTTAATCATAATGATGACAGAATTTTCATTTTTGGATTAATTATCTCTTTAACATTCCCATAAATTTATATTGGAACAAAGCAGAATATGCATGTTTTGACAGTACATTTCCTGGTGTAACCTATCCTTCCTGTTTACTCTTTCGGTTTCATTCTTCACTTTCTCCTGATAAATTGCCTGTTTGTTCCTTCCTTCTTGCATGCTTACTGTCCTTAGTGCAAAACTGAGGGGCTGACCAAATACCAGGTAAACCGATTTTTATGAGTATTCTGACAAGTATATTGTTTAATATTCTCTGAAATGATGTAACTCTTTTTTCAACATCATGTGCACTGATTTTATCCAATTAAGGGCTTTTAATATGTTGGCTCAAAACAAGTACATTCACATAAAAATGCACTGATCACCTATATTTTAGTTTGTGAACAGGGAAAGTAATACTGATGTTGAAAAGTGACGGAGTGTCCTTCTCCTTTCCTTGAATCACCTACTTATGTTTTTTATGATTTTATCATTTTCATATAAGATTTGTACATCATATTATACCATAATTTATCATATATATATATAAGGTATGTTTCATGTGCTTTAGCTTTTGCATTTTGATTTTGATTTATTGCAATCTTTTATTTTTTCATGTGGTATTTTGCTCCCTTTTTTGTGTAATATAAATTATTATTATTGTTACTATTAATTTAACATCAAATGTTTTGATCAAATCTTTATCCATTAGGACTTATAATCAATTTCAGCTGCAGTTATGTTTAGATAAGCATGTTACATGTTTGCAGCACATTTTTCTATATTTGGTTTTGTCAAAATGTGCTTGTTTATTTATTTATAAAAAATTTTTTGCAGTTAATGTGCTATGTAAAATGTATTTGCATAATGACATTCATTAGCAAAATTGATGGTCTTGATTTGCATCATGATATAGCTCATACCAAAATATCAAAGCAAGTGGCATTTATTTTAAAGAAATATAGCACAAACACACTTTTCAGGCAAAACTTTTCAGTCATTTGTTAGGGTTCATATTATAATATAATAGATATACCGTTCAAAATTAAGACCAAAAAATGTTTTATACACTTTCCGGTTGTCAAACTTTGTGTCCATAGTTAACGTGATGAACTACACATGTGGTTAGTCTGCTAGGACACCTGTGTGAACTTGAGGCAAACTACCTTCAAACATCCACTAAAATCACATTGGTGCCCGTCTGTTAAAAGTTATTGAAAAATGGCTCAGAAGAGTGAAGTTAGATTTGAGAAAAGCTCTAGCATCATTTATTTTGCAGATGCCACTTGGTTTGATATTTTGTCATCTACTACAGTGGTCCTCAATCCTGATCCTGGAGTCCCCCAGCAATTCACATTTTGTATGTTGACCATATTAAACACACCTGAATAAACAAATCAACTCATGAGTAAATGCTCCAAGACCTTAACTCTAAGTGAAACATCCCATATTTGCAGTGCTGGGGGACTCAAGGACCACGATTGAGGGTCATTGATCTAATACAATGATATTCATAAATTTTTAAGAGTGACTTAAGTATCCAAAAAAAACAAAATCCAGTATTCGGGGTTACTGTATATTTGTCTTATTCTATTTTAATTTTCTCAAAGAGCATTTCAATTGTCATTACATCCATATTTATTTCTAATTATTTGTCTTCTTGTCATGCTCCTGCAGAACATTCTGAAGTGCAAAGTCCAATTCCCTCTCTGAACACCTCATGTCTGGAATCCATTCCTGAGGAAATTCAGGAGAACAACCCTTTGACCTCCACATACAGTCCTGTGGATCCCTCAACACATTGTCCCAGTCACTCCACTACATTGTCTTCACCATCCATAGCAATAAGAATTTCTTCCAGTGGGGAAAATCTTAAAAACTATGATGCAATTCTGAAACCATCTGCGCTAACCCAGTGTGTCAGTTCATATTGTAGTGATGGCAAAGATTCGGGGAACAGCCACATCAAGTCTTCACTTTCAATGAATTACCTTGACATTGGATGTAAAACATCCCCTCCACCAGACTGGGCAGATACCGAGGTTGTGAGAAACACAACCATTGAACCCAAAATTGCTGAAATAAATTCAAGAAAGACTTTAGAGATAGACACAATAAAAGAAAACACCGCCATTCATAGCTCTCAGAAGGTTGAGGTGTTAAAGGCTGTGTTTGACAGAGATATCGGACGAAACTCCTCGCAAACAGGACTGAGAACTCCAGTCAGGAGGACCAAAAGTGAAGGACAAGTGAAGGCAGTAAATAAAGTGGACAACCCTTCTGCGGTCCCTGAGGTCTCTATCGACGCCACACTGAATGACAGGCTCTGGAGCAAACTTGACCCCAGCAACCATCGGGATAGTGTGTCATCGTCTTCCAGCATTTCGTCCAATGACACTGTGATTGACTTGTCCTTGCCCAACCTTACCAGGAAGAGCCACACCTGTCTTGGTGCAACCCGGGACTATTCGGACAACCAGGTGTCGATGGCCAACAGGAGTGGCCAGCCTCGGTTGACCATTGCGCCACACAACGTCCCAAGGGTCAGCAAGAGTAAGTCCAACCCCAACCTCCGGGAGGGTGAGATGTGTGAGCCAGAGGACGAGTTACAGCCCAGGCCTCTGGTGACCGAGGAAGACGCCAGCCGGCTCATGCAGAGACGCCACACGTGGAGCAGGTTGTACATGGAGGGCTTAAAGCAGTCATCGACCCTCGCTTCTGGCTCCAATAAGTCAACCACCCCCTTAGCAAAAGACTTTGACAGCAGCTCAAAATCCAAGAGTCTTGGAGATCTCACTTCAGACGATATTGCCTGTAACTTTGAGAGCAAGTACCGCAGCATTAGTCGCAGTTTCATTGTGAGGCCCAGTCGCCAACAATGGAAACTTCAAAAGAAACCACAAAACGACCTAACGGAGCAACTCAAGAAGCTCACTGATGTGGAGCCCCTCACCAGCAAAGACTTTGCTCAATGCAGGACTGAAGCTGAGGTGGGACAGGACGAGGAGGAGACTCCTCCTTTTAGGAGAAGCTCCTCACGGAGCCAAAGCCGGGTGAGATACATCGCTAACCGTGCCAGGCAAGCCCAGGAGAGGCAGCGACTACAAAGCCTCAGAACTACTGATAGCCCCATTGAAGAGCGTGGCAATCCAGAAGGAGCTTGTAGTGTACCCCACAGTCCATGTTCTAGCTTGGACCTCCTAAGCCAGCTTCCTCCAGGACCACCCCAACAAAGCCCCCTGAGCCCGGACAATGAGGTCTTCTTCATGCTCAGGCTGTGAAAGGACAAGTGTTTTGTGGGTTACGAACACAAAATCTAAACACCATCCTCCACCTACTGTACCATTCATTTAGAAACTTCATTGTAAAACCAAGGAACATTTTGAAATTTCTTATGTGCGCTTACTGTAATACACCTTCCATTTTGGCTTGAAAAAATAAGTTGCACACATACTTTTTTATATCCATTCTTGACCTACTCCTAACCCTGAACAATGAGCAGTCAAAGGGGATGAAGCTTTAAACTTTTGGATGCAACGGTTTGCTAGTTTGTACAAATTATTTGTAAATGTGCATGTACTTTACGAAAACAGCCAAAGTTGCAAGACCAGAGGAATATTTTTTTTAAATAGTGTTAAAATATGCTTGCACCTAATCTAAAATACTATACAAAACTGAAACGTTCTAAAATTAGATTATGCCAGTGGCATTTGTGGTACTGTAATATGGATTGTAGTTTTGTTTTTTGTTTTTTGTTTGTTTGTTTTTTCATTTAAAACTGTGTCCTAACCAAGTGTAACACTTTTTGTAATTGTGAGTTTTTGTCCTAAACAACCTGTAACCGCGATGAGTGACAGGAAATTTTTTGAGCTGTTTGTTGTTTATTTCTGAGACATCACACTAGGTAGTCTCTCCCTTAGTGAAATTTAATTGGTCCAAAAACTCACAATGTAACTGTATATTAAACTTCAAATGTGTTCTGATTGACTCTCTTCTAACTGTGTGGCATTGCAAAGCATTTTTGCTTTCAGTATGGATAGACAAATTACTTGTTACTGGAAACTTCGTTGTATCGTCATACTTAGTTAGGACATTGTGGAAGGTGCAATTATCAGCTGCAGCAATAGATAATAAAATGCACATTGAGCTGTAAGCACTACTGATTCAATTCAAAATAATTCCATGGATTTACATATTTATTAGTTTGCAGTGAAATACTAATGCATTTTGTCTGTATTGTAAAAGGTATGAGGACAATTTTGTAATTAAGCATGGAATGTACTTGTCAGAATAACTTATTGTCCATTGAAATGACTTTTTTTAATTGTTTTAGTTGTAGTAAAATTAATGACTGCTATTTTTTTTCTATAGTTTTAAAGTTACAGTTACATTACAACTGACAGTTTGAAATTAACAGTTAGCTTCTGATGTTTCAAAGTGTAGCTCAGTAAAATGTCCACTTTATGTACAGTAGCCAACCTTTTGAATTTTACTGTGTTCCTTGATATTATTATTTCACCAATGGTCTACTGCAGTGGTTCCCAACCCTGTTCCTAGAGGACCTTAACACTGCACATTTTGTATGTCTCCCTTATCTGACACACCCAATTCAGGAGTTTCTACTAATGAGCTAATGAGTTGAATCAGGTGTGTTTGATTAGGGAGATATCCCAAATGTGTAGTGTTGGGGGACCTCCAGGAACAGGGTTGGGAACCACTGATCTACTGTATTCTTATGTTTGAAAGGTTTATGATTTATAAATGTACAGTCGGAGTCTAGATGTGAAGAGTTATGTAGATGTTATTCAATTTTGTTTTAGTAAGTACACTAAAACGTTTATTACTTTTTTTTTTTTTTAAAGAACCCTGCTCAGTTAGAGGAAAATACATTTTTACCAAGTATATATTTCTGTCTATACATATATAGTTTTTTTTTTTTTTTTTGCTGTATTATTTGTGCTGATGCAAGTTAACAAATACTCCCTGATTGTTAGCTGTTAATTTCAACTTCAAGGGGGTAAAAGAAGTGACAACCAATTATCTTCTATATGTTTACCTTTTTAAAAAACTTTTTAATCCTGTGGTGGAAGATATTTTATTAGCTGAAAGCTTATTTGTGAGTTCCTAACATGACAAAACTATTTTGTCTATTACTAGCAAGTCACAGACTACTTAAGTATTACCTTAGAAGAATCCTAAACAAATTCTTTGTTTTCAGGGGTATACCTGTGCATATACTGTATGTGTGTGTATATATATATATATATATATACACACACACACTGTATATATACTGTACATACACACATTGTCTGTTTCATAGCACTAATGCACAACATATCTACTGACACTAAACATATGTATTCCATTTATTAATAGGAAGATATCAGTGTGTGCCTTAATTAGATAAGGAGTGAACACTGTCTGTCAATCACAGAAAGAAAGTATTCTAGTGAAGTATATTTTGCCATATAAACAAGGATTTTTTCTCGCTGATCATGTTACAGTGCATTTACATAATTACTAATGATATACATGTACATACAGTTTTACTAATGATATACATGTACTGTGTAACTGTAATTATTTTGTAAAGCTGCTTGTGCTTACCTAATGTAATTGTTGTTATCATTCTAGGTTTTATTAATATTAACTTGTTATATGTGTAAAACGGACACTGTTAAATAAGGTGTTACCAAAAACAAGTAACATGATACCAACAGAACAGAGGGGGACAGCATAATATTAAATATTTATGAAGTAGAGTAATATATTTTAGAAATGTGAAATTAACAATAACAAGGTGAGTACTAATGAGTTTTTTGTTGTTCAGATCTGCTGAACAGCAAGAAACATCTTCTTCTGGGCTCTTTTTTTTCAAGTGATGTCCTTTGCTGCTACTGCATTTTGGATATAAAGACTGAGAAGATTTTCAGCTGCCACAGCTATCACTACCAGTACCCTCACAATGACACTGACTGGTTCCGGTTGCTGCCAGCATGCTGCATGAGTCTGTTTGTATGTAGCATGTTAGCCTGCTTAGCATTGCTTATTCCAATATGCTCATAATTTTATCCTTTGCCATTTTACCGCATGATTTGACTTTTTTTCCGCTTTTCTACTGTTTCAATTGCATGTTTTCTTTTCTTTTTTTTCCGCTTGGCTACATCACGCATTTCGACTACGTGCATTTGTTTTCTCCTTTTCGGGGGCTCGGGTGTCTGACATCAGATCAAATTTACAAGTGCTGGTTAATGCTCAACGTAGATTTTCTAACATATTTATTCATGTTGGCACTAACGATGTCTGGCTTCACTAGTCGGAGATCACTAAAGATAATGTTAAAGAGGTGTGTTAACTTGCAAAAATGATGTCAGACACTGTTATATGCTCTGGCCCCCTCCCTGCTCATCGTGGTGGTGAGGTTTATAGTAGATTAGTGTCACTGAATGGCTGGATGTCTGAGTGGTGTCCAGAGAATAGCATAGGATTTATTGGCAATTGAAAGAGTTTTGGGGTAGAACTGACCTGCTAAAGAGAGACAACTCCATCCCTCTAGGGAAGGTGCTGCTCTCTTCTCAAGTAATTTGGCTCATAGTCATAATAGTGATATTATTTGACTAACTGGGGCCCAGGTCAGGAAGCAGAAAAACTGTTGAGACTGTATCTGTGTCTATTCCCTGAACTACCAAACATAAACCCCTCACTAAATCATTTAGAAAATTTTTTGATTAAGGTCAAACTTGAAAATAACAAAAAAAAAAAAAAAAAAAAATGAAAATAAACATCATATAAAGGTAGGGCTACTAAATATTAGATCTCTTTCAACCAAAGCACTAATTGTAAATTAAATTATTACAGATAATAGATTGGATGCGCTCTGTTTGACTGAAACCTGGCTTAAACTATGAATATATTAGTTTAAATGAATCTACTCCCCCAGGTTATTGTTATAAACATGAGCCTCGTCAGAAGGGTCGAGGAGGTGTTGCTGCAATTTACAGTGAAGTTTTTGGTGTTACTCAGAGGACAGGATATAAGTTTAAATCTTTTGAACTAACAATGCTTAATGTGACACCATCAGATACAAATAACAAATCTCTGTCGTCTTTTGCCCTTGCTACAATATATAGATCACCCAGGACGTATTCTAAATTCCTGGCAAATTTTCTATCAGATCTAGTAGTTACTGTGGATAGAGCTTTAATTGTTGGTGACTTCAACATTCACATAGATAATGAAAATTACACATTGGGATTAACATTTATCAATATTTTCAACTCTCTTGGAATCATAAAGAATGTGACAGGACCAACTCATCGTAATAATCATACGCTAGATTTAATTCTGTCATATGGAGTTGATGTTGATACTATAGAACTTCTGCCGCAGAGCGATGACATCTCAGATCATTACCTCGTCTCTTGTATGCTGTGATCAGCTAATGTTACTCAATCTACACCACACTATCATTCAGGTAGAACTATTCTTTCAACCACTAAAGATAGCTTCACTAATAATCTTCCAGATTTATCTCATATACTCAGTAAGCCAAAAAGTCTAGAAGAACTTGATGTAATAACAGAAAATATAAATACAGTCTTCTCTAGCACTCTTAATAGTGTTGCCCCCCTTCGATTAAAGAAAATTAAAGAAAAAAAGCCCCGCACCATGGTACAATGATCACACTCATGCTCTCAAGAGAGCAGCTCGGAAAATGGAGCGCAAGTGGAAGAATACAAAATTAGAGGTATTTCACGGTGCATGGAAGGATAGTGTCTGTAGCTACAGACAGGTACCAGCTGCCAGATCAGAATATTTTAGCAAACTTATAGAAAATAACCAAAACGATCTTAGGTGTTTATACAGTACTGTGGCTAAATTGGTTAGGAATAAAGCCTCAACTGAACCAGATATTCCGTTGCAGCACAATAGTAATGACTTCATGAATTTCTTTACTTATAAAATTGAAATCATAAGAAATAAAATTGGAATTATGCAATTGTCTGTCGCAGTACCTCAGAAAACAGTGTCTCATAATTTTCCTCACGAGCAACTTCAATCCTTCACTGTCATAGGTCATGAAGAGCAAACAATACTTATCGAAACATCAAAAGCCACAACATGTATGTTAGAACCAATACCAGCTTAGCTCTTAAAAGAGATATTCTCTTCTTAATATTATTAACTCCTCGCTATCCTTAGGGCCTGTCCCAAGAAACTTTAAAATGGCAGTTATCAAACCGCTTATAAAGAAGGCACAGCTTGATCCTGGAGAATTGGCTAATTATAGACAGATTTCAATCTCCCATTTATGTCGAAAATACAAGAAAATGTAATGATCTCCCAACTATGTTCATTTCTACAGAGAAATAGTATATATGAACAATTTCAGTCAGGATTTACACCCCATCTCAGTACAGAGACTGCACTTATCTGAGTTACAAATGACTTCATTGGCTGCGTTTCTCTTCTAGTGCTTTTAGATCTTAGTGCTGCCTTCGACACAATAGATCACAACATTCTCTTGAATAGGCTTGAGAATTATGTTAGCTTGGTTTAGGTCCTATTTAGCAGACCACTACTACTTTGTCTGTGTAAACTAGGAATTGTAAAATCAAACAAAAGTTAAATATGGAGTGCCACAGCAGGGCCTCTGCTTTTCTCCTTATATATGCTTCCCCTGGGAGATATTATCAGGAATCATGGAATAAGTTTCCACTGTTATGCCCAACTTTATATTTCTTCAAAACCACATGAAATTTCACAATTCTCCAAATTAGCAGTGAAATCAAAGATTTTTACTCAATTCAAACAAAACAGAGGTAATTATTGGACCAAAAACCTCTAAAAATAAGCCGCTAACATATAATTTGATTCTCGATAGATGTACTATGTGGATGTACTACTTACATCATCTTCTACAGCGAAGAACTTGGGTGTTATATTTGATACCAATTTGTCCTTTGAAAAATCACATTTCCAATGTTTGTAGAACAGCATTCTTCCACCTCAGAAATATTGCTAAGTTACAACATGCTCTCTGTTGCTGATGCCAAAAAACGAATTCATGCGTTCATGACCTCATGATTAGATTACTGTAATGCATTACTGGGAGGATGTCCAGCCAGTTCAATAAATAAACTTTAATTGTTTCAAAATGCAGCAGCCAGAGTGCTGACTAGAACCAATAAATATGATCATATTAGTCCCATTTTATCATCGTTACATTGGCTACCTGTTAAATTTCGTATTAATTTAACATTTTTGTTAACTTCATACAAAGCTTTGAATGGTCTAGCTCCACAGCACTTAAGTGACCTTCTACCACGCTATATTCTATCACATTCATTACGAATGCAAAATTCTGCCCTGTTCCTAGAATATCAAAATCTACAAAAGGATGTAGATCATTTTCCAGCTTGGCTCCTGAACTATGGAATAGTCTCCCTAACACTGTTCAGGACGCAGACACACTCACTCAGTTTAAATCTAGAGTAAAGACTCATCTATTCAGCCAGGCATACACCTAATTTATCCTTCAACTCACAATTAGGCTGCTTTAGTTAAGTCTGCTGGAACCAGAAAAATGTATCATGATCTATAACTCTGCAAAAAATTGAATGGCATCTACGCTAATATTATTCTATTTGTTTCACTGTCTCAGCATTGGGATTCATATCCCAGGGTTACCAGAGCCGGCCAGATCCAGCTCTGCTCCTGCTTGGTGTCGAATAGTGATGATGACAAAATGCAGCCGGTGCCAGCCAGACATCATTTCAGTCTATTACGATGGACCTCAGGGGATGAACTGATGTCAACTGCAACCATAAGACATGGGATACTTCATATGCCACTGCCTGAACCTTGGACTTAGGATAGACCTCACCGAAATGACCTGCTAGTTGAACTGCGATGCACCTCACTGATCTCTGCCTGCATCACCTTGGTCTAATGATGGACTACACTCTTAAAATGGAATACATAGACTATCAATTAAGTGCCAACAAAAGCCTTCATCGGCCAACTAACAAAGGACAATGCATCTATGTGAACTTCTGCAGTTAATCCGGGATGAACTTCAAAGATATTAGTCATTAATCTTACAGTTCATACAAAATCTTTGTATAAACACTGGCCCTTAACACTTACTTAGTTTACTAATTTTAAACCATAACTTGCACCGCACACAAATAACTAATGTTGGCATTATATTCATGCTGTTTAGCCAGAGGGAAACTGACCCCCACAGTGATCCTGGTTTCTCCCAAGGGTATTATTCACTAAGACTTTATAGATATTACAGTTTCATTTTCTGTTAATGCATCATTTTCTGTAAAGCTGCTTTGAAACAATGTGTGTTGTGAAAAGCGCTATACAAATAAAAATGACTTGACTACTAATATAAGTGGCAATCATTCATGTTTATATACTTATGAAACATGTGGAGCTCTATTTGATTCATTCTACTCTGTTTTCTAATTCAGACATTCACTTTTGTCCTTGTAAAGGGCATTTGTTTGTTTTTCTGCTAATACCACAGTGATATATTAATGGAATATGTCACCCAAAAATGATAATTCTCTCATCATTTACTCATGCCATCTTAAAGTTATATAACTTTCTTCTGCGGAATAAAAATAAAGATATTTTAATAGATGAAAAATGTGTTTATGTGCATACAATGCAAGTTAATGGGGTCCGACACTTTTAAGATTTAAATAAGGACAGCATAAAAGTAATCCATACAACTCAATTGGTTTAATCCATGCCTTCTGAAGCGACGCATGCACATACAGTGCTCTGCTCTGCTCAGCTCTGCAAGGAGAGTGTCGATGTCAAGATTTATAATGAAAAAATTGTAATTTGGTTTCTTTCTCACCCAAAACCGATCGTATTACTTCAGAAGACATGGATTAAACCACTCGTGTTGTATGGATTATCTTTATGTTGTCCTTTTTTTAGCTTGAAATTTATAGACCCCCTTGTCTTACATTGTATGGACAAAAACACATCATACATCATTGTATATCTTTGTTTGTGTTCCGCAGAAGAAGAAAGGGATACAGGAAAAACATCACATAAATGATGAGAGAATTATAATTTTTGAGTGAACTATTCCTTTAAAAAGGACAATTTGGGCTTTTCCAAGATGTTAAATGTTATTATTTTATTATTATTATTATTTATTTTTTATTTTATTTATATGGATGACATCACAATGCAGCACATTTTATAGAAAAAGGAACAGGTTTTGTTTTTGTTTTGTTTTTGTTTTTTTTATTTATCAACAGCATTTGATTGATTTTTAGTTAGCAGAGTTTGACATTCCTTTTACAAGAAAATTTATTTAAAAAAATGTCAACACGTTTTACATAAGACATGTTATAAAAGGAAAATAAGAATTACAAAATTGGAAATATTTACCTTGGTGGCCAAAAGTTTGGAATAATGTACAGATTTAGCTGTTTTGGATGGAAATTTGTACTTTAATTCACCAAAGTGGCATTCAACTAATCACAAAGTATATCAGTAGTCAGGACATTACTGATGTAAAAAACAGCACCATCACTATTTGAAAAAAGCAATTTTTGATCAAATCTAGACAGGCCCCATTTCCAACAGCCATCATTCCAACACCTTATCCTTGAGTAATCATGCTGGGGATTCAGCGAGGATTGACGCTGACTACCACCCCTGGAGTCCCGAGTTCGAATCCAGGGCGTGCTGAGTGACTCCAGCCAGGTCTCCTAAGCAACCAAATTGCCCAGGTTGCTAGGGAGGGTAGAGTCACATGGGGTAACCTCCTCATGGTCACTATAATGTGTGGTTCTCGCTCTCGGTGGGGCACGTGGTGAGTTGTGCGTGGATGCCGCGGAGACGTCTCCGCGGTAACCCGCTCAACAAGCCACATGATAAGATGCACGGATTGACTGTCTCAGATGCGGAGGCAACTGAGATTCCTCCTCCGCCACCCGGATTGAGGTGAGTCACTACGCCACCACAAGGACTTAGAGCGCATTGGGAATTGGGCATTCCAAACTGGGGAGAAAAGGGGAAAAAAAAAATCATGCTAAATTGCTAATTTGGTATTAGAAAATCACTTGCCGTGCAAACACAGTTGAAAGCTATTTGGTTCTTTAAATGAAGCTTAACATTGTCTTTGTGTTGAGTTGCCACAGTACGCAATAGACTGGCATGTCTTAAGGTCAATATTAGGACAAAAATGCCAAAAAAGAAACAGCTTTCTTTAGAAACTCGTCAGTCAATCATTGTTTTGAGGAATGCGCTCCAGGCTATACAATGCTTGAAATTGCCAAAAAACTGAAGATTTCATACAAAGGTGTACAGTCTTCAAAGACAAAGGACAACTGGCTCTAACAAGGACAGAAAGAGATGTGGAAGGCCAGATGTACAACTAAACGAGGATAAGTACATCAGAGTCTCTAGTTTGAGAAATAGACGCCTCACATGTCCTCAGCTGACAGCTTCATTGAATTCTACCCGCTTAACACCAGTTTCATGTACAACAGTAAAGAGAAGACTCAGGGGTGCAGGCCTTATGGGAAGAATTGCAAAGAAAAGGCCACTTTTGAAACAGAAAAAAAAAGAAAAGGTTAGAGTGGGCAAAGAAACACAGACATTGGACAGATAATTGGAAAAGAGTGTTATGGATCTTAACCCCATTGAGCATTTTGGGATCAGCTAGACTGTAAGGTGTGTGAGAAGTGCCCAACAAGACAGCCACATCAATGGCAAGTGCTACAGGAAGTGTGGGGTTAAATGTCACCTGAGTATCTGGACAAACTGACAGCTAGAATGCCAAGGATCTGCAAATCTGTCATTGCTGCACATGGAAGATATTTTGAGGAGAACTCTTTGAAGTAGTTTAAGAAGTTCTGAAAAAAAAATTCAAATTGTAATAGTAATTTTTCACATTATTAATGTCCTGCCACTTTGGTAATAAAAGAACAAATTTCTTTCCATGTGAGCAAAATCTGTACATTAATCCAAACTTTTGGCAACCAGTGTATATTACTATTTTTTCCTCCAATGCTCCAAACACTATGAGATTGAGAATAACTTCACAAAAACCTTATCATATAACATTACATATAAATATTCATAACATAAAACACACCCTTCTGTATTTCTTCTGCAACTAGATTCAGTCTAGCTTCTGGGCATGAGTCTCAGCAATTACATGTTGTGTCTTAAAAGCTGGTACCTCAATAAAGACAACACAGAAATGTTCTGTCCAAAGATGATGATCCTGAGTGGTAAATATGGGCTTTATTGAGCTTTTATTTACACTCACACAACAGAACCCCTTCTGGCTTTGCACTGTGGACTCCCGCTGGGAAAAAAAACCGTCCCGGAATAAAGCCCTGCCCTACAGTTGATTTCCAATTACTTCTCAAACCAAAACACCATTAAAAAGTGTTCTGTTCATTTTCTTTTTTTTTTTAGTTTTGACAGAAAATGGCTACTGTCATGCACCGAGTTGTTTCAAGGATTAGCCCCTTTGTTTTAACCCTTGATCACTGCATAAACACCATGACTAGTACTAAGACCTATTCATGGTCACTTATGAGTGATCTGCTGGATAAAAGCATGGGCCTGCCGAGGGTCGCGGTTACCAAGGCTACGATGGCTGGAGAGAGGACCATAGCTGAATCCTTCTGTGCAGCAAAAAAACGCCTTGGGATTTACATGATTGGCAGTGATTGTTGCTGTTGTCTCCCAAACAAAAGTTTGCTTCATCAGGATTCGAAAGGCAAAGGCACTCACTTTGGATGCATATTTATCATGGTGGTTTAGTTTTTGTTCTTTTTCAAGTTGCCTTAGAGCAATTTTATCTTCTCTGTAGTGGAGCAATGCTGCAGAAGTTAAAAAACTTAAAAGGAATTCTAACAATAAAAATTTAAACATTGGCTTTTTTCATTTTGCTATGCCTTGTGCACTGTATGCACAGCTCTCAAATCTCTTGTTTGCAGGATCACATGCTTGTTATTCTTAGTCCAAATTTCAGTCCACCTAGTCTAGCTCGTCTAGCCATAAATCCTGGTGGATTTGTTGTGGTCAGACATGGCCTCCCCCTTTCCTCCCACCCAAGAACTTCCCCGTTCTCCTATTGGCTGTTTCCAGACTCTTGGGAGTATGCACATGCTTTATATAGTGATCTACTTTAAGCATTGCACAATAAAGAGGGGGTGACCGCAGTTTAGGGTAAGCATGCCTTTTTGCTCATTTGAAATGAAACTTTTTTCTTTTCTTTTTTTTTTTTTTCAAAAACTTTATGCATATTGTTTTCCTGGAAAATGTAAATTATTTTTTTTAAACATGTTTGAAGAGATCAGTTGACATTCTTTTGAAAAGTTGACTGCATATCTGTAACAGATTCTTGAATAAAGCATGCTTTAATACATTGTGTACAATATAATTTTATGTCATTTCCAGGGCAAATCAATGGCAGTAATATGGCTCCATTAGAAATCATCTTTATCACATCAGCACTGCTGGCTGGGACCCGCGCTGCAGGTAATGCCATGACTTAATGTCAAACTTACTCAGGCATACTGTAGTAACATTGTTGTGGTTAGCTACTTTGAAACTGTAGCTTGCCAAGCTACAATCTAATAATGATTTAAATTAGATAAACTACGATCAAGCTACTCTTGAGATAAAGTTATCTACACTTCAAGCTACTAACAAAACAGAGCTAACTACATTTAAGCTATTTCACCCTTAAATACATAGTTGTTTTGCCAAACATTATTATTTGTAAATGGATCTACAAAATGACCAGATAGTGTTAATTTTCAAAGTATTTTCAAGACAAATGGTAAATAATAGAACAAAATTTATTCTGTTAAATATTTAAGTTTTATTTTTTTATAGGGGATATCTGGAATTCTTCAATGCTGAAATTTTATGAGACGCAACTGGCTGTCAAACACATTTAAAGCTACACATAACAAACAAGCTACACATATGTATTTTCTCAAGCACTTACTGAGTCTAAAAAGATATAAAAACATTTTGTTTTTACAAAATCAGTAGAAACCCGAATGGCAATAGCCATTTAAACTGTTTATATGTTGCACTTGCTATAGTTTACTTCCACGTTGCTTCTTCATCAAATAACAATGTCAAATTTAAAGTCAATAACTAAAAAAACCACCTTGAGTAACAAAAAGCACGTATCCACCTTATTTTGCAACGTGGAAGTAAGCAAGTGGCTGTGTTTCTGGCTAGTGTGACAGAGTTCCACTGTTAATGACAACAATGTAAATAACTAGAAGGATTAAAAGACCAGAATTTTGTGATATGGGCTTATATACTATTACACAACCACAGGATGTACAGCAGAATAATATGCCAATGTCATGTAATTTTCTAACATCAGCATTTAACGTAAATGAGTAAGATCATTCACTTGTTGCTGTGTGTTTTTATTAAAGAGACGATAATAAAATCTCTTACTTTACCGAGAGCGTGACAATGCAGTTTTTGTTTTTATGTCTCCATGTAAACCTAGGGTTGCCACCTCATCCCTGTAAAATTCCTGGACATCTGATTAATGACCAAAAAAACGTATTGCTGGCCATTATACAAGAAATAAAACATTGTTTATGATGGTTTACTCCTTGATTAATATGGAAATTGCCACATATATAACATATATTGCAATCCAACAGAATCCTCATCACAGATGTGGTATGTCCAGGGTAATATAATACAAAGCATAATGTCCCATGAGCCAAAGCAAAAATGTCTCATGGGACACTCTCAGTGAGTTGGCATAATGTTGTCAATCATAGAGTAAAATTGGCAGGACTTATTCAGGATTGCTTAAACAGTTGCATGACTATAACTTAAGAAGGCATATCTGGTGCATATCTGGCTACAATTAGATGTATATTCTTTACAAAACTGCATGCTTTGTCAATGAAAATACATTTTAATAAAATTTAAAAATTAGATTGGTTGAGCTATTACACAATATGTATGAACAACAATGTAACTGCTTTTTGTTATGTGAAAATATCCAGCATGCTATAGTCCATGGTGTTGGGTGTATTCTGATTACAAAATAATTAGTTATTGTAATCTAATTACTTTAAGATGAAAACAGTATAACTTTAAATGTTAAATTCTTGTAATTAGATTACAATTACTGATTTTAAATGAAAGTTAATGCTTTCAAGTATCAGTCTAAAGCTGAGACCGAACAAAAGATTAAACCTTCATTCGTGATTTAAAAATTCACATACAGTACACATTCATCATGTCTCAAGATTCAGGATGTCTGCTAGTTGTTGTGGACTACTCTGTATTAAAAACAATGATCAAAACAATAAAGGGAGCAACTTACAAGTGCACTAAGATTCTTCAGCCAGACAAGAGGGGCACTTTCCCAACATTTGGTAAGCACTCTCTTTAGAGAACTCTCACTGCATTTGTTCCGCTGCAGGAGGCAGTGCACATTAACAAGCGAGCTTTTGTTTATCCACAGCTTTGAAGTCTCTTTTGGTCAAAGTTAGATTATTGGCCGTGACGCAGAAGCTGTAGCACAAGTGGGGCATTGTCTACACTTTGGCTAAATTTGGGAATATTAGTGGCTGTTTGAAGACTGCAAAGTACATCACAGCATGACAGAATGCTTCATTAGCAGCCAAGTGTACTGCCCTTGTCAAATTAAGAAAAGCAGTGATATATATATATATTTTTTTTCCTGTTACTATACTTATGTCATTAGGGATTCTTGTCTTGTTTCTAATCACTAATTGGAAAATTGTATCAGTTCTCAAAAAAAAAAAAAAAAACCTGACATAACAGCCAATTAAAGAAAATTAGATTCATATGATGTTGGTATAATTACAGAATTAATAGTTGTATATCCCAGGGCAAACATCACTTTTACCATTGCTCATAATTAGGGTTTGGGATTTAAAATAAATCCTTAACTCTAAGCATTAATCTTATATGTAACTCATCCCTCAACGTTGTTGTTCTACGAACAAGACTGATACCTCTAATCGTTGTGGCTTGTTAAGAATAGCTGTGCTAGAAAGTGCAACATTGCCTTTCAACTTTTTCAGCTGTCTTGATTCTTGAAGTTTTTTTCCCATTTTTTTTTTTTTTTTTTGCATAGGGAGTTCAAAAAATCTTTCATAAAATAGTTCTAATCCATAAACTAAACCAACCAGCTTCGAGGTGAATCACAACAAAACAAACTTTGATTTGAAGCAAAAAAGTATTTGAAAATCAAACAAAAAGACGTTTACAATTAGTCATTTAGCAGAAGCTTTTATCCAAAGTGACTTACATAAAATGAGGAACATGAGCAATTCATCATACAAAAGCCAACAATATTCACAGTTTGCACTGCTATGTTCTATTCGTAGCTGGAGTAGTACAGACTTTAGAGCAGAAGAAAGAAAATTATTTCTTTATATTATAAATATAGAACACAAGTGCCTTGTGTTTTTGGACTGATATAGTGCTCATGGAAAAGATGTGTCTTCAGCTCTTTTCTGAATGTTGAGAAGGTCTCAACAGATCAGGTGGGAGTTGAAAGCGCATTCCACCACTGAGGAACAGAAAATATGAATGATCAGGAGAGTGACTTTGTGCCTCGTTGCAATGGAACCACAAGGTGTGGCTCATTCTTTGATCGCAGGGAGCGAGAGGGGACAAAAACCAGGAAGAGTGTGTTGAAGAGGGTTCTATTCCATAAGCTGTCATAAAGGCCAAAGTCAAAGCCTTGAATTTGATGCAGGCAGCTACAGGTAGCCAGTGGATTGAGATAAAGAGGAGGGTGATGTGGGACCCCTTTAGTTAGATTGATACCAGACACGCCGCTGTGTTCTGGACCAACTGCAATGGCTTAATTGTGTTAGTGGGGAGGCCGGCCAACAGAGCACTGCAATAGTCAAGTCTTTATATGACAAGAGCTTGGACCAGGACCTCCGCTGCATATTCAGCCAGAAAAGGTCTGATTTTCCTGATTTTATAAAGCACATACCTGCAAGACCAGGTAGTTGACAAGATGTGGCCAGTTAAGTTTAGCTGGTCATCAATCACCACTCCCAGGGTCCTGAATGTCCTTGTTGGTGTTAGTATTGTTAAACCAAGATGAATTGTGAGGTTGTGTCAATAGATGGTTTGGCAGGGATCACCATAAATTCTATCTTGGCAAGGTTGAACTGAAGGTGATGTTCCTTCATCCAGGCCAAGATACCTGAAAGGCAGGCTGAAATACAAGCTGAGATGGTGGAGTCGTCTGGCTGGAATGACAGGTTGAGCTGCGTATCATCTGCGTAACAGTGATAGGAGAAGCCATGTGCCTTTAATGATGGGTCCAACTGATGTTGTGTAGATCGAGAAGAGGATGAAGTCCAAGGCACTTATCCCTGAGGAACACCAGTGGTTAGCTGGTGTAACTTGAACACATCTCTCCTCTCCGAGTCGCCTGTGAGGTATGACTCGAACCAGCCAAGAGTGATGCCCAAGTTGGAGGGGGTGGACAGAAGGTGGTTAGCTGTGCCAAGGGCAGCAGAAAGGTCAAAGAGAATGAGGACAGATTATTTGGAGTTAGCTCTTCCCAGTTGCAGAGTTTCAGTTACTGATAGGAGAGCAGCCTCCGTGGAATGTCCTTTTTTTAAACCAGATTGATGACTGTCAAGTAGTTTGTTCTGTGAAAGAAAAGCAGACAGCTGGTTAAATCAACCCTCTCTAGAGTTTTTGGCAGGAAAGTTAGGTGAGAAACCAGTCTGTAGTTATCATCTACTGTAGGGTTATGTGTTGTTTTTATTAGCAGTGGTGTTACCTTAGCCTGCTTAAATGTGGTTGGGAAAGTTCCAGTTGTAAGGGATGTGTTTGTAGTGAGAATCACACTGGCACTATTTAAAATGAACTGGGCCTCACACAAGACACCAAAGTATGTGGTGATTTTTGATCACCTGTAACTGAAGGTGTGTATATATGAATGAGTATAAATATCAGACGACCACTCCCTCCATCCTCGGGGCATCAGCTAAGAAGTTTCACCTTAATAGTTTAAAAAATGATCCAAATAGACCATTCAATAAATTTAAACTATGTAAATTGGAGGAAGCTAGTCATCTAAACAATCTGAAGGATTTGTGAGATTCAGCCTAACCCTTGCTGTATAGAAATTGCAAATACCCTGCCTTGTTGTGATTACTTGTTTAAAGCCAATGTACTGGACATTATATGTTGCTTACAAGAGATGAATAAAACTACAACTGAACTGCTGTTATATGTAAAATATTTTATACATTTAAACAATGATGGCATTTGTATACAATTTGTTACTTATTAGCATTGTATATATTAAACATGGATAAATTATATACAGTTAAAGTACAGAGTGAACAGGAAGATGGTGTTGAACAAGTCTGAACCGGTTTGAACATGTACAACAGAGAAGATGGTTGCAGAGTATTGGCACAGGTCCAAACTGCACAGCTTTGAACTTGAGGTCAATGAGAGAGACAAGAGTGTTTTGCTGTACAAGTATTTTATTAGACAGAGAGAAGAAACATGCATTAAGCTAGAACAAACCTATATATATATGTCATAAAATGAAAGAACGATATATTACCATGAGTGGAGCATGGAGTTCTGCAGGCGAGGCGAAATGGAAGGCACCAAAGGAAAATTCTCCATGTTTGACATGAAGAAGCAAGAGTGAAGGCTATTTAAAGGGACTTTGAAGCCGTTTGCAAAGTTTCAACTGACTTCATCCATAGAGGAGACATGTGGGGAAGTCTCTGTTCAAGACACGGCTTCAAAGCTACAACTGATGTCATCGATGGACACGATGTCTATAAAAAGCTGATGCAGAGATAAGAAGATCAGATACTGATGCGACGCAGTGTCTCCAACGCTACGAACTTCCAGCAATGATGCCTTTGAAAAAGACTAGTTTTGTATTTTGTATTTTTAACTTACCTATACATTTTGATTGCTAAGAAAATTGTAACTAATAAAATTATTTTATAGATTCTTTGGGTTGTAAGTATAATTTATGCTTATAATTTAGGACAGATTCGACTTTACCTAACCTGTGAATAATAAAAATAAGGTAGAAAGGTGTTAATTTGCTACACTGTAAAACACCCTTTAGAGCTCTTCTGTATCATCAACACAAGAAAGACACTGTTGTAATAAAATGAGTTTTATTTACAAAAGGTAAACAAGAATAACTAACAACAACTACAAAATGATACTAATATGCTAAAAGATAAAATAAATGAATAGGTAAATATAGTGCATAGGATGGAAAGATGCAAGTGGTTGAATTGGATGTAGCAATGGCAAAGTATGACTATTATCTTATGAAAGATAAATTGCTGTTTCTCTGTTAATTAATAAGGTGAAAACCTTATTTCTATTTAAACAAATAACTAAAAGACTATTTGCAAGACATTTTATACACAGGTTATGCAATCCAAAAACATTATAAAATCATAAACTGATAGTATACACTAATGCCATGGTCTCTGAAAAGAGGTTTAGTAGTGATATTTACATTCTCCTTGATCGGTCAATGAGTTCGGTGATGGCGGCAACTTCCACTGGGCTCAGGGCCACATTACAGTGAGGAAGGAGCTGGATTCCACTTCAACAGCCTTGGACACAAAGGAGCTGAGGAATGCTGATCTCCTGGAAGCACCGAGAGGGTTCTTGCAATCTGGAACATGCAGATATACAGCCCTTATGTCAGTGCAAGTTTCTTTATCTGGAACACGCAGATGCATGAAACTTGAAGAGAAGGTTTGCTTGCCAGGGTTATCTCCCTGAACATGGCGTTGCTATAGTCTCTTGTTTTGAGACTTGGTACTTGGTCAATCTTCTACAGTTTCTCTCTCTCTCTCTCTCTCTCTCTCTCTCTCTCTCTCTCTGTGTGTGTGTGTGTGTGTGTGTGTGTGTGTGTGTGTGTGTGTGTGTGACGTGGAGACTTAGCACATTGGATGATTGTATTCTGTTACATCTCCAACCACTCAGACTGGAGATTCAGAACAAAGTTGATCTGTTATAGTCTCCTTCAGAGACTCAGAACTTTTTAGTTCTATTTGTGTCCCTCATGGAGTGAGACCAGAACATTTAAAGATATGTTGTATTCTGTCACCATCTCTCCCTTGGTGCGTGAGGATGTTGTAAGGATGCTTTATACCTTTCTGATGAGGATGAGATTTCAGTTTGGCGCCTTCCTGTTTCAGGGTTATGATTGACTGCTGATATAATGGGGGGCCAAAAAAGTGTGGCCCACCCTGCCTCCTCAGTGTGGAACTTTTTGTTTTTTTATTTTATCCCCTTTTCTCCGAGGTCGGTTGCCGAGCGCAGTTCCTGCTTCAGATCTGGGGCGGAACTACCGATGTTCCGATGTTCACTCTAGTTTTCGCTCAACCACGATCACGTTCCCGCTTAGCCAAATGGGATTCAGTAAATGTTTTTTTTTTTTTTGGCTTACTTTGAGTTTGTGTAGTAGTCGGTGTTGTGTTTGGAGCCGGCCGTTTGCTGGATTCCATCTCTAAGATAACCTTACCTAGTGTTGCAGACTATCTGTTGACACTGTTAAATAGCGGAAGCACTGAGGCAAGGCTCTCGGGAGCGCATAAAACATCACATCCTTTGGATTTTTCCTGCAAAACGACCCGCTCCCTTCGCATGAAAATCAGTCGACAGGCTTTAATAGGCAACCTAGGAAGTCCGGGAAGGGCTCATTTTTTAAGTTGCATTACAAGCCGTTCACACATTGGCAAAAATAAGGCGAATATTACATGAAAATTTTTTACATATTGCACCTTTAAGTAACAAGTTAGTCCATTTGAGCCTTCTCCCAGTTCATCCATCAGTTATTTTCAGCACTTCCGGAGCAACAAGTGCAATGGCTAATTTTTTAGAACCACCTCAGCTCTGACGGATCCTATGCAGCATTGCAACGTAAACAATATGTGGCACACATATTGGTTGTTGCATTCGCATTTAATTTTGTAGATTTGATTGATTTGAAAAGTTATTACATTGTATTCGTATATATAGTTAAGAATTAACGCAATATTGTGTGGTATCGTGAAATTACTTGGTATCGTGACACTTTAGCTGGTATAGTATTGTAAGATATGATTGTGGTATCGTGACAGCCATACTAGTGATACAATTACTGTTCGGGTGAGGATAAGTTCTGGTTGTTTTCCTGCTCTGTATGTTGCAGGGGTGTGTATTCTTGTAGGGTCAAACGATGGCGGAAGAGCTAAGATGTCAGCCACTGGACATTTGTATAGGAGAATGTTGAAGTCCCCAAGGACCACTAATGGAGTGCCATGCTCAGGAACAGAGAACAGCAGCATATCTAGTTTTTTGATGACGTTGCCTAGTTGACCTGGATAGATAAACACAAAGTAAATTTTAGCAGGATTAGTCATGGTAATTGCATGATATTCAGAAGCTTTGTTATTGCAGAGATATGGGAGGGAAATTAATTTACATTTATTGTTGAAAAGGAGCAAACAATTTCCTCCACACTGGCCAGTCAGACGAGGGGTGTAGGTGAAATCAAAGTCAGTCGAGAGGGGTGAGAGGGTCACAGTGTTGTATGTGCCAATCCATGTCTTGGTCAGAGCGAAAATATTGAGCTTTGTCTGATTGCCGAAGGCAGGGATGAAGTGACTGGCAGTTCCACAGTCCAACCGAGAAAGAGAGGGACTGTGGTGAGGCAGTACCAAGTGGCCTTAGGTACTGTGTGGTGCATTGTCTACAACACGTTTATGTGGATTTTCACGTAGAATAAACAGGAACACACTGAAAGAAAATTTTACAAGCATGACAAGTAGAAAAAAGTGTAAAATAAAAGAAGGAATGAGGGAAAACTCAGCATAGTAGATGGAGCCTTGTCAGTGGACTCGCGCAGGTAGACTCGCAGGTCTTTACCCAAGTTAGGTCTTTACACGAGAAGGGCTGCACACCTGGGCTGCTGCTTCCACTGCCGCAAATCATCAATTAAATACTTGATTGGTAATTGATGCACAGCAGAGTCCACCACTTTAAATTAGCAACTCAAAGTCTACAAGGCACTAAAAGTGTTACGTTTCTTAAACTCCAGCACAATTGCTCTAAACTAGCCACTAATTAACAAAAGTCATCAATGAAGTGCAGTTCCATTTCCTGGCTAACAACAGCTACAGTACTAGTCCAGTACAACACAAACACAGCAAGCAAAACTACAGCTGCTGTTCACTCAGATAGACAAAATTCTTCCAAAGGTAAAAGACTGTGTACTTAATGCCTTTAATGAGGGAATGAACTACAAGAGAGTGAAAATAGTGTTTGAGAGTGTAGGGAGACCAACTCGATTACATCATTCACAATGCATCATGAAAGTATGCAATCACTGCAGAGCGCTTTTGCCGTGGGTAAGGGGGTTTAGTGGAAAGGAGGAGGCGAGAACCGGCTTGACAACTTAAATAATAATTTATTAACCAAAGAAACACAACCAAAACACACAACTGAAAACACACAGTACAGCTGCCTGCAATTCTCTCTCTCTCGAACTGTTGTCCCCGGCCGCCTTTATCCCTCGCGTGCCCCCATCGGGCTGATTGGGGACCGGGTGTGTCTCATTCCAGCCCGGCCCCGCCCTCCTCGGCTCTACACTCCTCCCGGCGTTGCCTCAGGCCGGGGAGCCCCCGGCATGACGTACAACCCCCCCACCCTTCCTCTCCGGGGGGGGGGCGTGCCTTATGCCCCGACTGCCGGCGGGTCCTCCCCACCTTCCTCGACCTGGGAGGAGACAGGAGGAGAAAAAACAAACACAAAATGGCGAGGGAAAGGCCAACACGGAGCGACAGAGAGAGAGAGAGGAGAGAGAGAAAAAGAAACTCACCGGTTCTCTGATGCACCGGCGCGTGATCCTCGATTACTACTCCACCCTCTCAGGTGGACTGCAGCCGCTCCTCCCCGGGCAGACCGGAGTCAGACCTCCGACCCCCAGCGGACAGAATGCCCCTCCGCGTTCCCGGTGTCCCGTGGGGACTCTCCTCCGCCCCTGGCAGCGGCCCTACCACTCCAGGCAGTCAGGGAGTTGCTTCCCTCCTCCCCCCGCGGATGGCAGTCTTCTCTCGACCCCTCCGCGTTCCGGGGGACGGCAGGGCACTCCTCCGCCCCCGGCAGCGGCTCCCTCGCTCCAGGCGGTCGGGGAGTCCCGTCCCCACTCGCCTCGCTACTCCATCCCCCGTCGGACGGCAGTGGCGCTCCCCTGGGTGGACGGCAGTGTCGAGGACTCTGCGACGGGAATCCCTCCTCCTTCCCGGGTTTCGGCACCAGTGTAAGGGGGTTTAGTGGAAAGGAGGAGGCGAGAACCGGCTTGACAACTTAAATAACAATTTATTAACCAAAAAAAAACACAACCAAAACACACAACTAAAAACACACAGCACAACTGCCTGCAATTCTCTCTCTCTCGAACTGTCATCCCCGGCCGCCTTTATCCCTCGCGCGCCCCCATCAGGCTGATTGGGGACCGGGTGTGTCTCATTCCAGCCCGGCCCCACCCTCCTCGGCTCTACACCGTGCTTTACTAGCCTTGACTCTCTGACAAGTGGATTTTCCCCCTCAGTAAAATTGGTAGTGTAGTTCTTCAGTAGCAATTTTGCTAATAAACAGTTTTTTGTTTTTATGAAATGTGGACTGATTGCATCAGCAGAAGCATAAACTGTCAATTAACAACCTTGAATCTTATGGCAGGTTTTTAAAGGTTTATACAGTGTGTTATCATTACAAATCGATACCCTTATGGAAAAAAATAATAATAATAATAATAATAATTTTTTAATAATTTTCTTTATTTATCACACATTATACATTTGCACATATATGATGAAATTCTTCTTTTTCACATATCCCAGCTAGGCTGGGGTCAGAGTGCAGGGTCAGCTATGATACAGCGCCCCTGGAGCAGATAGGGTCAAGGGCCTTGCTCAAGGGCCCAACAGTGGCATCTTGGCAGTGCTGGGGCTTGAACCCCCGACCTTCTGATCAGTAACCCAGAGCCTTAACCGCTGAGCTACCACTGCCCCTCAACATGATAACATGATACTCTGTTAAGCAATCAGACTTACAATTTTTGCTTCGTGAACAAAAAAATTCCAAAGACTTACATTGAAGTAGGTATCCGAGCCATAACTAGAGATCAGAATATCAGAGACTTGGGGTGGAATCTTTTGGAACCTTTGCAACTAGCAAGCAATCCTCTATCAACCATTCAGAACACCTCAGTGTAACATCTCAGTCCATGAATCATTCATCCAGTATTCAAAGATCACCATCGCCTGAATACTAACCAGATCAGGAACTACAACTCCAAGCACCCATTGCTCCTGCCATCTTCCACACATGTTCCCAGTTTTATAATTAGCCTCTTGTGTATTTATACCCTGCATTTTCTCTACATCTGTGTGAAGTATTGCCAGTTTCACCTGCCTTACCAAGCGGTTCCCATTGTTGTCTAGATTTCACGTATATCTACTTTTCTGCCTGTTTTCCCATCTTACATTTTTTGGATTATTGCCCTGGATTTATTTGCTGTATTTGGATTGCCTGTGAATGACCTCTGCCTGGAATATATATACGTTACCTGACTTTTGTTTTGGATTATTCCCTTTATTATATTGCTTAAACTTCTGCAAATGGATTCTAATCAGCCTCCAGTCTCCAGTATGTTACAGAATACTTCGCACGACCAGAATCCAGTGGAAGTGTTTCAACTCCAATTTCATATCAAAATGAGTTACTCAAGGAATATCAAGGACAATTTATGAATTTAGGTGCAGCCAACAATCATTTGACTCATTACATTCGGTCTCTGCCTTCCCCTCGACCAGAACTGGTAAGACTATCTCTGCCTGACAAGTTTGATGGTTCTGCTGATAAATGCAAGGGTTTCTTAAGACAATGCTCCATCTACTTCTCTCAGCAACCAGAATCATTTAAGAACAGAGACTCAAAATCAGCGTTTGTCATGTCACTGCTTACCGGCAAAGCCTTAGAGTGGGCTACTGCTGTTTGGGACAATGATGACCAAATCAGAGATTAATTTCCATATTTTTCACAACAAATCCAAGAAGTGTTTGAATATCCTGCTGGAGGCTGGGATGTGTCCATTCAGCTTTTGCATTTACGCCAAGGCAATCAGTCTGCAGCTGATTATGCAGTGCGCTTCCTAACAATTGCTGCTCAGAGTGGATGGAATGATGTGGGCTTAAAATCTGTTTTCTGTGAAGGATTAAGTCCCATGCTACAAGCTGAACTAGCCTGTAAAGACGATTCACTGGCCCTGTCATCTTACATCACGTTAGCCATAAAAATAGACAATTTGCTGTGCAATAATCCACGTGCCAAGCTGCCATCAGTAAGCCCTGAAGTCATGGATTCCACTAAGGCTGAACCAGTTGAAGCGATGCAAATTGGACGGACCAAGGTCTCTATTGAGGAACATTCTCGACGATTACAGGAATGACTATTTTACTGTGGTCAACCTGGTCATCGCTGCATCTCATGCCCCAATAAACCCAACACTGCTGACTCACATGGATATAAAGTAAGTGTAACTTCGTTTGCTGCCATCACAAACCAAAATTGCACCCTTCCAGTAACACTGCATTGTGCTAACAAAACATAGTCTGTTACAGCGTTAACTGACTCTGGATCTGCTGTTAATCTCATTCATTGTAAACTGGTCCAAGAATTCAACATACCCACTGTGCCCTGTTCTCCGCCCATTCACAACACTGCAGTAGACAATGGACCCATTGGAAAAGGGCACATCACACACCAAACAGTGCCTGTAAAGTTTCAAGTGGGTTTATTTCACGTTGAAAAACTTATCTTGCATGTTATTTCCTCTCCACACTATCCCGCTATCCATGGCTTTCACTGCATGATCCGCAGATTTTTTTTGATGGAAGGAGGGTAAACTGATCCATTGGTCCCCATTTTGTCAATCAAATTGTTTCGTTTCTGACCTTACCCTACCTTGTCTAACCACAAAAGTCGAAAGTCCATTGTTATTTTCTCCAACTAACATTCCAAGGGAATATTCTGATCTCACTGATGTCTTCAGCAAGACCAAAGCAACACAGCTGTCACCACACAGACCTTGGGATTGTGCCATCGATCTTCTACCCAACACCTCACCTCCCAGAAGTAAAGTAGACCCACTATCACTCCCAGAAATCCAAGCCATGGAGGAATATCGAAAAGGCCCTGGAGTCAGTGTTCATAAGGCAATCTACATCCCCCGCTGCAGCTGGTTTCTTCTCTGTTGAGAAAAGGGATGGGGGTCTTCGACCCTGTATCGACTATAGAGGTCTGAATTCCATCACAATTTAATACCGATACCCTCTACCTGTAGTACCTTCGGCACTTGAACAACTATGAGGAACTACAATTTTCACAAAGTTAGACCTGAGAAGTGCATACAACCTAATATGTATAAGAGAAGGAGATGAGTGGAAAACTGCTTTCCTCACCACTAGGGGGCAGTATGAGTATCTGGTAATGCCCTATGGACTTGCTAATTCTACCTCAGTTTTCCAAGCCTTTGTCAATGAGATTTTCAGAGATCTGCTCAACCAGTTCATCATTGTCTACATTGATGACATTCTGATCTACTCTAAATCCAAGGAAGATCATGTTAAACACATCCGAATGGTACTCACTCGTCTTCTCCACAATTAACTATGTCAAGGTTGAAAAATGTGAATTCCATGCAACAACCACCACGTTCCTGGGCTATATCATTGGTCATCTCGGAGTAGAGATGGACCAATGCAAGGTCAGGACAGTCACAGAATGGCCAACTCAAACTACTATCAAGGAACTTCAGCAGTTCTTGGGATTCGCAAATTCTATTGGCGATTCACCAGAAACTACAGTACCATTGCCTCTCTAGTCACCTCTCTACTGAAAGGAAAGCCCAAGAAGTTGGACCGCTCAGGAGGCTTTTGACCGACTTAAGACTAGCTTCACTACTGCCCCCATACTCAAGCATCCAGACCCCAATACACCCTTCACTGTAGAAGTAGATGCCTCAGATTGCGGGATTGGAGCCATCCTGTCTCAGCGTCTTGGTAACCCTGCTAAATGATATCCATGTGCTTATTTCTCCAGGAAGCTCTCCCTTGCAGAGACACACTATGATGTCTGTAATAATGAACCCCTACTCATCAAAGCTGCCAAAGAATGGAGACACTGGCTGGAGGGAGCTCTTCATTCTTTCCAGGTGATCACAGATCATAAGAACCTTGAATAAATTAAGAATGCCAAGAGACTAATTCCAAGGCAAGCCCGTTGGGCTCTCTTTTTTACCAGATTCAACTTCACAGTTACGTACCAACCAGGCAGTAAGAAAGAGCGTCTGCTTTGCCAATCTCATATTTGATTCACCCAATTCATCATCTGAGGCTGAGCCCATCCTACCCCATCAGTCGTCATTGCTCCAGTAGGATGGGACATTATGGAAGAAATCCAGCGCGCTCAACAGGAACACCTGTCACACCCTGAGTGCCCACCAAACAAGCAGTATGTTCCCCAGAACATCATACAATGGGTTCACACTTCTCTGAGTTCTGGCCATCCTGGCATCCAAAGGACCACAGCATTGGTACATAACTGTTTCTGGTGGCCTACCTTGAATACTGATGTTACCTCATGTCAATGCATGCCATGTCTGTACACTAACACTCCCAAACAACTACCAGCTGGTCTCTTGGAACTATTACCAATCCATCAATGACCATGGTCATATATTGCCATTGACTTCATCACAGACCTTCCCAACTCTAATGGTTCCACCACTATCATGGCAACCATTGATTGTTTCTCCAAATCATGTCGGTTAATTCTTCTGAAGGGACTGCCCACAGCTATGGAAACCACTGAAACGCTGTTCCATCAGGTATTCAGGATTTATATACTGCCAGAATATATTGTCTCTGACAGAGGACCACAGTTCACATCCCGGGTATGGCAAGCTTTCTGTAATCTCAACAATAATATCAGTTTAACATCTGGTTATCACCCTCAGGCAAAAGGTCAGGTGGAGAGGCTTAACCAAGAGATTGGACAATTCCTTCTGTCCTACTGTAGTAGGGAACAACATCGATGGAGTTCTTTCCTTCCATGGACTGAGTATGCCCAGAATTCCCTCGTTCATTCATCCACTGGACTTACCACCTTTCAGTGTGCTAGGTTACCAGCCGCCCATGTTTCCGTGGTCTTGGGAACCCTCTGAGGTTCCTGCAGTGGACGACTGGATCAGGATGAGTGAAAGGGTGTGGGACAGTGCTCATGTCAGGTTGCAACGAGGAATCGGGAAACAAAAGATTCAAGCTGATCGAAGATGCCCATACCCTGACTACCAACCAGGTCAGATGGTCTGGTTATCCACTCGAGACCTACGACTATGGCTACTCAGCAGGAAGTTCAGCCCTTTCAAAATACTAAGACAAGTAAATCCCGTGACCTATAGGCTTGAGTTTACTGCTAAATATCAGGATTTCATCCCTGCTGAAACCAGTCCACACTGCATCTGGTTCTAAGACTGCAGAGTCAACACCTCCACCACCCCTTGAAATCGATGGATCTCCTGCCTACTTGGTCCAGGAGATCCTAGATTCTAGAAGACAGGGTAATAAGATGTAGTACCTTGTGGATTGGGAGGGATACGGCCCGGAGGAGAGATTATGGGTAGCAGCTAAATACATTCTTGATCCATCGCTCATCAATGATTATCACCGTGACCATCCAGATCGTCCAGCACCTAGACCCAGGGGGCACCCTAGTAAAAGAACACCTGGAGGTGTTCCTAGAGGGAGGGATTCTGTAACATCTCAGTCCATGGATCGTTCATCCAGTATTCAAAGATCACCATCACCTGTTCCCAGTTTTATAATTAGCCTTTTGTGTATTTATACCCTGCCTTTTCTCTACATCAGTGCAAAGTATTGCCAGTTTCACCTGCCTTACCAAGTGTTTACCATTGTTGTCTGGATTTCACATATATCGACTTTTCTGCCTGTTTTCCCTTCTCACGTTTTTGGATTATTGCCTTGGATTTGTTTGCTGTATTTGGATTGCCTGTGTATGACCTCTGCCTGGAATATATATACGTTACCTGACTTTCGTTTTGGATTATTCCCTTTGTTATATTGCTTAATAAACTTCTGCAAATGGATTCTAATCAGCCTCCAGTCACGAATACATTACACTCTGTAACTGCTTAGCAATGCCCTGGCAACCACTAAATATCCACAGAAGTGTTACAATATAGTGGGATCCATGAGAATGAATCACAATCTTTTTTTTTTCTTCTATTTTTACTAATTTTACTTATACTATTTTTTTTACATTTTATCTTTGCATCTGTTTTTATATTTGTTTACAACTGACCATTGTCATTGACCATTGTTAAACCAGACTGAGCCAAGCATTTCAATTGCTCTTTCCTGTAGAAAATGTATAATTACAGTTGTAGTGTGAGATTCTTATGGCCTATTAACAAGTTTAATTATATGTTTTGTTTTTAGGACCACAACCATTAAGGGTGACAACGATCAAGGTGAGTTCAATTAATTACATCTGGACAGCTCATTTATGACCTACTGAATTTGGCACAAAGTGAGTAGAGATGAGCAGACATTTTCTCAATTAGTTTATTCTCAATTGAAGATCAGCAGCAGGCTTGTAGAGGGGATTGTGGGATTCAGGTCAGATTTATTTGCTTCCATTTCATCAGGTCCATGCCAGTGTGAGTGCATGATGTCATTCAAACAAACGGAGGACATATTACTGAGAAATTCTGAAATTCATACACATTTTTCTATTCAACCTTTCACTCAAGTTGAAATATTGATTATCATTTGTTTTGGAAAAAGTACTGCATATTAAATTAGAAAACTGTAATTTAGCATTTTCACAAATGAATTTTAGAATGGCACTGTAAATAATGACTTTATTGCCACACATTGCCACTTAAAACCACACTTCTGTACATTTACAGACACCCCTAAAGTAGCAGATCTCTGGCATTTTAAGTAGTATTGTGCAGGATTCTTTAGCACCAGTGGACACTGTATTTTTGATCAGATTTTGGATCTGAGTCAATAATGAAGACTTTAATACATTACAGCTTCATTTTCTGTAATAGCATAATTTTCTGTAAAGCTGCTTTGAAACGATGTGTGTTTAAAGCATTATTCATAAAAATGACTTGATATTTTTATTTATGTGTAATTGAAATTGTTTTCGCACAATCTGTTCAGGAGGAACCATATGTGATGTCTAAAGGCTCTGAGCTGGAAGGTTTCTGTATTGACCTGCTTTCAGCTCTCTCTAAGAAACTGGACTTCAAATATGATGTTCACATGGTGAAGGATGGCCGATATGGCACAACCGATGACAGTGGCAACTGGAACGGTATGATAGGAGAGGTTGTCAGAGGGGTGAGTTCACAAACTGTTGCCATAATTTAAATGTAAAATGCTCCCCTTCATTTCTTCCATAGGGATTTAATAAAATCCTACATGAGAGTTCTAAGCCATGAACCAAACTAACCAGCTCTGAGGTGAATCACAACATTACAAACTTTGATTTGAGGCAAAAAAGCATTGAAAATTGGAAGGAAAAAAAAAGGGGTACAAGACTGTGTACTTAACATCTTTCATGAGGACATAAACTACAATCCCATGAAGGATATGCCAATTACATAGCTGACCTAAAAACAATAAAGATATATAAAACTAGTGATTTAAAGTTGCTGATTATAAGTATAGAAACAGTATGTTCATTTTAATGCAAAATATTCAGACATTCACAAATATACAAGTAGTTTGAGAGTGATGGGAGAGTGACTTGATATTTGCATTCATATTGTGTCATGAGAGGGTGCAGTCACTGCAGAGCTCTTTTGGCTTTTGTTTGCCATGATTCTCTGATAAGGGGATCTTTCTCCTCAGGATTATGGGTAGTGTAGTTTTTCACCACAAATTTCTGCTACTAAGCACGTTTTCTTAAAAATGAAGTCAAATAACGCAGAGTCAAAGCCTCGACCAAAGCAAATACCACTGATTGACAAACTCGGAGCTCACAGTAAGTCTGTCTTTAGTTTAAAGGTTCAAAAGATATTGTTTATCAGTTCTGCTATGAAGAAAATAAATGAGATTTTTACTTCAGAACCCCGACTGGTTCGCTGTATAGACCATTTCAAGGACTGTTTGCAGGTTCAAGGAAGTGACGTCTTTGTCCCTTGAACATTTCCGGCTAGTTGTCAAACTTTAAAACAACAGCGGGAGTTAATACGATTGACTTGTAATAGAATGTCACTATTAAAATTTGGACCATGTTGTTTGGTGACTGGATGCTCCCTGGATGCCTGGAACTAATGGAAATTAAAGTGGATAGACTGCCAAAAGAGTAAGACAGCTGGTTATGTGCAGTAGGCATACTAACATCTGTAGGATATGTAGCAGCACACATTTTATCTCTGGTAGGTAGATGGCTAATTAAGTCAGTATTTCTTTACAGTTTCACTGGTAAGAGTAGCTGGAGCAGTATAGAAGCTAGTGCAGAAGAAAGAGACACAAAGTTTTTTTTTTTTTAATAATATAAAAAAAAACTTACAATGTCTTCAAGTCACATGCTAATAGCTTTATAAGTTTCACTGTTTATAACAGTAGCAATCCAATATTCCCGAACTTTCCATCTCTCTCGTGTAAATGCTCAGTATCAGCAAGACGTCTGGATAAGTCACTTGAGGTAAACGTTTGATGTTCTGAGAAAATTTGTTGACTCAGAGTCTTATTTAAAGGATCCGGTAATGACACTTCATTGTTTATTTTCAGTTTTTGCACATATCTGTTTTGCTCTGTTTTAGCTAGACTCTAAAAGTACACAATAGTCATTTTATTTTGACAGTTCTGGGTTATAAAAATGCCGCTAACGGAAATGCGTTAGGGCAAGACATGCGCAGTAGCGTTCTAATTCCTTTGTTATTGCTTACATCCTTGAAATGGTCTAGATACAGCAGATCAGGTGGAAATTGGCAACTCCCATTGAAAATCACTTCCAGTTGCTATGTTGCTTCAGATTACTTAGGACAGGGTTCCTCAATTAGTTTTCACCAAGGACCAAATTCTGTTAACAATACAAAGCCAAGGGCCACTGCCCTCGATGTTATGACAAAGTGTTGTCATGCTGCTATCATAAGTAGTAGTGGTGTTGTTGTTGTTGTTGTTGTTATTTCTATTATTGTTTTTATTGTTAAAAGACACAACATAAATATTCTGATTTTAAGTTATCTTCTCAGTATTAGTAGCCTGTTTTATTTATTCAAACAATTATGAACATTTTGTTTGTATACAGATACACAACTACACAACTTTGCCTGTTGAAAATTCTTCATTCGCTCCCGTTAGGGGACCATCTGTAATCCGCATATTTGATTTGGCACAGGTTTTGAGCCAGGTGCCCTTCCTGATGCAACCCCCAGTGGCTGGGGGACTCTCACTCACACTTATGAGGCAATTTTAGAGAATTTTACAACATATGCTTCTCATGTGGTACGCGGATGTGTGCGGGGTATCTGAAGACTGTATCACTTGCGTGTCGCGCGATCCACCGATAATCTCTCGCGCAAGTGAATCTCTCGCTCTTCTCTATCCTACTACTGTGTACTAAAGCACTCAGGTGCGCATGCATCAACCAGGCTTTCCTCGATATGTGAGCTCCAGTAACAGAGTAGCGCAGAGTGGATCACATGCACGATTAAACTGGGCATCCCTCGATATCATGCCACATAACAAACCTCACGCGACCCATTTTAATTCTACATGAGAATTTTCTATTTAAAGTGCTATTGTGGGGTAATTCAACCATTTCAATTTGGTGTGAACAGGCCTTTAGCGTGGGCCAAACATTTGTCTCTCCTCCTATTGAAGAAACCTGGCTTAGCCTGTGCTAACAATTATCTAATCTATCTAATATAGAGCTCTTTGAAACAATTAAGATTAAATGAAAGGAAAATACAGTAAATGTGTGTAATCATAATTTTTTTTTTTAAATATATTTGTCTTTCCATTTTCACCCAATTTAGTCCCAAACCATTTTTGTAGTAACTGTCTTAAATTTATTAATTGCTGTAATTGATTAATACTATTTTTTTTTGTTTTTGTTTTTTTTTTGTTTTTTTTTTCTGCTGTTATATTTATTGCTGTACTTATTTGTATTTCTTTGTCATATATAATAAAGAGGTGTTGTGGCTTTTATATTCAGGCATTGCAAAATTTTCCACGAATAATGGAAAAGTAGTGCAAAATCTCTCTTTGATTGTGTGTTGGTGGTGGTCTCTACAGGAAGCCGACATTGCCGTGGCACCGCTAACTCTTACAGCTAAACGTGAGGAAGCAGTGGACATGACCAAACCTTACATGCAGACTGGCATTAGCTTCATCTTGAGGAAGGGTCTGGCCTCTGAAGACTCACACTTCCTCAGTCTGCTCCACATCTTCTCCACTGAGATGTGGATAAGTGTGCTGGTTGCATACCTGTTGACCTCTGTCTGTATCTTCTTGGTGGCACGGTAAGAAGTTTATATAATATTTTAAATTACCAGTGAAATCTGAAAACCATTTTATAATTTTTCTTCTTTACACTAAACCATGCTAAAAAATTTACATTTTTTTGGGCTGGCCTAGCTAATGCACATGCATGTTCTTGAGTAAACTAAAAGGCAATTGGCTATTTAAATTTTAAGGCTGGAGTTCCAGCATTGCAATGCTTCTATCAAAAATGCTGATGTTTTAACTTGAAAGAAATTGAGCATTACAATTTCTCCTTTTCATATGTCTACAAGTGACCTCTGTAGTTCAATATCAATGTGGATACCTGCCATTGCTGCACTAAAGATATGGAATACAACATATACAGAATGATTACCATATTCATATAAAAGTTATTTATATTACTTGTTCAAAAGTTTGGACATTTTTATGTTTTTTCTGTTCTCCAAGGTAGCATTTATTTGACCAAAAATTACAATCATAAACCGTAATGTAAAATATTACTATTTGAAATACCTTTTCTCCATTTTCATACATTTGTCATTGCTATAAGTGGAGAATTCTTGGATGAACAAAGTTTGAAAAAAGCAGCATTCATCTGAAATACATTTATGTACATCTATAATTGTCTGGTTTGGTTCAGCCACCAAATCAGAGAGAAGGAAACTACAACAGACAGTCAGTACTGCTGAGAGGATTATTGGTGCCCCCCTGCCCACCCTCCAAGACCTGTACATCTCCAAAGTGAGGAAACGTGCAGGTAGAATCACTCTGGACCCCACACATCCTGCCCACTCCCTCTCTGAACTGTCGCCCTCTGGCCGACGCTACAGAGCACTGAGCGCCAATACATCCAGGCACAAGAACAGATTTTACCTACTGGCCATTTTCCACATGAACAATTAAACTACCTTCAGGACTCCCTCATAGTGCAATAATGTAAATAAATATCTAATTTACATATGTAAATTCACATTTAATTAATAAACTGTACATACCCCTACCTTGCACATACATTACCACTTACACATGTACATACGCCATTCTATGTTATATGTCCTATTATTTGTATGTCTATTTATACTCTTACCTTGTTTTATATTCTGTGTCTCACTGTAATGTTCTGTGTGCACTTGTTTCTCCTATCACTCAAAAAAAATTCCTTGTGTACGTGAGAATGCTTGGCAATAAAGTTAATTCTGATTCTGAAATAGAAATAGTCATTTGTGACATTATGTCTTTACTGTGTTTTTTATTAATTTGATGCATCCTCAAATGCAATTAAAGTATTAATTTCTTTCAAAAACAAATTTTGCTCACAGCCAAGCCCCGCCCCAGTTCCTTTTTTCCCGGAAGTGCACGAGGAGCTGACAAGGTCATGGGAGGCATCTTTTACTGCCCGGTCCCGATCTTTCAGCTCCCCCACCCTCACTACCCTCGATGGTGGGGCGGCCAAGGGGTATTCGGTGATCACCCCGGTGGATAAGGCGCTCGCGGTGCACCTATGCCCGCAGAGCGCCACCACCTGGAGCGGGCGCCCGAAGCTCCTGTCCAGGGCCTGTAGGTTTACGTCGTCCCTGACGGCCAAGGCCTACGGTGCCGCTGGACAAGCCGCCTCCTCCCTGCACGCCATGGCTCTCTTGCAAGTCCACCAAGCCAAGGCGCTAAAGGAACTGCACGAGGGTAGTTCTGCCCCGGGATTGATGCAGGAACTGCGCTCGGTGACCGATTTTGGCAGGTTTGGCACTCCAGCGCCTGTCTCCCCGCCCCTGCACGCCCAGCTGTGGCACAAATCCGCTCCCGATGTGATGGTCTCCACGGGTCATGAGGACAAGCCTCTTCCTCCCCCGTCCCAGGCTGTTCTGGGGGTGGTCACAAGTGCTTCGATGTCCCTGAACTCAGCACGGCCACGGCATGACATGGCACCTCTGGCTCCGCCTCGCCGCAAGGCCCCACCCGCCGGTACGTCCAACGAGATTGTCCCCTTGGTCCCCCTCACCCGGCGATTGGACGTGTGGCTTGCGCTTTCCAACCCGTCACGATGGCTGGTCCGGACTGTCCGACTCGGCTACGCGATTCAGTTCACCAGGCATCCGCCCAGGTTCAGCGGCATCTACTTCACCTCGGTGAGGGGCGAGAACACCGCTACCTTGTGCACGGAAATCATTACTCTCCTACGGTTGGGTGCGATAGAGCCTGTCCCTCCGGCTGAGATGAAGAAGGGGTTTTACAGCCCCTACTTCATCGTACCGAAAAAAGGCGGTGGGTTGCAGCCAATCTTGGACCTGCGAGTACTGAACTGGGCTTTACACAGACTCCCGTTCAAGATGCTGACACACAAACCCAATCTCCGGCATCAAGATTGGTTTGCGGCGGTAGACCTGAAGGACGCGTACTTTCACGTCTCGATTCTACCTAGACACAGACCCTTCCTGTGGTTTGCATTCAAGGGTCGGGCATATCAGTACAAGGTCCTCCCTTTCGGCCTGTCCTTATCCCCTCACGTCTTCACGAAGGTCGCAGAGGCAGCCCTTGCCCCCCGTTAAGGGAAGTGGGCATTCGCATCCTCAACTATCTCGACGAGTGGCTAATCCTGGCTCACTCTCGGGATGTGTTATGTGCGCACCGGGACCTGGTGCTCTCGCACCTCAGCTGACTAGGGCTTCGAGTCAACTGGGAAAAGAGCAAGCTCCTCCCGGTTCAGAGCATCTCTCTTCTCAGCTTGGAGTTGGACTCGGTCTTAATGATGGCGCGCCTCATGAACGAGCGCGCACAGTCGGTGCTGACCTGTTTGAAGGCATTCAGACAGAAGACAGCGGTTCCACTGAAACTGTTTCAGAGGCTCCTGTGGCATATGGCATCCTCAGTGGTGGCCATTCCACTCGGGTTGATGCATATGAGACCGCTTCAGCACTGGCTCCAGACTCGAGTCCCCAGATGTGCATGGCGCCGCGGGACACATCACATGGCCATCACACCGGTCTGTCACCGCCTCTTCAGCCCTTGGACAGACCTCACATTTCTACGGGCAGGCGTTCCCTTAGAGCAGGTTTCCAGGCATGTCGTGGTTACGACAGATGCCTCCAAAACGGGCTGGGGCGCTGTATGCAACGGGCATGCAGCCGCCAGCTCCTGGACAGGCCCGCGGCTACGTTGGCACATCAACTGCCTAGAGTTGTTGGCAATTCTACTCGCCCTGTGGAGGTTTCGGCTGTTGATCCAGGGCAAGCATGTGTTAGTTCAGACAGACAACACGGCAACAGTGGCATACATCAACCGTCAAGGCGGTTTACGCTACCATTGTATGTCACAACTCGCCCGCCATCTCCTCCTCTGGAGTCAGCAGCACCTCAAGTCGCTGCGAGCCACTCGCATCCCGGGCGACCTCTACACTGCAGCGGACGTGCTGTCACGACAGGTTACCCACAGGGGAGAGTGGAGACTCCACCCTCAGGTGGTCCAGCTGATTTGGAGTCAATTCGGGCAGGCACAGGTAGACCCGAGAATCCTCCAACTGCCTGCTCTGGTATGCCCTGACCTGGCACACAGCTGGCCCCCTGGACTATGTAAATATGCGTTTCCCCCAATGAGCCTACTTGCACAGACCCTGAGCAGGTCAGGGTGGACGAGGAGCAGGTCATCCTGGTAGCACCCTACTGGCCCACCCAGACATGGTTCTCGGACCTCACGCTCCTCGCAACAGCCCCCCCCTGCTGTCAGCTGCTGTCCCCCCCACCTTGAAGTTGTATGTAGCCGCTATAGCGGCACACCATGACACATTGGACGGTAAGTCCTTAGGGAAGTACAACCTGATCATCAGGTTCCTGAGAGGCGCCAGGAGGTTGAATCCCTCCAGACCGTGCCTCGTTCCCTCATGGAACCTCTCTGTAGTTCTTCAGGGTCTATGGTGAGCCCCTTTGAGCACCTGCAGTCAGCTGAGCTTAAGGCACTCTCCTTGAAGACTGCCCTCCTGACTGCGCTCACTTCCATCAAGAGGGTAGGAGACCTGCAAGCATTCTCTGTCAGCGAAATGTGCCTGGAGTTCAGTCCGGGCTACTCTCACATGATCCTGAGACCCCGACTGGGCTATGTGCCCAAGGTTCCCACGACCCCATTTAGGGATCAGGTGGTGAACCTGCAAGCACTGCCCCAAGAGGAGGCAGACCCAGCCCTGTCGTTGCTGTGTCCGGTGCGCGCTTTACGCATCTATTTGGATCGCACGCAGAGCTTTAGAGTCTCTGAGCAGCTCTTTGTCTGCTTTGGTGGACAGCGGAAAGGAAGCGCTGTCTCCAAGCAGAGGATTGCCCACTGGGTCATTGATGCCATAGCTATGGTATATCACACCCAGGACGTGCCGCCTCCTGTAGGGCTATGAGCCCACTCTACCAGGAGTGTGGCAGCCTCCTGAGCCTTGACCAGTGGCGCCTCTCTAACAGACATTTGCAGAGCAGCGGGCTGGGCAACACCCTACACCTTTGCGAGGTTCTACAATCTCCGGGTTGAGCCGGTTTTGTCCCATGTAGTGGCAGGCACAAGCAGGTAAGTCCAGGACAGCTGGCCGGGTGTATCGCTTGTGCATAGCGCCTTTCACCTCCCCTGAGCTGAAGACGTGCGCTGTTGACTCCCAGTAGTGTTCACAAAGTGTGTTCCCTGGATGAATTCCTCCGAGCCCTGTGGCAGACGAGTTTGCGGAGAAACTCACTGCCGGCTCAGTACATGTGCTAACTAAGCCCTGTACTGGGGTAGGTGCTCCGCATGTGTTGGTTCCCCATAGGTGACCCCATGCGACGTATATCTTCCGCTAATTCGTTTACCTGTTAGTAAACTGCGTCTTCCTTGAGCAGAGGCCACTCTGCCCCAGTCACCATGTTTGTGGAAACTCCTCCCCCATTGGGTAGGACCTACCATGGGACTTCTCCACATGACATATTTCCGACAAGGCTCAGCAAGACCATGTGACATATTTCCACTCAAAACCTGAATGAGTGGTTGCATACCAGCTCCTTTTATACCTGTATGTTCGGGTGAGTGGTATGCAATGGGGCTATGGGGGAGTGTCCTTCCACACTACCTAGTTGAAACCTTTGTACAATAACGGCAATTCTAAAATTGGCTATGGTGTTTAAGCCCCGCTCTTAAGCGTGAAGCTGTCCAGTATAAAAGCGGGCTCGCAAACACCATTCCTCAGAGTTTTCTGACTGAGGGACAAAGAGCGCATCACTTGCAACTCAAAGAACTCTGAGTCTGTAGTGTGGCCAGCTTACGCAATGTCTCGTTCACTTCATCTCAGGGAACCAATGTTACATACGTAACCGAGACTTTTCCTTATGATTCAGTTCACTTGACATTGCGTCACTAAGCTGACACTATGGGGAACAGAGCCGCACTACACGACATAACTCTCCCAGAGAGGAAACATGACGCCGCAGTCCCGTGGGACTGCAACCGACATGAGTATGCTGCAAGTGAATGACCCCCATAGTGAGCCAGGAGGGGAACACTCAGAATGGATATATGAACTATAGTCATATAGTATGAATTAACCCCTTTGCAAACCAGTCGGAAAGGAAGTTTTATTTATAATGAAAGTGCTTGTGACTTTATGGGAAATTACAATGGCCTGAATGCAGGCCATACCTCTAGTTGAGTGTGCTTTAACATCAATTGGGCAATTCGCACCCTGCTACTCGTAAGCCAGGGTGATTGCATCAACAATCCAGTGGGAAAGTCTTTGCTTGGGGATGGACATTCTTTTAGATGATGTAATACAATTTGAAAATGAAAGTACGTGTCTTTCAGATCTATCGACGCAAACAAATCGCATGGGTGGACGTGCGATAAGATCCGTTTCTGAGTAATCATTTTGAACAGGCGCTTTGCAAGTGTGCGATTCAAATATCTCAGATCTAAAATTGGCTGAAGCCCACCATCTTTCATTGGGACAAGAAAATAACGTCTGTAAAACCCTTTGTGGGCTTGACAATCTGTAACAACATCTATCGCGTTCTTTGCGAGAAGATTGTGCATTTCGGCTCATAACACCGGCGCATCTTTGGACGGAACCATGGAAGACATAACACCATTGAAATGGGGTGGCCGACGTGCAAATTGGATCATATAACCATGTTCGATCGTTTTTTAGCACCCAGTCGGAAATACCCGCAAGGGCTCGCCATGCGTTCGAGTAATGGGACGAAGGGCAATTTGGTTTGTTCATTGTATGATATAATGCGCCGTTCACCATTGGGAAGTGGTTATGCATAATGTGTGGGATTTGAAGTGGAAAAAGAGTTCTTTATTGAAAAAGTGTGAGTGTCTTGTGCATGTGCAACGAGCACTGTACTCTTTTTTTGCATTCTTTATTTCATGTGACTGAATGTGAGACACAGAAACAACATTTTGAACAACAATATTCCTTTCCCGACAAACAGCAGTGGGGAAGAGGCAAACAGCATTGTATGTCTCCAATCGAGCCTTCTTCAGGACAGGTCCGGAAGGAACGGCAAGCTCTGCATTCCACTTCATAGAGCTGTGCCCGTCAGGAGCACCTTTGCTGTGTGGTGAACCCCCCCCCCCCCCCATTCCATCGGGTGGGGCTCACGGCTTGCACAGCTTTACCGGCAGCTCAGTGGTGAGTTTTGGCAGTGCTGAGGCAGCAGGCGTGGGAGTTTTAGCCGGGCACTAGCTCGAGACAGAGCGGGAGCGAGCTGGTTGTGATGAAGTACTGCTCTGTTTTGTCATAAAATGTCTCATAGCCTGTGACTGCGAGTCGTGAAGTAGTGCTCAGCAAATCTATCCACAGAGCTGCTGAAAAGTCTGGCTGGAGACACCGGAGCATCAAAGAGAGCGGCTTTTTCCACATCACACATTTCTGTGAGGGTCAGACAGATCCAAAACCACAGGGTTGCCCATTGATTTGCCAATGGCCTGTGCAGTGACATTTCGTGGCTCGCAGCGCTAAGTCCGTAGTGGTGCGGAGCTCTTTGAACATCTCTGGATCGTAGCCTTGCTCATCCATTTGCTTGAGGAGCTTAGCTTCGAAAACTTGGAGCAACGCCATCGTGTGGAGTGCTGAACCAGCTTGGCCCACCACTGAGTATGCTTTTCCAGCAAGTGCAGACGTCAGTCGACACAGCTTGGAAGGATGAACGGGGTGTGATTTCCACACCCTGCTACTCAATAGGCAGAGATGTGCTGCTACCGCCTCTTCCACAGGGGGTAGTTGAGCATAACCTTTGTCTTCCCCGTGGTCCACTTTAGTGAGGAGAGTGGAATATCTGTGTGAGCGAGCTGAATAGGGTGTGTGCCAGGATTTTGTCTGTTCATTATGAACTTCCGGGAAGAATGGGGCAGATCTGTGGAATGCCATCTCTTGATGATGTCCGGACTGCAGGAACTATTCATCAAGGTTAGAAATTTCAGGTTCCTCTAGAGGAGACCACTCGAGACATCACATCCAGGACCCTCACTATTAGCACTGGTGCTCCTCAGGGATGCATTCTCTCTCCACTGCTCTTCTCCCTGTACACGAATGACTGCACTGCAAAGGACCCCCTATCAAGCTCCTGAAGTTTGCAGACGACACCACAGACATTGGCCTCACTCGCAATGGTGACGAGTCTGTATACAGATGGGAGGTTGAACAGCTAGCTGTCTGGTGCGGTCACAACAACCTTGAGCTGAACACGCTCAAAACAGTGGAGATGATAGTGGACTTCAGGAGAAATGCCCCCACACATATGTGTGACAAGTCTCTTGCTTTGTTGTGAAGGAGGAAGTGGGAGCTGGGCAAACAATCCAACGTAAATCTTTATTCACAACACTCTTTCAGTGTAACACACCCAAACTAATGGCTTTTCAGCACAATCATTGTCACACACAGTCAGCTTTGTGTGTGTGTGTGTGTGTGTGTGTTTGTGTGTGTCTCCTCCAGCAGTCTGGATTGCCTTTTTTATCCCACTCCAGCTCTCACTGCAACACAGAACAACTGTCAGAGATAATTTCCCACAGGTGTCAGTCCTTATCGTTCTTCCTCTCCCGGCCTCGCTCTCTACAGACATCACTCGGCCACGCACCCATCACCACAATATGTAAATTCACTCATAATTAATAACTGTACATACCCCTAACTTCCACATATATTACCACTTGCACATGTACATACACCATTCTATGTTATATGTCCTATTTTTTTGTATGTCTATTTATACTCTTACCTTATATTCTGTGTCTCACTGTAATGGTCTGTGTGCACTTGCTTGTTTCTCCTATCACCAAAAAAATTTGACTTGACAAAAAAGACTTGGCATTAAAGCTCATTCTGATGCTGATTCTGATTCTGAGACTGAACTCTTCGACTGCCCTTGAAAGGACGCAAAGCATCTCCTTGTCAGTGGTGCATGCACGCTCCTCGCCCTCGCTGGGGGAAGGGGCAGCAACGTCCTCCATTGACCACTTGCCAGATGCAGCGAGAGACATTACATCATCCCCAGCATCAGAACTTCCTAACGTGATGAGGCCGTGCACACCTGCAGAGGGCCGAAGCTCGTCACGCACATACTATATTGGCATAGACGCAGTACATGGAGATTGCGGGGCTCGCAGGGCGTGTGCCGGCACGAGGTTCACCTCAAGTTCATCCTGCCCGACATCGCTGCCCCTCCATGCCTCCTTGTGTGATCCCTCAGAGTCACAGAAGAGGTGGGTGGGAGGGCGCGGGAGGCTGAATCGTCCCTCAGAATGAGGGCGATTCGCGAGCGAAGCATCTTGAGACTCATGCCCTCACAGTGAGGGCAGTCTGGGCACAGCCCAGACAGTGAACGCAGCTCTCATGTTGATCTGATGGCGGGATGTGTCCCTCGCATAATGAACACATACAGAACAACATCTTTAGAAAGACGCAAACACGTAAGCGGCTCTTTTAGATATATATAATACAATATAGCAATAGCAATAAAGGATACTCAGGCTGAAGCGCTGCATGGAGCAGGTGTGCATCAATAGGCAAGGTGTAGAATGTGTAGAATGTCCGCCGGAACACTGCAGGGAGTGGAGTGTCTTCTAAGCTTGCGAAGATTCTATCTGCTGGCTCTTGTATTTTGACGGCGACAAATGTAGTGGGCTTCTAAGACGAGAGATGAATCGCTGTCTTGAAGGAAGAAAATTCTGAGGAATGGTGTTGATGACTTAATTGTATGATGACCGTGTGGAGGCGAGGGCATGGCTGAGGTGGCAAATGATTGCCACCTGTGCTTAACACCTGTCTTGTGTTTCAGTGAGGAGTGATTGGGGCTTTTAAGAGAGGAGACAACGGCAGTCGAGAGAGAGCCCAGCTGAGAAGCTGCTCATGTGTGTTGGCCGATGCCATGTGTTTAGCTGAGTTTAAATTGAAGCTGCACCGTTGCGCTGTTAAGCAAACGAGTTTTTGTTTATTTAATAAAAAAAGTGTCATTCCTGAGTGGAATCACCATCTCCCGCTTCCTCATTCTTTTGAACCATTTACAGACCGTCTTATCAATGTATGATGATCTGGTCGCAGCATGGGTGAATTAATGACCAGGCCAATGGGGCCAGTGCCCAGGGACCCTTGATTACCAGGGGCCCTGGACTGCAAGGTCTCGTGGCCCATCAACTTTGAAAACAAATGTTTGTATATGCTTAAATATGTGGGCCCCACAGCTTATACAAGACCCCCTCAACAGGACCCTATGACTATGAGGGCCCCCAGCCCTCTTTTAGGACTCATTTGCCTTCCTTACATGATTACATTTTTTGAGCCACTCTTTAAACTTATAGCACTGCTTGGTGAAAGTTGCCATGCTCTTTTGGAAGAAGACCTACATTTCCAAAATAGCTACCTTCATATTTTGATGCACTCATCTTTTTTATGTGAAATCTTTTGATTTTGATAAAGTAATATTAACAATAACGTTTATGTTGTTACTGAAATTGGCATTTATTGAATTCAAGCAACATGTGCTTAAAATTTCATTATTTTATAGAAAAATAGGTTTAAACAGGTTTAAAAAAAATATGTAATTTTCAATATGTCATATGTTAGGCTTATATGGTTAAGCTTTATTATTTGTATAAAAGGGCTGTTGAACAAAAACGTTTAAACGTGCTATAACTGCATGTTTGCCCTACATTACAAAAAAAAAATTTAAATTAAAAATACTTGGCTTAGGTGGTTGGGGAAAAGAAAATACTGATATTTTACTTTGTGTGGTTCAGAAGTACTGATTAAACTAGATATGTAAAGTTAATTAAGACATACCATAATGTTAGTTTTAAATGCTTGAAGTTAGATTTTTGTTTTATACAGGTTTAACAGCAAGTAAGAAAGAAAGAAAAAATAAAAGAAAGAAAGAAAGAAAGAAAGAATCTTAAAGCAGATTAAAGGGCTTATGTGTAAGTTTTGACAGCTAAAACCAAAACAGGCTCGTTTCTCATTTAAATATTCTGTCAATGTAATGTAGTCTAGGGGATTTTTTGACACTTTGAAAAGGCTTAAATGATGCCTTCGCAGGGCTTTTCGATGGAAGAATAGTAATGGTAGCTAAGCTGTAGGTTCGTTCCAAACAGAATTTCCCCAAAAATTACCAAATGACCATTATTTTTTAGCCCCAAACCTTTTAGCCCTTCAAAGCTCTCACAATGGAGGGTTAAGTCTTTGTAGGAAATAGGGTGTAGGGATGATCACTTCTGAATGGAATGTACTCCTTCATTCAAATGAGTTGAAAAGATATGGCAGCACGAGCTAGAACTGCCTGAACTCTTTGCCAAATTTCACCAAACCCTTGCTTAGATACTGTAGGAGCCTATTGTATTTGTTAAATTCATCAATATTTAGTGTTTGATGAAGTTAAAATATTTCATGATTTATTATGGCCCCTTTAAATATATGCATTTTGTATGCATTATTTGTAGTATTGACATTGAGTTTACATTATGTATAACAAACGTTAAAATGGTACCGTCTCTTTAAGAACGGCGGCTGTTCAGCGAACGTGTTTAGGTTGAGTGGTGGTTGTGCGTTTGAATTAATCTGACTGTAAATAACAGAACAGGTATGTATAACCATCCAGAGTGAGGAGAAGGAGTGAGGAAGCGGGTGACGGCGATTCCAACATAGCAATGTCTTTTTATTAACACAAAACGATGTTGCTCTGGGTTCCGGCCAACCCCCTGTAAGATGGCTCGCTTCAGATCCAGGTACTCCAGCAAGTTAGCCACTGGCAGTTGTTGGGCCGCGAGCTAAGCCTCCCCGACAAAAGCGGCAGCAGGTGGACCACCCATTGCGTCTGGGGCCAGCCCGACCCCACAGAGGCCCACTCAAACAACTCAAATGTCACTTCATGGTCGTCCTGGGGACCCATCTTGGTCAGGGTGATCTGAGGTGGGGGTCCTGTGGCCGGTGTTGCTGCTGGAGTACCATGCGGCAGCAAGCTCTGGAACACCTGCCGGTTCTCTGCCTGGGCTTACAGGAGCACCTCAAAACATTGCTCCTGTTCTGATCGAAGCTCCAGGAGGGCCTGATGTTTGGTCTGGTGGATGCCAGCGAGGGTTTTTAAAATATCCGCCAACGGCGAGGACTCCATGACGTCCCGGAATGGAATAACATTTTTCCAGGACAGATGGCTAAAAACCGGGATGATCCTGGAGAATCCTGGATGGGTGGTAACCTTACCTTTAGCGCGGGCCAAAAATGTGTCTCTCTGGTCCGTGGGCCACCTATTAAGGAACACTGCTTTGGTATTAACATGGAACATGTCCCAAAAACAGTGTTACCATATACTCCCAAAAAACATTTCATAGTACTTTTTGTTAGTATAATTAAAGATGGTTTCAGATATTTTGCCAACTTCAGTTTTGTTAACTCCACTCTCCAAATTCATGTCAACAAACCTGATGTCAGCAATCATGAATGCACAAAATGATCGACAGCCAGAGTGTTTTCTGATTGGCTAGTTTTCATATTGGCTTAAAAGTGCTGGCCTGCCCCCAGATTCTGATTTGTTTTTGCTGTATAGCACTGTCACGAAGACAGGTGGGATTTCTCAGGACACCTGTTTTAGGAATGTCTGCCATGTAGTAGCTACATTTCATGCTATCCCATAAATCCATATACAGCAACATCAACAGGAAAGTTAATTGTATGCAGTGCCTTAAAGGGATAGTTCACCCAAAAATTTAAATTCTCTCATCATTTACTCACCCTCATGATTTCCCAGATGTATTAGACTTTCTTTCTTCACCAGAACACATTTGAAGAAAATTTGAGAAATATTTTAACTCAGTATGTCCTTAAAATGCAAGTGGATGATACGACTTTTGAAGCTCCAAAAAGAAAAGATAGTTAGCATAAACCTCATCCATACGACTCCAGCTGTTAAATTAATGTCTTCTAAAGCGACACGATAACTTTTGGTGTGAAAAGATCTATATTTAAGTACTCTTTTAACTTTAAATCTTCGCTTCCGGTCAGCCGCGGCATGCATGTGTGACGTAATCGCATTGGCACGTGAGACACGTGAGAACTGAGGCACATGAAAAGCAGCGCTGTTTACAGCTGAGTAGGAGGAACGCTGTACAGAAGCTTCATTGGTTTTTGTTTAGATCTGTATTTATCTGTTTCTTTACTCATAATGGTGCATTTGTGTGCTTATCCTGGATGTCTCAACTGATAGGAGAACGCGAGAATACATCCGTAACATACCAACGTGAACACGTCACACGAGACCGTGTGGTCACCCTCTCGTGAAGCCTACCGGAAGCATTGGATTATAGTTAAAAAGAACTTAAATCTTGATCTTTTTTGCACCAAAAGCGATCGTATCACTTTAGAAGACATTCATTTAACTGTTGAAGTCGTTTCAATGATGTTTATGCTGACATTTAGCTTATGCAAAATTGATTATGCTTGCATTTTACGGACCTACAAGCTGAGATATTTTTCTTCAAATGTGTTCTGGTGAAGAAAGCAAGTCACGCACAATTGGGATATCATTTTTTGGTGAACTATCCCTTTAACAATAGTGTAGTTGTGCACAATGTGAAGCTTTCCTGTTTGCTCTCAGATCTGTGAGGTTAATTTGGTAACATCATTAAAAGTGGATTTGGAGTGATATCACAGTCATTGGCTTGTGAATATATAGTCTGTGTTGTGATGCTGTTTTTTAGGATAAGCCCCTGTGAATGGAAGCAACCAGAGAAAGAACAGAATTCCTTCCCACTATCACACAGTTTCTGGTACACTGTGGGAGCGCTGACTCTTCAAGGTAATGTGCTGTACCCTTGATTAATAAGGTTATGAAGACATACCCTCACATAAACACTTCAGATTGAATGAGAGAAACAATACAACAAAACAACTTTATAGATGCAATCAGCCCCACTGAACAGCTTAAGCCGGTGCCATACTAGCAAACTCCATACAACTCAGTTTTGACCGAGAGTGTCTCACAATGCTGACTGTTTAACTGAGATCTCGCTCTCTTCAGTCACGGGAATGACACAGTTGCCGAAACAAAATGGTGGATAGGTGACAAACATACCAACTCACCGCAACTCTCTCTCTCTCTCTGATTCCCTGTCACATGGAGCTCACCGAAATAACAACATGAGTAACGCATAAGCATAAACAATTGCAATAGAGTGATTTAGGGCATTTTCAGACCTAGTTAATAGTTCCAGTAGTAAATAGTTAATGTTGCATTTTCTTCATGGTTCAATACGCTTTCACAAGGTAATATTTTGAAACAGACCCAAAACTGTGTTTCACAAATTCGCCTGCCCATACAATCTTTGGTGATGAAGAGTAAACATATGTGGCTTGCTGTCCACGAAGGAGGGGCCTGAGGATGAAGTTCGATTAAGGCCCTAATTTACCTAATTTGCTTTTGCATTATTTCTGCATTGAAAAGTATCTGTTCTCACGGTCATGGAGAACTCCCTCTCGCACCCACATACACACACTCGCATACATACATACACACAGAAAAGTGAAGCCACGTTTTTATCTGTCAAAAAGTTGCTGACGCCGCACCACCTGTGTCTGTTCTGCCGCTATCCAAAAAAGATAAGCGATCGTGAAGATCGACCTATATCTAATATAGCCGGCAAAAGGTTATATCTGCATTTTGATGATGAATTACAGTGATGAGCTGTCCTACAGATTTCTTCTCCATCCAGGTGGTCTCAGACCGATTGTCTTGGTGCGGATCTGAGTGTGATTGCCGTGTTCATATATGCCTATACAAATCAAACCAAGGGTCAAAACGCACCAGGTTTCACAAACAAATGCTCCAAACGAGCCAGGTGTGAAAACGCCCTTAGGAAGCAATTCTATAGGTAACTTTACCTTGTGAAAGTACGTAATTGTATACTTATCCCCTCAGGGCTTGCCGTAGAACACGTATGTCCATATGCAGCTTTTAGTGAGTAAAGAAATCACATTCAATAAAAACAGACTGTTGAGGCTCCGCTTTCTGATGTCATATTAATGTAGGAAAAAAAGGCAGGAAAAATGCTTGGTGACAGAATCACTGTGGATATGCAGCTGAGTGAGATGAAAACACTCAGATCAGCTTGACGTCTTGTCAGATCTTCAGTAAAAGAAGAAGCTCATTGGTCACTTGATGAGAACACAAGAGCCCACCCAGGTGACATAACGATTTTTTTCAAGCAAGCCTGATGTGCTTTTCAGTTTTTGAAGCCATTAACTCAGCTGGGAGTCCCGACGGTGAAGTGATTAACGACCTCCCGCCAGCAGATGCTAATGCACGCTTTGTCTCCCTCCGCCTGGCCGGTGATTATGTCAATGAAGCACACATCTGAAAATCACTGGAAAAACCAGCTAGTGTGGCGCTGGCTTTAGAAGTGTTTGGACCAGTTTAATTCCAGTTTGGACTGTTTAAATTCTGGTTTTGGATGGAAAATACTGGTCTGTGACTGTCACAAGTTGGTTAAGCTGGTTATTGTTACAGGTAGACCAGCTTGACCAGCAAAACCATTATAAAAGTGATGGTAGTAACTAGCAATTTTAATTGGCCATTTAAGCTGGTCATCAGCTCAGCCTGTTTAGCTGGTCTAGGTTTTTTCAGCAGGGAGTACGTTTCACCATATGTGTTTGGAAATTTGACATTGGAATTTTTCAGTTAGGTGTAAGACATTCTAACCACCATAAAAAAGCAACCTGGTACCCCAAAAACGAACCTGCAAAATTTTTTTGTAAATTTGGCTTGTGTTTTAGGTGTTGGTCCTCACCCCAAGGCCCTGTCAGGCCGGGTCATTACCGCCATCTGGTGGCTGTTTTCATTAGTGCTGCTTGCCTGTTACTTTGCCAACCTCAGTTCATGGCTGCGTTCAGACAATGAACAGCTGTCATTCAAGAGTTTCGAAGACCTTGCCAATCAAAACTTGATCGAGTATGGCACCATTAAAGATTCCTCCACTTTCACCTTCTTCAAGGTAAGACAGATCTTGAGTCATTCAAAATCATTTGTCACATTTAACAACATGCTGTATTTATTTATGTGTTAATGAGTCATTCCTACATTTCTGCTTTGACACTTTTGAAAATTAAACATACTTTTATAAGTAACTTTATGTTTAATCATTAAAGGGACATTTTAAAGATTTTATATTTTATTTATGACTTTATTAAATCATAGCAGTCAAGCTAAATAACGTAAATTCTGATGTCCGTTCAGGTAAATGGCCAGAGTCAGGGTGGATGTTCATAAAATTATCCACTACATGGTCTGTGAATGTTATTTAGCAAACATATTTGTAAATTGATGATTTTATTTCATAAATATATTGACATTTTTAAATTACATAACTGTTTTCCATGTATTATTATTATTATTATTATTATTATTATTATTATTATTATTGTTATTTGTATAGCACTTTTCACATCACATTGTTTCAAAGCATCTTTACAGAAAATGATGCTGTACTGTCTGTAATGTTTTAAAGTCCTCATTGAGCAGTTGAAATGAAACAACATAGAAAATCATGCCTTAAAAATGTTTATCTTTCTACAACGGGATGGACATGTTATGCTTGACCACACACAGTCTGGTTATCATCACAAAAATAAAAAGGAAAACATAAATAAAACAAAAGAGTTAGGCACTTAAAATAACTCTGATGTCACCTCTACTGTGTATGAAGCCATCTCATAATATATCTTTAAGCAGAGGTCACAGTATCATGACGTAACAGGATGAACAATATATTAAGAGACACATAAAAAAAACTCTGCTACCAGTATTAAATAAAAATGAATATGCTTGTGAGAGAATGTTATGCGAAACACTTAACTGAATGAGGAAAATAAATATGATTTAGCTCTCATTTTTGTCAAAGATGATTGATGTGCAGTTCTGGGGACATGAGGAATTGACAGTGGTGCAATAAATTAAAATGATTTCAATATTTAAAATTATACTTTTATATACTCAGGCTTGGACCATGGGAATTTTTTGGGGGGGTTGGGGACTGGGAGGGGGATAGGGAATTAATGGGGATTAAAGGAGTATAATGGTTGACTCTGTACATGTATACTTTATTCTGTATTGTGTTTGAGAATCAACCAATAAAAATGTAATCTGCAAAAAATTATACTTTTAGGCCCACAGTAGTGTGTAACATAATTTTTTTTTTTTTTTTTTTTCCAAACCTATTGAAATTGTAAACAGGCGAAATTAAACAATATAAATAACACAACTTGTACTGGGGACTTAAATGTCACCGAACTGTAGAAATGGCCCTTATAATTTTCAGGTAATGTAATGTAAGTTGTACCTAAATCTTCATGGCTTTGACTGTGGTTACATTTTGAGATAAACAAGAACAATCTTCTCATATTTCATCAGATAATATTAAAGCTGCCGATTTAACATGTTAATTCAGTGTGATTATTTATGTAAAAAATAATGAGTTAAAAAATGAACGCAATTAATTATGCCCTCTAACCATACTTAAATTCTGTAATAAGAAATTGTCCAACCATCCAAGTGAGCAATTCAAACTTGAAGTGCCACTTCCCTATTTTTGCGAGTGAGTCAGCAAGGGGCAGTAAGCGCAGCTCCAGCTGTACAAGCAATGCACAGCTGAACATACAACAAACCGACAGATGTTCGAAGACAGCTGTATGGAGCAGAGTGCAGAGGTCTCACTTTTTTACGTTTAAAACTACATTTTACTTGACACAGCATCCTAAAAAACTAGAGACATCGAAAACAAGTACAACACGGTGAGATGCTCCAAAAGTGTCCATCTGATGCATGTTTACAGACGGAATGCAAGAATGTATCCTGTAAAAACAGCCCAGATCTACTTCGGACAGATTGACGTACTCTGTGCTTTATTTGCCTACCACAATAATGTGATATCTTTAAATTATCAGATTTTTATAATTATTTTGATTACTATATATTATGTTTATTTGGGGGCCTTTTCAGCAAATATAGATGTATGCAATTAATTGCAGTTATTAAATAATTAACCAGCTTCTCGTGTAAATAACTTTAAACTTTAATAATTAAACTTGATTAATTCTATTAAACAGCCCTAGATAAAATATCAGATTTAAGGCATTTAGCTCATAAAAATATTCTACCTGAGTCACTTTAAGCTTTGGTTAAATCAAATATAGCCTAGTTTTGACACTCTTGGAGACAATGGAGACAATTAAAAGTAATTACTATGTAAAGGATGAAATGATGAAAACAGTGTCCTTGATTTATGGGAGGGGGGGTGTTGTGTGTCAGTTTGTGCCAAATCAGGTAAATTATACCACTACATGACCTGCCCTCAACAGATGTCAGTCATTCTTTAACTGTCTATCTGCCTTTGAACAGAACTCCAACAACCCAACATACCACAGAATCTACGAGCACATTAAGAAAGCCCAAAGCTATTCACTCAGTGCAGAAGAAGGCATCCGCAAGGCGCAGAAAGGCAACTATGCATTCATCGGCGAGTCTGTGTTTCTGGATCTGGCAGTGGCCAGGTACTGTAACCTGACACGGGCCCCAGAAATAATCAGCATGAGGGGTTACAGCATTGCTGCTCCTTTGGGTGGGTACAGTACACTATTCCTCACACTTAAAATAAAATAAAATACTTCAGTAATGTACCCTAATTATTTTTGTGTGGTTTGAGTTTGATACGACTATATACTCACCCTCAGATGAACACTACAGATTAAGAGGAAAAACAAAACTTTATAGATACCATCAGCCCTGCTGAAAAAAACCCCATCTTAAACTAGTTTAAACCAGCCTAAATTATGGTTTTAGATTGGCAATACTGGTCAAACTTGCACAAAATTAAATTTAATTATTTAAAAAATTCAATCTTACGAATCAGAAATAAATGTATTCAAAATAAATATAAATGTAAACACTGTAAACAAAATGCAGATTATGATGCACAATGCTCACAGGTGAGGAATGTTATATCATAAAGTGCAAATATTTGTAAGAGCAAGTAACAATAACCTAGTTAACAAGTTGTTTATGTGACTTACTAAATGATTGATATTACTCTCATCTGTGTGAAGTTTGTTTGTTACTCTTTGTTTGTTTGTTTTTTCCTCTATCTTAATTCTACTACTCCCCCTGAGAGGGCGCTAGAGAGCAGTACTCTCAGGTATAAGACAGGTGTGGGTAGTAGAAGAACTCAGTTTTTGTTATGGAGAAAGTAAGCGTGGCTTATTTCTCCAAACACTGAACCGCTGTCCTGATTGGGAAACCTTGTGTTTAAAGCTCAATCTTAATTAAGCATTGTTTTCTTTTCTTGGGTTTATTGTATGTTTCTGGATTCACTGATGTACATTTATTTCCTAAATGGTATTTATCTGATTTTACTTGTAGAAGGACTTCATGGGCATTATGCTCAATCTGAAAAGGATTTCACAAGCCTGAGTTTAATGTTTATTCACCACATGTATCATAGTGAGGACTATGAGCAGCATTTGGGTGTGTGATACATGAACTCTGTAGTCTTTTGAACTTTATGTATGCACCTTTTGCGGATTCTTATGTGGATCAAGCTGCAATAAGGAGTATAAGAACACTTTGATTGGATTTACCATGGCACTAAGGAATATATTTTGCATGGGGGAAGCCTATTTGAATGACAACCAACAATGCTTTCATTCACGGACTTGTGTATTCTTCATACATTGTTTAGGAAGGACATTAATTATCATCATTCACATCATACAGATAAGACTATATATAATTTCTTTCATACTGCTGATATGTATTGTGTATATGGTGTCTGTTTATCAATGTGGTGTGGAGAGAAAAGGATATAATTCACAAATGAACTGTTTTGAGTAAGCAAAGTTTACTTACATTTGGTGCATTGGTTTTATATCATCCTTTAGAGTATATGGTGTACTTTTGCCTTATTGTTTTTAAACACAGACAGATCAAATATGCTTATGTGAGGTCGAGGCAGCGGTTATAAGTTCACCCAAAAATGAAAATTCTCTCATTATTTACTCACCCCCATGTCATCCCAGATATGTATGACTTTTTAATTTAATCAATATTTAAGTCCTGTTTTACACAATCTCCACTTTAACTTTTACTTTAAGGCACCACATGTGACTTTCAGAGTAAAAAAAGGACTTAAATTTTGATCTGTTTCTCACTCACACTAATTTTATAGCTTCTGAAGATATGGATTTAAACACTGGAGTCATATGGATTACTTCTATGTTTATTTATGTAAATTTTGGAGCTACAAAGGTCTGATCACCATTCACTTGTATTGTATGGACCTACAGAGCTAAGATATTTTTCTAAAAATCTTCGTTTGTGTTCTGCTGAAGAAATAAAAATGTCATACTCATCTGGGATGGCATAAGGGTGAGTTAATGATGAGAATCTTACAAAAAAGTACCACAGCATTACCATTATTTATTTATTTATTTATTTATTTATTTTTAACATGTACAATTTTATTACCATGTTTTTGTAAGGTAGCATAACAGTCTCACTTTGTGTGTATGTCCTCAGGTTCTCCTTTGATAAAAAACCTGAGTGTTGCTATTCTCCGTCTGAGTGAGTCTGGTGAGCTGGATTATTTGCACAGTAAGTGGTGGGTGAGCAGTTGTCTGGCTAATAATGGCAAGAGCTCTCCACTGAAGCCGGCCAGTCTGAAGGGAATCTTCTTAATTCTGGCGCTGGGTCTCGGACTGGGACTCTTCATAGCTCTCATGGAACTGGCCTCCAAATCACGCAACATTGCTAACACTCAGCAGGTCAGTTGCATATTATGTCCATGGTACCATAAACTGCCAGGGTAATACTGAATTGTTTTGTACCACACCATGATACATTTTTGGACAATATCATGGTATTCTTTATAATACCTTGGGGTACCATCTCAATACCATGGTACATTAGTATGGTAATCATTCAGTACCATATAATATACCATATTATATAATATACCATATTATATGTAAAGTATGCATGTATACTGTATATACAGTGCAGTTAACATGATAAGCTTAATCAGTATTTGGTTTGACCAGCCTATGATTTTAAAACAACACCATTTATCTTAGGTAAACTAGTTTTTCAAGGTTGATTGCAGATGATGCACCTGATCCCTAATGCACCCTGATCCACCTGTCAGGTTTATATAACTATATAAACTATTAGACCAGCTGACTGTATACGTGATCGGGTGTTTCTTCAACTATGGGCAATTTCATGTCCCGGACATGGAAACTTTTTACCAGGCCTTTATCATTTATTTTTGGTACTTTTTAAATGCCTTTTACATAAGGAAAGTAGCCTACTGTTTTAGCCTTGTCTTAGAACCAGACTTTAAATATTAAACAATGAAAATCCATTATAAAAATACAAAGTGAAGTGTTTGAAACTATGATATTCTATCTTTTTTTTTTTGTGATTTTCATTATGACTGTCACACAGTCCAGTAGGCGTAATTTCTACCACAGCAAACACTTTTGCCCTTAAAGTCTTTTCAAAAGTCAGTGTACTTGTTAACCAATTCAAAAGTGTCGGTGAAAATCATGCTTGAGATGAAATGAGACAAGTGATGTTTGAAGAAAACAAAGACAAATCAAGTTAAATATAACTTGTCAGTAGAATATTCTTCAGTTTATGCAACAACAAAAAAATGTGTGGAAATAGTACTTAATTGTGTGTATTTAGGATACACAAAATCTTAGCAAAATAATGGAGACAGACATTTTAATTAAAAAATGTAAGCTGTCACTTCCATCAGCATAATTTCCACCACACAAAAAGATATATTAAACACAATACAGAATTTGAGATGTGCTGCAAATGACACTGTGGTGGGAATTTTCATGAGGGAAAAAAAAAAATTACAACAGTGACATTGTAACGGATGCAGGAAGAGTGAAGAGAGCAGGATCTAAGTGCAGCTTTGCTTTAATAAGAAAATGAGTCAAGATACAAAACTTGGAAAACGCAGGAACAAAACTAAAACTTGGGAACTGAACAAACGTTACATCCATGAGGATAACAGGAAACAAAAACTGACAAAGACACAAGCAAACACAAGGACATTAAATACATTGGGGCAAACGAGGTAAACGAGAAACAGCTGGGAACAATCAGGGCAGGAACAGAGACTCAAGAAGGTAAACAACACTTCAAACTAAAAGTCTCAAACACCTAGCGACCTCTGGTGGCCGCTAGGGCAAAAGTCTCAGGTGTGACATAGCCCCCCCTTTAAGGAATGACTCCTGGCGCTCCTGAACATAACACCAACAAAAAAAAAATTTGTAAATGGGAGGAGCTTGCAGATGATCAGGAGGCCAGGGAGGCGACTACAGGGCCGGCACTGGGTCAGGAGGCCTGGGTGGCGGCCACAGGGCCGGCACTGGGTCAGATGGCGGAGTCGCTGGAGGAGGAGGGGGCAGAGCCACTGGAGGAGCAGTCTCTGGGAGAGTGGATGGAACAGCTGGAGGAGGAGTCTCTGGGAAGAGTGGACGGAGTCGCTGGGGGCGGAGTCGTGGAAGACTCTGAGGGCAGAGTCACCATAATCAGGAGCGCTGGTAGCCACTGGGAAACGACCTCCATGGTCGTGAGCACGGGCAGTGACTGGAACGACCTCCGTGGTCGTGAGCACGGGCAGTGACTGGAACGACCTCCGTGGTCGTGAGCACGGGCAGTGACTGGAACGACCTCCGTGGTCGTGAGCACGGGCAGTGTCTGGGGAGTAGGAACCCTTCTTCTCTTCCACTTCCGGATTGCAGTGAGCACAGCCGTGGGAGGCTCGAGAGGCTGAGCCGTGGGAGGCTCGGGGCAGAGCCATGGTGGTCCCCTCCAAAAATTCCACTAGGGCTGAAACGGGCATGAACGCTGACTCTGGGACAGATGAGGCTTCAAGAACAGGCTCGTTGGCCATGAAAGGCGTGGGCGTCAGTAGCGGCACAGGGTTTCCGCCATACCCCACAGTGTAATGGGAGAATGTGAACCTCAAAGCAAGGTCAATGAACTCTATTGAAGAGAGTTCACACCTGCCTCTAGGCATGCAGGACTTCACTGGCTCATTGAGTCCAAGGTGATAGATGTCCTTAAAACAAAGCTCTCCCAAATCAAAATCCTGGGCAAGACTGCAGAAAAGCTCCATATACTGCTCTATGGTTTGGTCTCTCTCTTTTTGATGCAGCAGTTGCAAAGCCGCTAGATCCATAGTTGCTGGTCAGTTGTTCTGTAACAGATGCAGGAAGAGTCAAGAGAGCAGGATCTAAGTGCAGCTTTGCATTAATAAGAAAACGAGTCCAGATACAAAACTTGGAAAGCACAGGAACAAAACTAAAATTCAGGAACTGAACAAATGATACATCCATGGGGATAGTAGGAAACAACAACTGACGAAGACACAAGCAAACACAAGGACATTAAATACATTGGAGCAAACAAGGTAAACGAGAAACAGCTGGGAACAATCAGGGCAGGAACCAGGAATAAAGACTCAAGAAGGTAAACAAAACTTCAAACAAAGTCTCTTAAACACCTAGCAACCTCTGGTGGCAGCTAGGGCAAAAGTCTCAGGTGTGACAGACATACATCTCCTGTAAATCATGTACATACAAAGTTGTGACATTGTTAGAAGTCATTTTTATTTGTATAGCGCTTTTCACAACACTCAAAGGATTTCATTTCAAAGCAGCTTTACAGAAAATCATGTTTTCACAGAAAATGAAACTGTAATATCTAAAAAGTCTTAGAGAGTTCACTGTGCAGCTTGATAAAAATATGATTGCAAATTGTGTATAAAAATAAGTAAATAATAATTGTATTTAGAACACCAGTGAGCAAGCCAAAGGAGCACAGATCTCCATAAGATGTTGGTTATTGGAGAAAAATTACCCTCTGTCTAAACAGCATGAATGTAATGCCAACATAAGTTTTTGTGTGTTAAACAAGTTATAGTTTAAAATTATTAAACTAACTAAGTGTTAAAGGCCAATGTTTAAACAAGATTTTGTACGAACTGTAAGATTAATGATAATGTCTTTGAAGTCCTTCCTGGATTAACTGCAGAAGTTCACCTAGATGCATTGTCCTTTGTTATTTGGCTGATGTAGGCTTTTGTTGGCAATTAATTGGCAGTCTATGTATTCCATTTTAAGAATATAGTCCATCATTAGACCAAGGTGATGCAGGCAGAGATCAGTGGGGTGTTTCACAGTTCAACTGGCAGGTCATTTTGGGTAGGTTCGGTGAGGTCCATCCTAAGTTCAAGGATGCAGTCCATCGTAGTACACTGAAGTGATGTCTGGCTGGCACAGGCTGCAGTTAGTCATCATTACTCAGTGATACACAGCAGTGGAGTCTGATATCAATCAGGAATGGAGCTGGATCTGGTAGGCTCTGCTAACCTCAGGATATGAATCCCGAGGTTGAGTCAGGGAAACGAATAGAATAATATTAGCGTAGATGCCATTCAATTTATTGCAGAGTTATAGAATATGAGAAGTGTTTCCGGTTCCGGCAGACCTAATTAAAGCAGTATAACTATGAGTTGATGGATAGATTAGGTGTATGCCTGGCTGAATTGATGAGTCTTTTATTCTAGACTTAAACTGAGAAAGTGTGTCTGAGTCACGAACAGTGTTAGGAAGACTATTCCATAGATTTGGAGCCAAATAGGAAAAGGATCTACATCCTTTTGTGCATTTTAATATTCTAGGTACTATTAACAGGCCAGAATTTTGAGACCGTAATGAACGTGATGGAATATAGCGTAATAGAAGGTCACTTGTTAGATCATTCAAAGCTTTGTATGTAGTTTACAGAATTTTAAAATAAAGACAAAATTTAACAGGTAGCCAATGTAACAACGGTAAAATGGGGATAATATGATCATAGATCTTGTTTCTAGTCAGAACTCTGGATGCTGCATTTTGAACCAATTAAAGTGTATTTATTGAACTTGCAGGCCATTCTCCCAGTGGTGCATTACAGTAATCTTGAGGTCAGGAACGCATGAATTTGTTTTTTGGCATCAGCAACCAAGTGCATGTGTCGTTACTTAGCAGTATTTCTGAGGTGGAAGAGTGCTGTTCTACAAACATTGGATTTTTTTTTTTTTTTTTGGAAAGGACAGATTGGTATCAAATATAACACCGAAGTTCTTCACTGTTGAAGACTACGTAACCATACATTCATTGAGAGTCAAATTATAGTTCAGTGGCTTATTTTTAGAGGTTTTTGGTCCAATAATTAGTACCTCTGTTCAGAATTGAGTAGGAGGACATTTCTGGCCATCAAATCTTTGATTTCATTGATACACTCTGCTAATTTGGAGAATTGTACAATTTTGTTAGGTTTTGAAGAAATATAAAGAGGGGTATCGTCGGCATAACATTTGTAAACTTATTCCACAATTCCTGATAATGTCTCCCAGGGGGAGCATATATAAGGAGAAAAGTCCCTAAAACTGATCCCTGTCGCACTCCATACTTAGACAAAGTGGTATCAGTCTGATACATTTTGAATTTTTATGTCTGGCTGCCACAAACTGCAGTTAGTCGTCATTACTCGGCGACACATAGCAGTGGAGTTGGATATCAAGCAGGAACGGAGCTGGATCTGGCAGGCTCTGCTAACCTCGGGATATGAATCTTGAGGTTGAGCGAGGAGTTAATAATATTAAGAAGAGTTTCTGAGATTGCAGGAAACACCTCTTTTAGAGCTTAGTTGGTATTGGATCTAACATAAATGTTGCTTTTGATGTTTTGATAAGTTTTGTTTGCTGTCATACGTCATGGAGAGCTAAGGATTGAAGTTGTTTGTGAGGAAAATTATGAGACACTCTTTTCTGAGGTGCTGTGGCAGACAATTGCATAGTTCCAATTTTATTTCTGATAAGTAATTACTATTGTGCTGGGACGGAATATCTGGTTCAGTCGAGGCTTTATTCCTAACCAATTTAGCCACAGTACTGAATAAACACCTAGGATTGTTGTGGTCACATTCTATGAGTTTGGTCAAATATGCTGACCTGGCAGTTTTTAGTGCCTGTCTGTAGTTAGAGACATTATCCTTCCATGCACCACAAAATACCTCTAATTTTGTATTCTTCCACTTGCACCCCATTTTCTGAGATGCTCTCTTGAGAGCATGAGTGTGATCAATGTACCATGGTGCAGGGCTTTTTTCTTTGATTTTCTTTAATCGAAGGGGGGGCAACACTATCAAGAGTGCTAGTGAAGACTGTGTTGATATTTTCTGTGACTACATCAAGTTATTTGAAACTTTTTGGCATACTGAGTATTTGAGACAAGTCTGGAAGATTATTAGTGAAGCTAATAATTCTACCTGAATGATAACATGGTGTAGATAGTGACATTAGCTAATCACAGCATACAAGAGATGAGGCAATGATCTGAGATGTCATCGTTCTGCCGCAGAATTTCTAGATTATCAACATCAATTCTACATGACAGAATTAAATCTAGCGTATGATAATGGTGATGATGTGGTCTCATCACATTTTGTTTGACTCCAAGAGAGTTAAGGATATTAATAAATGCTAATCCCAATGTGAATGTTGAAGTCTCCAAATATTGAAGCTCTATCCACAGTAACTACCAAAGAAAATCAGAATACGGCCCGGGTGATCTATATACTGTGGTATGGGCAAAAGTTTACAGAGATTTTTATTTATTTATATCTGACAGAGATTTGTTTTATTTATATCTGACGATGTCACATTAGCCTGGGGGAGTAGACTCATTTAAACTAATATATTCATCCGGTTTAAGCCAGATTTCAGTCAAACAGAGCGCATCCAAACTATAAACTATAATAATTTCATTTACAATTAGTGCTTTGGTTGAAAAATATCTAATATTTAGTAGCCCCACCTTATATGATGTTTATCTTGATTGTTTTTGTTTGACCTCAATAAATCAGTTGAAGAAACACCCTTTCTTATTTACTTAAATTAAAACCACTTTGATAATAATGAGAATATTAAATCTTACTAACAAAACATTTTATGACACTGCCATCGGATGTCATGAGGGGGTATTTGCACAGATTTTGAAACTGAAAATGACTTTCAACATCCTCTTCTGTCAGAAATCCTGCTGCTCTGTGTTTTCTGCTGAGCTCAGCCAGCGCTTCAGAGGTGGCGAGGTGACGAAACCAGGATCTTCTGACAAAAACAAAGCCTGAATCTCATCAATGCCCTGACACATTCATTTAATGCTCAGTATCTCCACCACAAAGTTATTCTACTAATAATTCAACTGGGTAATTTTAAATATTAATTCCTCTTATTTTGCTAAACAAGTATAAGGTTTAGATTCAAGTAGTAATTCTTTTTTATTTTAGTAAATCTTAATTATTTTTGAGTAAAATGTTACCAGCTTTCCTCTGATTTTTATAGAATGTATCAAATACATCTAATATCCTTTTTACTATTGAAAGTGTTGTAAATGAAAAATACATAAATACAGCTAAATTACATATTTAGACATGGAAGAAACATCACAATAACAACAATGACCTTAAAGATGTTGAAGAATCATTCCCTGGAAGCCACAAATGACCCCATCTTCCCTCTCATAAGTCTCCTTGGGTCTTGACAACTTTTTCTATGCCAGCAGGGCCCATTAAAACTATTATTTTGTATCAAATGTAGGCAACTGTAAAGCAACATGTTCTTGGTACACTGTAAATGATCTTTGTTGTTTTGACTGTATTATTGCTGTATTTCCAACTGCAACTTTACTGTCAAACTGAGCTGTATTCTTTAGGGAAAAAATGAACGGGAAAATAATAACTGGCCAATCTCAAACCTGCACATACACATTTTAGAGGGGAAATTTGTGGTATTGTTTGGTGATCTATTATTAAAAAGACAAAACCATGGAGAAGTCTTTTCAGCATTGGATTTTCTTATACAATCGCATAAAAAGTAGAACTCTATGGGAATGCACCTGGAAACCTGTGAACGTTGAGCCTGCACTCGACTTCTTAGTCACTTCAGCCTTGAGAGTAGCAGAAGCAAAGTGATCTCTTTTCAACTGAACCAGGTGAGCACCATAATCACAAAAGACATCTTTTAGCAGTTTATAATTATCTTTTCAAACATTCATAATTTGACAATTAAGATCTGCATGTAATAAAACAAAAAAAAAACAACAAAAAAAACAGGAATCCTGCAGGAATTTTCTGCAGTTTTCCTACAGGATTTTTGGCTTATTTTCCATTAGCAATCCTGCAGTTTCTGCATTTTTCTGAATTTTCTATAAATTTTATTTACATATGGAAATGTTGTCGAAGAATTACATAATTTAAGTTCCAGTCAGTCACACCTAGAAAACAGAGAATTAAACAAGCTAAGAAACAATATTGCTGACAACTGTGAAAAGTACATCAAAACAATGGTGTGAGATGAGATCCTAACAGTGAAAAATATATACATTTTAGGTGGTAATAGGTTTCAGTGGCATGCACAGAAGGGGGGCTGCAGGGGCGCCCACAAGAAAAGATTAATTTTCTCACTTTCACTTGGAACAAGCTTTCAAGGTGCTTTCCCTCCTACAGCAGTGCCCTTCAAGGGAGAAAAGAAATGCAGTTTGGAATTCACCCCAGAACATCAAAGTGGCGTTGCCTCAGAAGAGTAAAAGGTCAGATAAAAAGTACACTTTATGTATTGTAGTCTATGTTCATCAAAAGAATAAAACTTGATGGCTTTTCCGACATTGCATAAAACTCTTATTTCAGACATTGCACACTTGCAGTGTAGACAGCTTGTTTAATTATAATGGAAGCATTTGCGTTGTTTTCAGTTTAGAAAGAAATTCAAGACATATTTCATAAAATACTGTCATAAAATGAAGGACAGCCAAAACCATTTTTATTTTTTATTTTTGTTTGTTTTTTTAAACTAATAAGCCATTAAACTAAATTAAAAAGCACCCAGGTATTACCATTTTTGTTTTTGGGTATATAGGCTACAGTACCAAGGTAATTATTCAGAACAGTTGTACCATGGTTCCGCCACATTATTGATGTAAGGTCCTAAATATTAATGCCAGAATTTTATTAAAATAACATTATACTAATATGAAAGGAAATGAAGAGAAAGACCTATAAAAGTGTACGTTTTTATAAAGAGGATTATGAGGTTAGAAAGGAAGCAGCAAAGATGACAGGATAAAGTGAAGGAGCAGAGATGAGAAAGTGAAGAGAAGAATAATGAGACAAGAAAAAGATTTGAAGACTTTGAAGCACTGTGGTGTTACCAGGGTAATACCATGGTTCTAAACGATTATTCATATTTCATGATATTGTAATGGTACTCCAAGGTACTTACCTTGGTAAAAATACCAAGGTTGTCCAAAAAAACATTGTAATACCATGGTGCTTTTTGTGATAAATATAACAGAATTTTATTTTGATTTTTTTATTTATTTATTTATTTTTTTTAGATAAAAGAAACAATGCAAAATTTGGTTATGTATATAATAAAGGAAAAATACTTATACTCTAAAAGCAAAAAAACTTAGTTTAGTAAATAAGTACTATTCATTAATATATATATATATATATATATATATATATATATATATCTCAGCAAAAAAAAAAACGTCCCTTTTTCAGGACACTGTATTTTAAAGATAATTTTGTAAAAATCCAAATAACTTTACAGATCTTTATTGTAAAGGGTTTAAACAATGTTTTCCATGCTTGTTCAATGAACCATAAACAATTAATGAACATGCACCTGTGGAACGGTCATTAAGACACTAACAGCTTACAGACGGTAGGTAATTAAGGTCACAGTTTTAAAAACTTAGGACGCTAAAGAGACCTTTCTAATGACTCTGAAAAACACCAAAAGAAAGATGCCCAGGGTCCAAGCTCGTCTGCATAAACGTGCCTTAGGCATGCTGCATGGAGGCATGAGAACTGCAGATGTGGCCAGGGCAATAAATTGCAATGTCCATACTGTGAAGACGCCTAAGACAGTGCTACAGGGAGATGGGAAGGACAGCTGATCGTCCTTGCAGTGGCAGACCAGGTGTAACAACACCTGCACATGATCGGTACATCCGAATATCACACCTGCGGGACAGGTACAGGATGGCAACAACAACTGCCCGAGTTATAAGAGGAATGCACAATCCCTCCATCAGTGTTCAGACTGTCCGCAATAGGTTGAGGCAGGCTGGACTGAGGGCTCGTTAGCCTGTTGTAAAGCAGGTCCTTACCAGACATCACCGGCAACAATGTCGCCTATTGGCACAAACCCACCTTCACTGGACCAGACAGGACTGTTAAAAAGTGCTCTTCACTGACGAGTCATGGTTTTGTCTCACCAGAGGTGATGGTCGTACTCGCGTTTATTGTCGAAGGAATGAGCATTACACCGAGGCCTGTACTCTAGAGCGGGATCGATTTGGAGGTGGAGGGTCTGTCATGGTCTGGGGCGGTGTGTCACAGCATCATCGGACTGAGCTTGTTGTCATTGCAGGCAATCTCAATGCTGTGCGTTACAGAGAACACATCCTCCTCCCTAATGTGGTACCCTTCCTGCAGGCTCATCCTGACATGACCCTCCAGCATGACAATACCACCAGCCATACTGCTCGTTCTGTGCGTGATTTCCTGCCAGACAGGAATGTCAGTGTTCTGCCATGGCCAGCGAAGAGCCCAGATCTCAATCCCATTGAGCACGTCTGGGACCTGTTGGATCGGAGGGTGAGGGCTAGGGCCATTCCCCCCAGAAATGTCCGGGCACTTGCATATGCCTTGGTGGAAGAGTGGGGTAACATCTCACAGCAAGAACTGGCAAATCTGGTACAGTCCATGAGGAGATGCACTGCAGTACTTAATGCAGCTGGTGGCCACACCAGATACTGATTGTTACTTTTGATTTTGACCCACCCTTTATTCAGGGACACATTATTCCATTTCTGTTAATCACGTCTGTGAAACTTGTTCAGTTTATGTCTTAGTTGTTGAATCTTTTTATGTTCATACAAATATTTACACATGTTAAGTTTGCTGAAAATAAAAGCAGTTGAAAATGAGGACGTTCCTTTTTTTGCTGAGTTTATATATTTATTTATATATATAATCAGTGCCCTTTTTTATCCTTCTGCCCCTGTGGTCTGTGCACACCACTTTTAAATTCACAAAGGTGTATGTATTAGATAGTTTTAATCAAAACTCTTATGTGATATCAACTTTATGTTGGATTGGCATAAAAAAAAAAAATTTGTTTTACTTTTCAACCCCCCCCCCCCCCCCCATCATCCATCCATGCCTTTTCCCCTATTTTTGCCCTATTCATTTCCTTTATGACTGTCCACCTGTGTCTGGGGAAAAACAAAATGTAAATTCTTTAAGTTCAAGTTAAATGCATTAAAGGTGCACTCAGTAATTCTAATCCAATACACTTTTTGCCAAATTCTGCAAATATCTCCTCACAGTCTACTAGCTGTCCATTCTGTGGGTGGGCTGAAGAAAAATATAGTATTTGTACACAGCCCTGGCTCTGTAAATGGGACAAAAATAAAGTGGATCAGACCGATCCACACAACACTACTCCAGCCAGTCAGCAACAGGGGGTGGTTCTTGCATGTGCACAGGGTGGGGGGTGGGGGCAGAGCGAGAGGGAAATTCATTAGAAGAGCAATGACAAATCTGGCTGATGGAAACTTTCTAAACTCCAAGAAGGACAAATGGCTGAGGAACAGATCAAGAGAAAAAGGTCAGACGGATATAAATTAAAAAAGGATTATGATAAGTCGAGGACTAGGAGCCGCATCAACATCGGCAAGGCTTTTCAGCGGTGTAGAGACCTCTGAGAGGTAAAAGGCTTGAAGACGGATGCAGAAGTTGCTCTTTTTCTTCTCGATAGGTGAGTAACATAAATTTTGCTATGTTTCACAGAACCCATATAGGCTGTTGTTGTGACATTAGATTTAAAAGTAGGAGAGTTGAGAGTGTCTGGAGTTGGTGTGCGTAAAACCATCTCGTCTTCTCTGCAAGTTGCTGCTGCTAAGATAACTTACTGTAGCAACAGTTTGATAACCCACTAAATAGCTAACGCTATTTACATTACTTGCGGTGTCGTTGTTCACTCTAATCGTCTAATGGTATTTGTCCACATAACGTTTGCAAAGGTTTTATAGCCACGAAGATTTAAAAACACATGTTTGGTAGCACCCTCTTCGGTCACTGTAGTTTTGTATGTGTTACTGTAAAATCAAACTTAACAACTAACTCTCGCTAGTTCTAGTTGCTGTGTTTTTTATGCTGTTTTTGTGTTTGCTTGTCTGTCATTTATTAACATATTAGATTATTACTTTGCTTCGTTTCAGCTATGAGAAAGAGGTGGAGTTTCCAAAGGAGCACTGAATGGAGGGGTGTGTTTGTTTTGGCAGTTGAGTTTGAATATCAACAGTGTTTCTCAGGAATTGCTGAGTGCACCTTTAAGGCAAGGGTATATGGGAAGGGTATTTTGGACATATAATACACCTCATAACAGCTCGTAACATCACCTTTTTCCATGAGATTCACAATCTGCCATCTTGCCCATACTGGTGTGGCTGAAAGCCCAACATCTAATCAAAAACATTATACATTACAACACAGCACAACACAGGGGATAAGAGGTTAGAATGCTATGTACAAGAGGAGGTCACGTGACGCCATGCGAGGAGCAGAACGGCAAGCTCTGTGCACTTTGCTAGTTTTGATAATATTTATGTCATAAACCGGTGAGATTCGATACACCCTGATTCTTAACTGTTCTAGGAAGACAATATGTCAAAAAAATTCAAAATCCTCTGGCTATGGAGATATTAGAAGATACTTACGTGCTCAAGCTGATTCCCCTCAGTGGCAGGCTGAAAGCCCCGGACTCAATTCGGACGGTGAACTGAAAGAAATCCGGTGTGAATTGATGAATGTGTCGGCAATGCTGACGAAAGTTGTTGCAGACATTGAGGATCTTGCTGTAATACATCTATCGATTACTTCCATGGAGACAAAATTCTCTGAGTTGGTTACAAGATTGTTGGACGTCAAGAGATGGATCAGTTATCTGGAGTCATCGGAGAGGGAATTAGCTGCTAACCCGCTAGCGACCAAGGTGGATTTGGAACACATTTGGGAAAAACTAGAGGATTTGGAGAATCGTAATCAACGAAACAACGTCTGAGTTGTTGGAATTCCTGAGCATGAGGAAGGTCGAGATATGGTGATTCCTAGACAAGCTCTTCCCGAGTCTGCTCGACATAACAGGCCATAAGCTGGAAATCGAGCAAGCTCACCGAGTCCCAGCTCGGATATCCGATGAGGGAGACAGGTCTCGATCAATTCTGGCCAAATTTATGAGATCATCCAATAAAGATCTCGTGTTGCACGAGGTGAGAAGTAAAGGAAGGATTTCTTGGAGGAACCACAACATTTTCTTGTTCCCAGGCTTTGCGAATTCGTCAAGAGAGAAACATGAATGATTCGGGGAATGCAAGAAACTCTTACATCAATGGAAGATCGCTTTTGCACTGGTGTTCCCGGACAAACTGAGAATAGATACTAAGGATGGCCGTAAATTTGGTGAATTTCATGTTGCCACCTAGTTGACCTGTCTCAATGAACATACACTCGACTGCCCGAAGAAGCTGGGCGCCTTTTTCATTTCGTTTTGTGCTGGTTCCGCCTAGCGGCTGGAGTTTGTTTGTGTAGAATAAGTTCTTCGGGACATCTTGTGGATTAATCTGCTCGTTTTGGGTGCTTATGCCTCCTGATGGCTGGAGTTGGTTTTGTGCAATATTCTTTCAGGACATTGAAGTGAGTTTGACTGCCTGAAGAACTGAATGGCCTGTTTTGTTTTTTTTTGTTTTTTGTGCTAGTTCCGCTAGAGGCTGGAGCTTGTTTTGTGGAGGCACACACCTTCGAGACAATTAGTGGATGAATCTACACATGTTTTTGTTTATTCCATTTATGGGCTGGAGTTTGTTTTATATATTATCTTCTGTTGTGTAATTCTGTATTACAGATTTTTGTATAGAAGCACCGGATTTGAACATTTCAAAGGCAATGTTCTCGCGGGAGCTCTCGTAGGCGTACATGGACTGTTTGAGTTTAGAGGGGTGCTGTCATGCGTGGGGTTAATGTGCACGTTTTTCTTTTTTCTGTTTTTTCTGCTCTGGGGAAAGTTCGGGGTTTGATTGTTGCACTAATGTGGAATGTGGTCTTTATAATTTTATTTCTGACACACAATCTAATTTCTCTTATATGTCAAATGTTAATATGAATGGATTGTCTGTCGCCACATGGAATGTGAATGGGTTGGGGTACCCCATAAAAAGAAGGAAGGTTATTTCTTAAACGTAAGAAATATGATATAGTGTTTCTTCAAGAAATGCATCTTTCCCTGCAGGATGCTGAAAAATTTGGGAAGATATGGGGTGGGTATGTTTTCTTTAGTGCTGGCTCAAGTAAGAGCAGGGGAGTCATTACATTGATAAGTAAGCATCTATAATTCAAATGTCTTAAACAGATTAAAGATAAATTAGGAAGATTCATTATTGTTTTAGCAGAAATTCAGGGGCAAATGTTGATTTTTGGCTAATATTTACGCACCTAACATTGATGGTCAGGGCTTTTTTTATAGATCTTGGAAGGGATGTGGCAAGTTGCTGTCACACCTCATGATATACTATTGGGAGGAGACTTTAATCTTTTGATGGACTCAAGTCCTTTATCATAGTGAAGCAAATGTGTGTAAACCCCTAGAGCAACACTGTTTTTCACAGGATGTGTAAAAAGTTTGGTCTTACAGATATTTGCAGACTTTTGAACCCATCCGGTAGGGACAATACATTTTTTTCATCAGTCCGTAAGATCTATTCTAGAATAGTTTTTTTTTTTATATATATATATCTAAGTCCCTCATTTCATCTGTTGTTGATTGTTCAGTTGGAAACATTTTAGTCTCAGATCATGCCCTGGTGAGTTTAGAGGTGTTGCTACAATTGGAGAAAAAGAAATCATATAGTTGGTGCTTTAATGTATCCCTTTTGCTAAATCCTGATTTCCAACAAATGTTAAAGGCTGAAATCAATGTTTATATGAAAACACACTGGTCCTCATTATCCTCTGTGGGCGTGGCTTGGGAGGCACTTAAGGCATTTCTTAGGGGTTGGATCATACAATATGCCTCATTCATCAAAAAATCCAAAGCACAAGAACTTGTGGAGTTGGAAGAGAATATTAAAAGTGCAGAGGCAGAGCTGAAGCGCCGAATGCCATCTGATGGCCACAGAGAATTGACCCGACTGAAATACAGATATAATACTATTTTGTCATGGAAGCTGGAGTTTTGGTTATTTAGGGCAAGACAGTCATATTTTGAGTTGGGGGACAAAGCAGGAAAGCTTTTGTCTAGATATATAAAGAGTCTTTTTCTACCATTTCCTCAGTGAAATCTGCTGGTGAACTTTTTACCTCGGCCATTGATATTAATAATGCCTTTAAAGAATTCTATCTTGATCTTTATAGTTCCATGTCTTCATCTACTGATGAAGATATTAGAAACCTTGTGGAACCATTAGATCTCCCTAAACTGACGACTGAGCAAAAAATTCTCTTGATTCTGAGATAACCTTGGAGGAGGTTGACGAGGTAATTAAGGCCTTACCTGCAGTCAAGACTCCAGGGCCAGATGGCTTTGCTGCTGAATTTTTTAGATCTTATGCTGCAGAACTGGTTCCACTTTTGTTAGAAGTTTATACGGAATCTTTAAAAAATGGAAAGCTTCCACCAACCATGACACAAGCTCTGATTAGTCTGGTTCTTAAAAAGGACAAAGATCCAAGTGAGTGTAAGAATTACTGTCCAATTTCCCAGCTAGATGTAAAAATATTGTAAAATATTGGCCAAATATTTGTCCAACCGATTAAGTTATGAGATCTCTTATACATATAGATCAGGTGGGGTTTATTCAGGGCCGTAGCTCTTCTGATAACATTAGGCGTTTTATCAATATCATGTGGTCAGTGGCGAATGATCAGATTCCGGTCGATGCCATCTCACTTGACGCCGAAAAGGCATTCGATATTGTAGAATAGGATTATCTTTTTAAGGTTTTGGAAATATACGGGTTCGGAAATACTTTTATTGGATGGATTAAGTTACTTTATAGACACCCGGTAGCGGTAGTACAAATGAATGGATTAATTTCAGATTATTTTACTCTGGATAGGGGCACCCGGCAGGGTTGCCCTCTTTCCCCATTGTTGTTCTGTCTTGCTCTTGAACCATTAGCAGCCACGATAAGAAAGGAAGATGATTTTCCAGGAGTGGTGGCGGGAGGTATGGCGCATAAGCTTTTGCTTTACGCAGATGATATTTTATTATTTGTCTCTGACCCCACTAGGTCTATGCCTTGCATCCACAGAATTATTCATTCCTTTTTCTAAATTCTCAGGATACAGAGTCAGTTGGTCTAAATCCGAAGCTTTGGCTCTGACAGCGTACTGCCCAGTAATTGCTTTTCAGCTGGGCGCCTTCCAGTGGCCCAAACAGGGCATTAAGTATTTGGGCACCTTATTCCCAGCAAATTTGTATGATTTAGTCAATTTCAGCAATGCCTGGATAGCTGGGAAACAAATACTTCAGATCCTTGGGTACTCGAAACCATCAAAAGAGGATACAAAATTCTGTTTCAGCGATGTCCTCCCCCTTTCTCGGGGATCCATATGACCACGGTCAGGGATCCAATCCGGGCAAATTTTCTTGCCAGTGGGATAACAACCTTACTACAAAAGCAGGCAATTATACAGATAAGTCCCAATGAACAGCTTACTGGGTTCTATTTCAACTACTTCCTGGTGCTGAAAAAGGACGGTGAGCTTCGACCCATCTAAAGTGACTAAACACTTTCATAAGGTATTGCCTTTCAAAATGCTGACCACGGTACAGATTCTGCAGTCTATCAAACCAGGCACATGTTCACCTTGATAGGCCTCAAGGACGCGTACTTCCATGTGCCCATTTGTCAGGAACACCAACCGTTTCTGCACTTTGCCTTTCAAGTTCAGGTCTTCCAGTTCAGGGTCCTTCCATTTGGCCTTTCCCTGTCCCCACGAGTCTTCACCAGAGTGGTGTCAGTGGCTCTCTTTCCCCTTCAAGTACCAGGTCTGAAAATTCGGACATACCTGGATGACTGGTTGGTGTGCACCCCATCATGACACCAAGTTGTCAAGAACACAGAGATGGAACACATACAGTCCCTCGGTTTCAGGATAAACTGGGAAAAGAGCCATTTGGAACCACGACAACAAACAGTGTTCATCGGGCTCCACCTGAACACGTTGTCAATGATAGCATCTTTGACTCCTCAAAGAGTGGTGGAAATGACCAATTTGGTGCAGTCATTTCGGTTAAGCAAACGCATGTGGTTGCATCAATTTCAGAGGCTGCTGGCAATGATTAGAGCAGCAATATATGTGGTTCCTTTGGGCCTCCTAAGAGTAAGAACATTACAGTGGTGGTTGAACAGCTTTCGGCTTCAACTCGACAGATGGGTAACCCTAAAGGTTACATGGAAATGCATTCAGACTCTTCTTCCCTGGGGAAACAAAGACTTGTTTTCTCAAGGAGTCCAATTAGGTCACATTCCGACGAGACAAATTGTGGTGACAACAAATGCATCCCTGAAAGGGTGGGGTGCAGTATGGGAAGGCAGGACAGTCAGAGGCTTGTGGGAGTTTCCTTGGACCCCAGAGCACATCAATGTGCTGGAGTTAATGTAGAATATTTTTATAAAATTGAATAGAAATTAATCAAGTATAATCAATGTAAATATAGCCATTTTATTCTACAATTATTTCTAATGGTCAAGCATGTATCTTACTGTGTGTGTCTGTGTAGAGGCCTGTGTAGGAATGGAATGTGCTCACATATGGTAAACTGAGTCTCCTGTTTTGACACTAGAGAAAATAAATATGGTGAGGCCCCTTCACTGAGGTTTTCTGTCCACTTCTTAAACAACAACAGACTGGAGTCACAGAACAAAATGATAAATAATAGTGACATGTTTGGAATGTATTAATCACACCTTGGTGGATCATGTGTATATAAGCGGGTATGGACCCAGATGCTTGAGTTGCTCGCAGACAACTCAGCTTTTTTATCTCTGATAATAAAGTCTGTCTTCTGGCATCAAAACTCCAAGACTTTGAGTTTTCACAGAGGTGGCAGAAGCCACGACATTAAGGGCTGTTCATCTTTCTTTGAAAGCTCTCTTTCCTCTCATACAGAACAAACTTGTTCTAGTGAGAACAGACAACATGTCCGCAGTGTATCACATTAATCACCAAGGTGGCACCAAGTCATCCCGCTATCTTCAGGTGACAAGGGAACTTCTATTCTGGGCCTTTCTGAGACTTTCCTCACTCAGGGCAGCACACATACCAGGTGTGACAAATCGGGCAGCAGATCTCTTGTCCCAGACTGGACCACTCCCAGGAGAATTGTTCCTGCACCCGAAAGTGGTATGTCTCTGTAATGGGTTCACAAGATGGGCAAGGAGGAGGTGTCCAACAAGTTGGACATGTTTTGAGAACTGTAGATAATTGTTTATTTTAAAGCATATATTGAGACTAGTCAATACCTGAAGAGGGCACTCAAACACCATTTCTTCAGAATTTTCTTCCTTCAAGACCGACATTGTCTCGTCTCGACTACGACAATGATCTCTTCTTGATCAGCCCTCTCTTTGCCATCAACAGACACCTTCCATCAGACGGGATTTCGCTGCAGATGCATCAGGACATTCTTCGCCTGACTCTCAGTGCCTGTAGCGAAAGATTCACCTTCCAGCGAAGAGTTTCACCGCCTCACCGCCGGCATCAGGTTCTTCGCTTCAGCGAAACATCTACTCTTCCCACGCAGTGTCTTCGCCAGTGCAGTACACACGTGACGACTTCTGGCCCTCTATGAATGAGCATGGTGTTGTAATATTTGGCGGGTCTGACAATCATAATGATGCCGTGTCCATTGCGGCATCGGACATGGGTGAATGGTCCATGGAGGATGTTGCAGCCCCTCCCCCCAGCAAGGGTGAGGAGCGTGCACTGGCCATTGATAAAAGTTACTCCGTGTCATTGTGCGGGCGATCGAGGCACTCGGGCTTGAGTAGTCTCCTCCTGTTGAGCCTGAAAATTCTCGTCTGAATGAATGATTCCTGCACACCGTCCGCCGTCAAAAGACCGTGGTTCGGAAAGCAGTGTCGTTCTTCCCTGAGGTTCACACTGAGCTTACTGAGACTTGGTGAGTGCTCTACTCTGCACGCTCCCAGATTGGAGGGGTTGCCGTCCTCAGCCATATTTTACCGTCTTTGTATTGTGACGCAAATAGCGCTGTCAGTCCCCAGTGGGAAGAATCCCCCTGGAAGTATAACGTTTTAGGAATCTAGAGCTCCTGCCTTTTTATGTTTCAACTCGCCCTTCCCCGCTATTCTCGCTGGGAACGAGTTTTTATTGCAACGCTTCCTTGCATTGCTTGAAAAGCGCACGTACGTTGTAGTGGATGCTCGACATGCACTGAATGCTGAAAAAGCTCTTTCTTCCTCTCCAACCAAACTCACTATAACCATGATAACCATGGGTGATTGGTGTCTATTGCTAGCTTGCTCGAGCCTTTACATTATTAGCGCTGTGCACGGATGTGTGATGCGCTCTGAGTGAGAAGATCCTGTCTGATAATCAGCAGCTATCTGTGCCCATTATCCGTGCCCACTTGCGCATTTCGTGATCGCGTGGCACGCTTCCGGGCATCTCAGAGAAAAATCAACCCACACTCCTCATAAAATACTCCCATATTATAAATGGCAGCTCCCCTCAACACGCATGAAACTCGGCGCCCACCCACGCATTATGCAGTTGCATGGTGCGCGTTACTGAGTATTTTTCAGCGTGTTAAAAAAACGGTAGTGTGCAGTTATACGTTCCGGTTTGCGACGCGGCCGCCTTGCTTCAACAGCGTTCTATCCTCCATGTTACAGTGCAGGACATGCCCATTCTGCGCTCCGAGGTAGTAAATCTCCTTGTGAGAGACACAATAGGGGTTGTTCCCCATATGCTACACAGAGATAATGTCACAACCGTTATTTTCTCATCAAAACGCAGAAAAACAGTGGCCTCCGGCCTATCTGCGTCTGTGACATTTTGAATTGAGCCCTCTTTGGGTTCTGTTCATAATCATCACATACAAACAATTCTCTCTCTTATGTTTGCATGCTCATAAACCATACCTTAGTGTACTTATTAACTTTGGCTCAGGCCATTCTTGAGAATTTGCCCTGCTTCCCATTGGTGAGCAGCGCGCTATCACAATTAGTGTCAAATATAAAGCGCCTGCTATCCCGTTACGTGTACGCGCTCACGGGCATGTAAGATTGGGTGCTAAAAATGACCAAACACGAGTATTCGATCCAATTCGCATCCAATTTTAGATCCGAGACACTTGAACCGCACACTTGCAAAATGGACATTCAAAATGTTAACTCAGAAACGGATCACATCACACATCCGCCTACAGAGAAACAGATCTTATCGCACATTCGCCCACAGAATTGGTTTGCGTCAATAGATCTACAGGACGCGTACATTCATATCCAAATTGTACCGGATCGCAGGCTGTTCTTGAGATTCGCATTCAAGGGAACGACATATCAATTCAAAGTCCTCCCCTACGGATTGTCTCTGGCCCACGCACATTCACGAAATATGTAGATGCGGTGCTCACCCCTTTGAAGATGAACTGCGTGCACATTCTGAATTACCTCGACGATTGGCTATTACTGGCCCGATCAGAGGCTCTGCTATGTGAGCACAGGGACTTGATACTTCACCATTTGAACAGCCTATGTCTCAATGTCAACTGGGCGAAAAGAACACTTTCTCCCAGCTAACAAATCTCCTTTTTGGGGGTTCGACTCGACTCCATGAGCATGTGTGCGCACCTCACGAGCGAGCGCATTTGGATCATTCATCAGTGTCTCGGCTCAAACTGGGGAAGGCATTTCCACTGAAGTCTTTTCAGAAAGTGCTGGGTTTTATGATGGCAGCAGCCGCCATCATATCATTAGGTCTTTTACACATGAGACCTATCCAGTGCTGGTTCAAACACCACGTACCGCGTCACGCCTGGTGCCAGGGGCACGTTGCCACTGTCTGGCTGCTCTAGCACCATGGACAGCTCCAAACCTTTCTCAGCAGAGTGTTATGCTGGGTCAGGTGACAGTGGTGATCATGGATGCGTCCAACATTGGTTGGGGCGCGCTGTGTAATGGATGCCCAGCTTTTGGCACTTGGACAGATGCAAAACGGGCGTGGCACATCAACTGCTTGGAAATTCTAGCCATCTTCTAGCTGTGAAGGCTTTCCATTGCAATATAGTGAATCGTCATGTTCTGATTCGGTCAGACAATATATCAGTGGTAGTGTACAAAAATCAGCAGGGCGGCACTTGATCGCTACCAATGATGCCTCACGCAACATCTCCTAGTGTGGAGTGTGCGTCATCTCCTCTCCCTGCGCGCAACACATGTTCCGGGCTGTCTGAACTGAGGAGTGGACATGCTGTTGCGCCAGGGACCGATGGCGGGGGAATGGAGGCTTCATCCCTAGACAGTTCTGAGAATTTGAGAAATGTTCAGCAAAGCGGAAGTCAACCTATTCGCCTCTGAAGACAGCCCACAGCCCTCTTTGGTACTCCATGTCCCAAGCCCCACTGGGGGTGGATGCCTTGGCCCACAAGTGGCCAATGAAATGCAAATATGCATTTCCCCCGGTACGTCTCCTTCACTCTGTCATCAGCAAAGTCCGAGAGGACAAGGAAACAGTTCTGTTGGTTGCGCCAAAATGGCCCAACCAGCCAGAGATATTAGATGGCCCCCCATGGGAAATACCACTGAGGAGGGATCTGCTTTCTCAAGCGCAGGGCACGATTTGGCATCCCCAGCCGGAGTTGTGGAACCTACATGTATGGCCCCTGAACGGAACACAGCGAACGAGCCTGAAATGGCTCAGTCTGTAATGAACACCATTTTGCAGGCTAGAGCTCCAACTACGAGACGCCTCTATGCAATAAAATGGTGTGCGTTTGCGGATTGGTGCTCTTCATGCAGCAAAGACCCAATGAATTGCTCCATAACGGAGATCCTTACATTCCTTCAAGAGCGGTTGGATACAGGTCTTACTCTGTCAGTGCTAAAGGTTTATGTCACGACCATCTCTGCATTTCATGCCCCAGAGGCTGGCTCCTCTATAAGCAAACATGATCTGATCATAAAGTTCCTTAGGGGAGTGAGGCATTTGAACCCTCCTCGCCCTGCTACGGTTCCAACATGGGACTTAAATCTGGTGCTGAGGGCGCTCACGAGCCCCCGTTCGAACCATTGGAATCTGTTGAGTTGTGTGTGCTCTCTATAAAGACTGCACTACTGTTGGCTCTGGTCTCAGTCATACGGGTTGGTGATATACAGGCGCTGTCGGTTGACGGTTCATGTCTGGAATTTGGTCCGGGGCTTTCGAAAGCCACCATCAAATCCAAAAACGGCTATGTGCATAAGGTGTTTTCCACGCCCTTTAGGGCTCAGATAGTCCACCTATAAGCTTTCTCTTCTCCACCGTCTAATTCGGATGGGGAGCAGTTAGCACATTTATTATGCCCCATTCGGAACACAGAACACGTTCGGAAGGTTTTATAACCTAGACGTGGCGTCCATCGCTTCACAAATCCTCTTTGTCTAGAGAGTTTACTATTCCTGAGAGTTTATATAGCCCGAGCTCCTTTTTACTGGCAGACTACCTGTTATAATTTTAATACAGCTGCCTGTGTAGGCTGCTATTCAATTTACTCCCACTAGAAGTCACAAGCACTTCCAATAGAATAAAACCTCCCTCCCTACCTCTGGTTATGAATGGGGTTAAATTGTGTGTATTATATACTCCTATAGATCCTCAGATTAAGATTAACTTCCCATCTGGTTTTCACCATGTGGGGTTATTCATTTTCATACACACTTGAAGACATATAATGGCCCAACGGGCCTGTGACCTCCTATACAAATTCTTCTAAGTGTTTATACCCTGGTGCATCTTAGTGTATGACGCTACGTAGTGTGATGTGATGGGACTCCATTCCACAAAGTGTTTCACCGCAATGTCGAGTGAACTGAATCAATAAGGAACGTCTCCGGTTACGTCTCCAGTTACACATGTCAAATGTAAACTTGGTTACCTGAGATGAAGGGAACAAGACATTGCAAAACTTGGCCACACTACTACTTCAGAGTTTTGAGGTATGAGCGACGCATTCTTGTCCTTCTGTCAGAAAATTCTGAAGAAATGGTGATTGAGCGCCCAATTATATAGGGCAAATGTGCTCCTAAAAAGGTGGGGCTCAATCACCATTGCCAATCATAAGATTGCCGTTATGATACAAGGGCTTCAAATAGGTGGTGGAAAAGGAATTCCCCAAAGCGTTTCACTGCAATGTCTCGTTCTGGTCATCTCAGGGAACCGAGGGTACATGTGTAACCAGAGACGTTTTCCAATTCACTGTTTCCCCTTAAGGGAAGAAAAGCACATTCTGTAAAGACACTCAAAAGAAAGTGAATTGCAGGCTGGAAAAATGCAGGGCAGAGGAAAATCAGAATACAGTTAATTTCAAACATGATAAAATATCTCACTACTGTACGTCTCATCTAATAATTATGGTCTTCCATGGTTTATCCATTTAGCATCACACCTTGAAAACAGTTGAAAACATCATCACTACTCGCATAGTTCAGGAAAAGCACTGTGCCTTTTTATACTCATTAATAATGCCATTTCAAAACATGTGAAGCATTCACAAAAAAAGATGCTAAATAGAAATGAACAAACTCTCAAAATTTCTAATGAAATTTCAGCACATGTACACACACCTGTTAGCACAATAATGCTATCGTTTATATGTAATTCATTGCGCTCCATTTCTGGATGTCTATTGTAGCCGGACTGTAATGGTGGATAATATAAGTTGACTTCTTACCAATAAAGTGAAAAGAGCACACAAACAAATGATTCCAAAACTTTTTCAAACAGATGTTCCAAAGTCAGTCCTTCTGTAGGCAGCTGTCAGAAGAAGCAGCATCTGGGACAGGAGCGCTGTGCTTTGCGAGTGGATTCTGATCATAATATTGCTGTTTTAGACACAACTTTTATTTTCACTTGATTATTAGGATGACCATTAACTGCACACACTATCAGGGAAATTTTTAAGACATCTTACACCATTTAAAAAGCAAGAATCTAACCACATGACACACAAGCAAGCAGTGACCGGTGTTACAGTTCAACTGGTTTTCATGTTAACTGGTGACCGTTTTACACCAGATGTGAACGACCTACCGCAGATTCGTCGATTCTGAAAATCATGCTTCTGACTATAAATGGTATTATTAGATCAAACGGCAGAAGTACGCAAGATTAAAAAAAAAAAATAATAACTGAGGTAGGAGATTCAATCTCAGCCATAAAAAACATGATTAGCAAGATACTATAGCACCCTATCCATTTGAGCTACAGGAGAGAGACCGTTGAAAAGGGCATCTTTGTAATCACATGTGTGTGTGTTCGGTGTGAAATGGTGCATATAATCCAGCAGTGTGTCCATGTTGACTTGTGCCTCAGTTTACAAATCTGAACATCATTTTCTCGTGGAAACGCTGCACCTAAATATTATGCAGTATCATTAAATCAGTCAGTGATAGAATGAACTACATATCTATGAATATATTCAGACATAAATATTGACACATCCTCACTTTTACTTACCCATTGCTCATGCATAGAACGTTCACCACAAGCCCTTCAGAGCTTTGAAAGGTCATCCAATGATAAAATTAATCAAACCCTCTTTTTGCAGTTTGAACAAATAGTTATAGTCTGTTAGTCTGCAGTCTGGTACAGTTAATTACACTATTAGACACAATAACCCATTGCATACCAACATGACAAACCATGTCATCAAATGTTGAAATGACAGTGAAGTAAACTCGTTGACAATGGGCAACAATGGGTAATTTTGGCTGCTTGTTTTTCTAATCTTATGATGCTGATCTACACTAATGTTACTATTTGGACCTAAGCCTACTGAGCATACAGTATGTCCACACTAATAACAAACAATCTCAGAATGGCTTTATTAATGTTGGAAATGTGTTCATTCAATTACTGATTGATTTTATGACATCGCATAATATTTGGGTGCAGCGTTTCGATGAGAAAATTAAGTTCGTATTTCATACAATGTCATAATCGGACAAGACCATCAGCTTGTAAACTGAGGCGCATGTTAACATGGACACACTGCAGGATTATGTGCACCATTTTACATCAAACACACACTTGTGAATTTAAAGTTGAACCCCATAAATTGTTGCTCTCTAGTGTCAAGCTGATCATATTACTGATGGCCAAGTTCGAATCTCCTACCTCATTTTTTATTTTTTTTTATCTTGCGTACTTCTGCCGTTTGATCTAATAATACCACTTATTTTAATCTGTACAATGATGCCAGCATCATGTAGTAAGTTTACATTTAATGGAGAGCAAAATATTGAGTCAGAAGCATGATTTTCAGAATCGACAAATCTGCGGCCGGTCGTTCACATCTGGTGTAAAACGGAAGAAGGTCACCAGTTAACATGAAAACCAGTTGAACCATAACACCTGCTACACACAAAACACCAACCAATCGCACTTCCGTTAGCCAACCGGAAATTCTGCACACCTTGCGAAATACAGTCGCTGAGAATATTGTGGATATGGGTAACACTACAGTATATCTTATACTGCACACTATGACACATAATATGCCATTTTGATTTTTGTTTTAAAAATAGTTAAAAACATTTGTTTACTCTAAATGGTGTCTCTTCTTTAAGTAAATAATTGTCTTAGTGTTTGAACAGACAGTCAATGACTTTTATATTTAGTAGATTTCATCATTCCTGCAGGATACCTGCAAACATCCTGCAGATAAAATGAAAATCCTGCAGGATTCCTAAAGGTTTTTTTTTTTTTTTTTTTTTTTTTTTTTTGTAAGGGTTACTTTGAAATTATAGTTTACATTCTCAAACATACAAGCATTAGTTATAACGGCCATTCTAATTACTATTTAAGTAATCACTTAGAAGTTTTGAAGTAGCCTTCTAAGTAACCAAATTACCTTGTCTGTGAACAAATATTGTTGTAGTTACACCGGTCGAACATGTGCATTGTTGGACAGCCCTTTTTTATTTTTTTTTTTTTTATTTTTTTTTTTTTTTTAATGCGCTGTGGGTTTATATCGGCCACTTTATTTGACCCATCCATCTAAAATATAGTTATACTATGTACAAATATAACGTATAAATATTTTGCTCTGAATTTTATTCGATATGTAAGTAACATCTATCTCAGTCCTTTCTGGATGATGCACAACCTTAGTTGAGAGTGTATTCTCTTCCTTGTAGCTTAAATGTCATGTTGATATAAAAACAAGACTGAAGTTATATGATATGAATTCATTTTTGTATTTTGTTGTCTAGGTCTGGACAGGCAAAGAATTGGAGTGTGTTCTTTCAGTCATTTGGCACTCTGGTGAACTTAATATTGAAGTTTTAGAATGGACTTTTATGTGTAGTTATAATTTAACTTTATGAGTAACAATAATGTGAAATTTGAGTTGTCATTGTGTAATAAATGTTCTGTTTGCTAAAAGGCCTGTTTCATTCTTTTTTAACTTGTACTAGATAGAAGTTAGTTACTCTAACTCTGTAAGGTAAAACTGTGCTTACTGAGATTAGCTCTGTGTTATGGACAATGCAATTTAATATACAACATACAAACAATTAACGTAATAAAATTTTCTGTACAGCTGATATACTGTATTTTTATTGTACGTCATACAAACAACTTCCGTAATTAATTTTACAGTACAGCACATACTGTAAATCATTCTACAGTATGCTGTAAACTATTGTAGATAGTTTTACAGTAATTTTACTATGGTATGAAATATAGCAACTTGCTGGCTATTTGCTGCCAGTAAGTTAATGTTGATTTTATGTCAAATTTTTTACAGTGTAGCATCATTGTTTTTTATGTGTTTAGTGCAGCAAAAAGACTGCATAAACTAACTTTTTTTGCTAAAGATATTTTCTAGGATAGTGCCACATTCAAATAATTTTGAGAGTACTCAGAGATATAGCTAAATATAACTGAATTTTAGGGGTTTGTGTTTAGTAACATGAGGGAATTGGTTAAAGAATAAAATATAAAATATTTTTGTGCCCATATTTTTGATTCTCCAATGCCAGTCCACTTTATTTATATTTACTTTGAAATAGTGTCTTTTATGTAAAATTGTGTCACTCTGCAAGAGATACGGGTGTACAAAAATAAAAATATATTTAACAATATTTTTTTTTCACAGTGATATTTGTAAATAAAACTTTTTTTTATTATTTTTTATTTTATTTTATTTTTTACTTTTATTAAACATTTTCAAACAAAGATTTCAATTATAACTGGAGACTTTGAACAATAAAAGCAAGATTAGATTACATAACTGGAAAATTAACCATATGAAACATATTTTTGTTTCAGTAAGAATTAGGCTAAACATTGCATGCAAGGTTATTGAAACAAATTAATAAATGCTGCTGAACTCAAATGTGTATATTTTATTTCTAACTTTAATATTTTGAGCATATATAGAAAAAAGTTCATTTTATTTTTATCGAATATTATGCTATTCTATTTAGATTATTTTAGTTGTAATTTAATATAATGCAATGCAATATAATATATCATTTTTATTATTATGGTTATTAATGTAAACTTTATTTAGATTTTAATGTATTTCTTATCTTTTTGCAGACGAGGAATAACTAAATAACTGAAAGGAAAGTTAATTTTTAGTTTTTATAAGATTTTTTTAAATTTTATTTTAGTTACATTTAATTATTAGTGTTGTATTTCTAAGGTTCTCAATAGACGGAAGGCGGAAGCAGGGGTCCGACAGCTCTTCCGGTGTGTCTGCTGATGTTCGGTTGGTTTTCATCAACACTCATGACTGTCGCTTTGTGCTGCTCTCAGGCTAATGGACACTGTTTTTACAAACAAAAGCGCTTAAGAAACCAACACATCACAGATGAGAGCGGATCTTTGAGGGTCTAACTGTAAGTACCGGCGTGTGATTTGATCAGAGTTTCAGTGATAGTGTTTATAACAATAAGGCGGTTTGATGTGAGGGGCCCGTGTGTAACAGAGGCCGAGAAAGACCTGAAATCAGCTGATCATATCTCATAATCACTGACACATACTCATAATCATCATCGTGTGTCTTGCATGTGATGATGAAGAACTGATGAAGGTGCTTTTGTGTTTAACAGAATAAAGATAAGCTGATGCTGGTGAATAGCACAGAGATAATGTGAACAGGAGATCACGTTCTGATTGTATACTTATTCGTAACTTCTGGCTCTATATGAGATGTAGCATCTAAAAATGATGCTCCATAAGTGTTAATATATTTAAAAGGGTGTAGTCCTGAAATTGACTTGACTTTCCGTTCGCCTTGGTCCATTAGCAGCTCGGCTAACAGTTAGCACCGACAAAACACACATCTGTCCGATCAAACATGTCATTTACACACATCAGCTAATTGTGACTAAAATCACATTAAACACAGAAACATAACACACATAAATGACAGACATATTCCACATAAACCACATCGTTCTTGAGTAAATGTGCGTTAGCCGGTAGTGCAGGCTGTTCGTTCGGCGCTACTGAAGCTAAAAACACAATGGCTCTGTCTCAAACAATTGTAAGCTGTCTATTTAGTACGCAGTTATAGGGCGTCAGGTGCGTGCTACGTTTTAGGCGTAAGGAGCCGTTCAGACCGAACACCAAACTTACAATTTTGCGCCATAAAACCCCCCGAATAAAACAGAACGCAGATGTTTTGAAAAGTTTAAATTATTTTTAATCATGTGGCGTTTAAGTCCTCCTAGGGACTTCGTACTTACGAAGTTGGAGCTCGCAAAATACGATTTGATGTGCGTTCAAGTGATTTTAATCGGAAAGAGTGCACCTGTTTTGTAATTTCGTATTTCTTTCTCTAGCACTAATGCAACAAAATGAAGAGCAATGCCACGTATTAGTTGTGTAATGAATGCTTTATTTTATCAAACGTTTGGCCACATATAGTGATGGGAAATGCACTTTTGTTGCAAACGCTTGTCTTATTTTCATCATTATTTTCAAGTTTTATCATTATTCTTCATTAATAGTACAAATAAAAAATACAATCAAACTAAACTATACAGTCAAAATCCTCAAGTAAAACTAAATTATTACCAATAATAATAATGAACCAGTAATGAATCCTTGCTTACGTCAGGATTCATAAATCAAAACACCCCCAACTCGGAAAGTCGGGGCTCAAAGAAAATCCTGAGTTTCCCCACTTGTAATTACAACTTTGCGGTGGCATTCATGTGTGCTCAGCTCGTAAATGTGATCATTGCGGCATGACTTGAACGCACCATTAACAGGGTCTAAAAAACTCACAAGGTGCTGAAAAAAAAAAACTATTAAAAACAGCATGTTGCTACATAGTTGGCCATTAGTGATAAACGTTCTGAACCTGCTTAAGATGCCTAAAACAAATTGAACGTTCCAACGCATCCATTGCTATGTTTCCATCCAAGTTTCAAATTGAATTTTGTGACAATTGTAAATATCACAACAAGAATTTGTATATTAAGCGTTTCTATTCCAAGTTTTCAAGAGAACAATATCGTCCCTTCTGGGGAAATTGGCACATATTTGAGCAACATTTGAAATGCTTTATGATATTGGTCCGTTGGTTTGTCCAGTTATAAACTAATTATTCAGTTGCATGACTTTTGATGCACATGTAGGAATTTATTCGGTGAATGTTTTTCAATCGCACACGGTAAACCGTAAAATTGTCATTACTTGAAATATCAAGTTGTCTGAAGTATCACTTCAAATGTCAAGTTTTGGGCTCATATCTCAAAAATGTAGGTTCATTAAAGTTATTAATCTTAAAAATCCATAGACTTAAAGGAATATTCCGGGAAAAACCTTGATTTTTGCTTTTTTAAAGAAATGGACGGATGAGTTGAAATTAATTTTGTGGTTATCAACAACATGCAACAAATGCTGTTGATTGAGCTTAACTTGTATTGATCCCGGAATATTCCTTTAAGATTTTAAATGTTAATAACTCAAAATTTTGAGTACAAAATTGAGGCTATGGGGAATACCCTTGCACGTGAATTATTTAATTACGTTTCCTTGGTCATAGGGAACATATGGGGGCATTTAAATAGTTATTATTCAGAATTCAGAGGTTTAATTTTGTAGTATTATTTATGTTGTTTTGTTGCAAATAGTTTTTTCGTGTGATGTCACCATTAGGTTGATCAGTGTACCATTTGGTCAAGTTGGACCCTGTTAAAATGATCACAGTTCTCCTTCGCAACTGAAGTAGAGATCTACATGCATTTCTGTGGAGAATTGTTTAATAAATTACCTAGAATCAGTTATCATCTTTATTTGAGCTGTGCTATTGTTTGATCTAAAATTGAATTCAACAGTAGAAAAAACAATATTTAAATAGCAAATGTAGTTAACTTGTAGAGTTAATTTTATTCTATATGAACACCAAGTTAATTAAACTTAAATGCTTAAGTTTTGGGAGACCCCATTACTCAATGGAATTGAGGGAACGAGTTTACTCAATCAAATGAGTACAATGAACATATTAGGGTTTTGAGTTTAGTTAATGCACATGAGCTCATATAGAAGTAAAAATGATTCTGCACATTTTGGAAAAATTATTCACATCTAGGCGGTCCAGCATTTTTTACGCAATATCCAAAAGAATTCATAAAAATTGTGGGCATCATTCATGAAACACGAGTAGAACTCATTTTTGTTTAAATCATTCATAAAGCCTGTCGGATTCATGAAAGTTTCCGTATTTTCAAAACATTAGTCGGTAAAAGTTTTTACACCTGCCATGTGTAAATCGTGCATGAGACATCCAAACGTGCTGTGTTCTTTTAGACAAACTGCCATGACTACATTTTGATAGAAGTAAAATTAAATAAGTAATGGAAAAGTTAACTAATAGTTAAACGAGTAAAATTAATCTTAATAAATAATAAAAAAAAAGATTTTTTTTAAACCATAGCCTATAATTATTTAGAAATGTTTCTTTGCTGCTTGCATTTATTTTTTCAACGTATAGTTTTTTCTGCTTATCGTTTTTCCAGCAGTAGCAATAGCAATCGTGTGTCTGCAGTAGCTGTGTTTGGACAAAAACACCTTGGCATCCGTATTCCAGGACAAAGCTCATTTTTTACGGCAGAGGCCCGTGCTTTGCTCCTAGCTCTAGAACAGATAGAGAGTACACAACAACGATACTTTTTAATTTGAACAGACTCAAATCTTGCCTCCAAGCACTTGAATCTTTAAAGACATCATCCCATTATTGTCAGCATTCTAGCTAAAGTGGATTCTTTACAGAGACAAAATTGTAACATCTTTGTCTGTTGGATACCAGGTTATATTGGACTGTCAAGTAATGACAAGCAGACACTGCTGCTAAGGAAGCCCTCAAATTGAGAATTACTGAATGTCAAATCCCACCATCAGATCTCAAACCTAGAATAAACTTGTATATCTCAAAAAAGTGGCGAATGGGATCAGTGAGTGTTTTTACATGCACTAATTTTTATCAGTCTGAATAAATTCAATCCAATCGAAGACTGACGCTCTTCGCATGCGCAGAAGTTTTGTTCGGAATACATGTAATCCACATGTAAATTAAATTTTTTATCGGATTGCAAAGTTTAGGGTGTTTATATGTACCCTAAACGTTGCAATCCGATAAAAATTGTAATTTACATGTGGATTACATTCCGAACAAAACTTCTGCGCATGCGAAGAGTGTCAGTCATCGCATTCTGAAGAAGCGGAGAAAGATGGAGAAAGCCACCGTGCATGGCACCAAAGTCCGTAATTGCTATTGTATTTTAGAATCCGATTGAGAAAGTAGTCAGATGCAAACGTTTACATGGCTGACATTTTTCTTTTAAACTGATTGTTTTAGGTCTACACCACCCCTTTTAATCGGATGGAAATTTCAATGAGATTCAGCTCAATCGGTCATTTTAGGTGTTTACATGAAGGCTTTTTCATGAAGGCATGAAGGAAGTATCTTTCATTTATAACGGGATTAAGTTATAATTGTGTAGATTGTAATCTACAGATTGTATAGTACACTACATATACATGCAACCAAATAATCCGTTTATAATCCGACTGAGAGATCAATCGGATTGGATTGAGCTATCAGTCGGATTATAAATGGATGATTTGGTTGCATGTAAATGTAGTTAGTGTTAAAAAACTCAACGAAGTTTATCCTGTTATAAATGAAAGATACTTCCTTTATTTTCACTTTGCATCTAGACATGATCAAACTGTATACACAAGGAGAATCATGTTCAGTTGATAACGTATGATCAATGGTAATACTGTTAAACCCATAAATAAACACATTGTGGGCAGGAGCGTACACAATACACCTGTGGGGGACTCTGAAGCTGATCAGACCAGTATGTGTGTGTTAAATCGCTAAACACTTTTTTAAATAAAAAGCCAACATTCACCACTTGTTTTTATAGATAATAACATGTAAAATGATAAAAATGTGATAGCCTTTATGTAGACTCAGAATTTACATATGTGCATTACCCTCATGCCTTCAGTATTGGTTTCTATGTAAGCTCCAGGTGAATGCAAATGGTTTTGCTGTTGTGTTTTTCCATTTTTATTCATGTGTATTTCATTTTTCCCCAGAAGAAAAGCATAGTTTGTAGAAGTTAACATATTTTGAAATCGTGCTTGTTAACATTTGTGAATAAATTATAAGATTCACATACGTGTCACACTGGTAATTTTTAACATGCATTTTAATTTCCGATTAATCGAGTACTCATTTTTATGTAGGTTAGAAGACTTCACTACAAAATTACTCGAAAATGCCCATCCCTAGTAAAAATAGCACCTTGCTCAAGGGCACAGTGTCAATAGTTCATGACTTGTTCCTTGCAGGGATTGAACCAGTAACCTTCAGGTCATCAGTCTTGAGTTTTTACCACTAGGCCAAACCACTCAAAATAAACCTCAGCCAGTCGTTGCTAATATTGGATTTCTTCAGAAGGTTATGCAGTGCTGCAGGTGCTACAAACAGCCAGGATTTCCCCCACCCTCTAGATACAATGGATGCTTTTCACATATCCGCGTTTGCAGAGCGGAAGTAGAGTCATAGTTGGATAAACTTGAATGGCAGTGAATGGTAAACAAAAACAAATGCAATTTTTGCTCACCCCTTTGCTCCAACAGCAAAAGAAAATATCAACTAAAATATAGAGCGCTGGATAACAGTAGTAAGAAGAGAGAAATAGGCTACATTTTCTGTCACTCCCTCAGCAGCTGCGTTCGATTTTTAAAACTTACTGCAGGGTAATATAATCAAAGTTCAGTGTTATAAATTTACACCAAAAAATGTTAAAAATTGGAAATATAAAAAAGTTTGCTACATTTACGTTGTTTAATAAGGCGGAAGCGCTTCATAACATATCTGTGAAAAGGGTCCATGGATCATCTTCTGCTGTTTGGAACATTAGTATCTATATTACTTCCTCCTCAGTGACATCACTCTGTCACTAACTTCTCTTTCCACACTGTCTCACAGAGCTCAGATAAACAACTGAACATTCCTCATGCTAGTGTTTTTTTTATTTCTGAGGCGTTGCTTGGAGGCACATATTCTCTGAATGACAGCACAGTAGGAATATTCTTGCGAGGGCTGAACATGCAGAGCTATGAATGGTTGTTGCATGTATTTATTTGTTGTCCCTATGGCACAAAACAATCGATATGGAGACAATCTTGGAGAAAATTGTAAAGTGAATACCATTACTAGTGGGGTAGTTCAGCAAAAAATGAGAATTCTGTTTTTTATTTAAAAAAATCCACAGTTTTAGTAATGTGTGGACTTTTCAGACGGTACCTTACTACAGCCTCGACAGTATCAGCCGATTTCAGCACAATGTGTGGACTTTTCAGACAACCCCTTAACCGCCACATGAAAAATGTCCAACTTCTATTAATGTTAAATTTACGGTGACCAGATTACGGGACAAATCGCGTCCTGTATTGATTCGATACAGGATGCATAATTTTATATTTAAATACAGGATGATCCCTACCTGGAGGTCTAATACATTCTCATGAGCAAAGTGTGGGTGCGGAAAATTGTGAGTTTATCGGGAGAAATTGTAAATCGGGAGTACAGCGGGAGGAGGGGTGGAAAAACAGGAGAAACCCGGTAAAATCGGGAGTGTTGGCTGGTATGGTTATTAGGAACTTTGTAGGCCTAAACTGTCAAATTCACACAGCACTTTCTATGTTCTATATGCCAAAATAAAAGCTCCATGTGAAGCTGAAGTAAATACGACAGAAATATATTACTACTGTATGAAACAAATCTAAAACTCATAATAATAATAATAATTCAGTATTATATTATAATATTAAACTTAACTGGATCCCCACAATAATAATTCAGTATTATAATAATATTCAACTGGGTTCCAAAAAATGAGTGCATTTTTTGTGCACCCTGTTCATTCGCAAAAGATCTTTGAGTAAAAATATATGTAATTAGTTAAATAATGCTCTTCGTTGCTTAAATATTGTTATATTTTAGTGTGAATAAATGACGTTTGATGAAATATCATTCTTTCTTGTTCGTTTAGTGAAAAAAAAAAAGTGGATTACTGCATTTTTATTTCATGCATTAAACATTTTAAATCTACTTGGCTACAATGGCCGTTTGGTTGAAATAATGGTTCCTCTGATTAAAATAGAAAACTCTTTTCTGTCAGATCAGAACAAATACATAATTGTTGAGATATATGAAATATCGTCAGTTGGCTGAAAAATATAGAGACATCATTTTTGTTGCCATATCACCTACCCTAACAGTTAATATGCCATTACATTTGGCAAAAAATATCACTGTTTGGGTCAAAAGAAGTGTTTGTTTTCTCCATCCTGCAGGTTGCCAGATCTTGTTGAGGGTTGTGTGCTGGTTAATGTATAGAGGAAAAAGGGTGAAACTTGAAGACGAAACCGAAGGTAGTTGGAAAAGGTATGGCAACTTTTTTTTCTAAAATTTTGCCAGTTTAATATCAAACTGCTCTTGACTGTTTGTCTAATGGGTTGCTGCTGTGTTTAGTTTCGCAGCTGTCAGAATGACTGCAGTCGATGACATCTCAGACAGCACAGAGGTTGTGGAAATGGACGACGTTCCATCCCAGTTCTTCGTGGAGAAGCACTCGTGGGATGGCTTGCGTGACATCATTCACGGCAGCCGCAAGTACTCTGGAATGATCATAAACAAAGCGCCACATGACTTCCAGTTTGTTCAGAAGCATGATGAGTCAGGCCCTCACTCACACCGCCTCTACTACCTTGGTATCTTATATGGAACCGTTTCTATTTTTATTTAATTTTTTTCCAAATAATGTAACCAAATGATTTTCACGACTTTCAGTTCCATTAACGGTTCTTGAACATGCGTTTTTTTGCTCACCCTTACAAAAAAATCAAACTAGCCGCAAACTTGCCATAAATTTGCCGCTTGTTATTTTCACATGCAGATGAGCTTTTGACTTGCCTCAAATGTTGGCAAGAAGCTTGCAGCTCTTCGCCAGTAGTGGTGAATCTCCTTTGGCAACAATGGACAATTTGCCGCAAAGCTCATTTGCATGTGAAAATTGTCAGTGGCGAATTTGCCATGAACTCTTGCTTTTCATAAGGGCATGTGGACAGAACACCATACTTAAATACTCTGACAGTGTTTACTGTAACACAATTCAGTGGCAGTGCTTCCCCACTACTGAATCTACAATATGAAACACACAATGTGTCCAGTGTAGGCCGATTCCCAAACTAATGACTCTTAAGGCCCTTGCACACATCCTGCAAAATCGAAGAACAAACGTGTTTGAAGTCATTTTGAACTCTAACCAAAGTGACGGTGTTTTGTGTTTGTTTTGGTGGTTCCTAAAAGCTCGCCAGGGTGAACTTTCAGGAAAACTTCTTACCACCTGCTAATCACCTCCTTACTGCCATTGGTCCATGTCAACAGTGGGTGTGACATGGAGCTCTACCTATTTTGTGTCCAACAGCTAATTCCCCTTCAGTCAGTTAAGATCAGTCAACATGAACACACCGGTGTGCAGCATTATTAGCGAACTGTTGGAAACGTACCTACATCTGTACTATCGTTTGCATGTTCCAAGAACATGCCATGCGATTATTTTTATTTTTTTAAGTCTACAAAAGGACTCAAATCTACTCAAATACTTTTTAAGTGCCCATTCACACTTTTGTTGGAAATGCTGCTAGCGTGTTGTTAGCGCATTAGCACCATGAATTCAGAATGTAAACAAGACAAATTATTCATTTCCTATTACATAGTACTTTAAATCAGGGTTTCCCAAACAGGGGTTCGTGAAGGAACTCCGGGGAGTTCGTGATGGCGATTGCGTACAAAAATATATCCGTCATTTACCGATTTCTAAAAACATCGACGGATAATTTAAAATGTTGACCGTCATTTGACAAATAAAAATAATGAAATAGGACAAAACTTAAACCAAGCACATCAATTTTCCTTTTAACAAGGATGCAAACTACTCACATTTCAACTGAAGTCCCCTTTTCTAAAACTAATATGCCCAAATTGTTTGGTGAAATTTTCTACATTTTCCTTATTAAAATCACTTGAAGGGATTACTTTAAGCTTAAACACTTAAAGCTTTAAATACAACAAACAAATCAACAGAAATTATACAGCTTGAACACTTGCTATGGCTTTCTCACCTATTTCCTCGCTTATGCGTTTGCATCCCTGTTTTAACCAAGCTTGAGTCAGTGTCATTTCCTCACCGTCAATCGCATGATCGCACACACTCTCTCACTCTCCCTGCAAGTGCTGCATATTGTGTGTGTGAGAAAGAGAGCAAGAGTGCGCGCTCTCATGCAACTGACTGATGGTGAGAGGGCACTTTTAATGCAAAAGTAAATGACGTGCTACTCTTCATTAAAGGTGCAATATGTAAAAACGTTCATGTAATGTTAGCCTTTTTTTTTTGCCAATGTGTGAACGGCTTGTAACGCAACTTAAAAAATTAGCCCTTCCCGGACTTCCTAGGTTGCCTATTAAAGCCTATAGACTGATTTTCATGTGAAGGGAGTGGGTCGCTGGAAAATCCAAAGGATGTGACGTTTATATGCGTGCTGCCGAGAGCCTTGCCTCAGTGCTTCCGCTATTCAACAGCGACAACAAACTGCAACACTAGGTAACGTTATCTTAGAGATGGAATCCAGCAAATGTCTGGCTCCCAGCACAACACCGACTCCTACACAAACTCTGAGTAAGCCAAAAAAAATAAAAAATAAATTTACTGAATCCCGTCTGGCTAAGCGGGAACGTGATCGTGGTCGAGCGAAAACTAGAGTGAAGATCAGCAGGGCATTTGATTCCTGGAGGGACCTTCGTTCGGTTTTGGGGATCAGAACCGACCCTGAATTGCCGTTCTTCTTATTGGACAGGTAAGCTTGCATAACTGCAAAGCATGTGAAATATAGTGCCATAAGGATTGATCGGTGTAATTTTAGCTAACTTGACCTTGCCTGCTAACACTGATGAATTGCAAGCTACCTTGCTTCGTAACTTTCAAATAATTTCAACAATCTTGTCTTTATACTAAAAGTCAGGTATACAGGATAAATTTAAGCAAATACGCTGGTTTCTTATTCATAGTACAACATATACAAAACATACAATAGTGCAACAGCAAACTGTCTGGTATAGTTCGGTAGTATGTAGCTGTATGTGTGTATCAGTATGCTATGTTTGCTGGTAAGTAGTTTTAGTTTTGTCTCAAAGTTTGTAGTAAAACATTAATTACTGTAATTTTAATTATGCTACCTCATCTGTCAGCATGATGCTGGTGGATCATGTTCAGTCTCTTTGTACGTTACGTCATTGTTTTGGTCGATGCTCGCTCGTGTCCCTATGGAGTGTGTGCACGAGCAACAGGTGTCATTAATAACAAGGGTTTCTGAATCTTACATACTGCACCTTTAAATGGTAAAAGTTAACATAATTACTTTTATAATCAGCAATGCAATCATGTTTTAAAAGTAATCTTCATTAACCTGACATTGTTTGCCTTATAGTCTTGAAAAGCAGTAGGTGATGGCTATACCTCCTTGGCCTGTACTGTTAACTGCTTATGCGCTGGTTCTGTTCACTGCTGAACCGACCGGTTGACAGAAGTTCTGATGGGTCTTAAAGTTGTCATTTAGGTGGCTGCCTACTATTGCCTTGCATGGCTGAAACTTAAAATATAGGCTAATGTATAATTTTGTAAAAAAAAAAATTTATATAATGTTTAATTTCATACATTTTTCTAGAAGTAAGGGGGTCATGACCCCCACTCCAGATTATAATGATTGCTACAGCTCTGGGTTGCTTTGTTACTTGAATGAAAATAAATTTTTATTATTGGAAATATAAATATTGGCTATATCATATCAAGATATCAAATGTACATACACTAACATACATTTATACAATTTGTAGGGAAATGAAAACAGAATCAGAATGAGCTTTATTGCCAAGTATGCTTACACATACAAGGAATTTGTCTTGGTGACAGAAGCTTACAGTGCACAAACAATACAACAACAAGATGGAGATAGTAAAAAATAGAATAAAAATAAAAAATGAATATAAATTATAAGTGTGTGTGTGTGTGTGTGTGTGTGTGTGTGTGTGTGTGTGTGTATATATATATATATATATATATATATATTAGAAATACACAATAAGACAATATATAAATATGTGTGTATGTATGTATGTACATGTACATTTGTGCTCAAACGTTTGCATACCCTGGCAGAAATTGTGAAACTTTGGCATTGATTTTGAAAATATGAATGATCATGCAAAAAAAAAAAATTCTTTTATTTAAGGATAGTGATCATATGAAGCCATTTATTATCACATAGTTGTTTGGCTCCTTTTTAAATCATTACGGTAACAGAAATCACCCAAATGGCCCTGATCAAAAGTTTACATACCCTTGAATGTTTGGCCTTGTTACAGACACACAAGGTGACACACACAGGTTTAAATGGCAATTAAAGGTTAATTTCCCACACCTGTGGCTTTTTAAATTGCAATTAGTGTCTGTGTATAAATAGACAATGAGTTTGTTAGCTCTCACGTGGATGCACTGAGCAGGCTAGATACTGAGCCATGGGGAGCAGAAAAGAACTGTCAAAAGACCTGTGTAACAAGGTAATGGAACTTTATAAAGATGGAAGAGGATATAAAAATATATCCAAAGCCTTGAAAATGCAAGTCAGTACTGTTCAATCACTTACTGTAACCTCAGGAGAAATACAGGCTGCTCTGGAAAGATGGTGTGGTTGTTTCAAGGAGCACAATACGACGATACTTGAACAAAAATTAGCTGCATGGTCGAGTTGCCAGAAAGGACAAATGCCACAAAAAAGCCCGGTTACAATATGCCCGACAACACCTTGACACACCTCACAGCTTCAGGCACACTGTAATTTGGAGTGACGAGACCAAAATAGAGCTTTATGGTCACAACCATAAGTGCTATGTTTGGAGAGGGGTCAAAAAGTATTGTGCTCCTTGAAACAACCACACCGTCTTTTTCCATAGCAGCCTGTATTTCTCCTGAGGTTACCTGTGGGTTTTTCTTTGTATCCCGAACAATTCTTTTGGCAGTTGTGGCTGAAATCTTTCTTGGTCTACCTGACCTTGGCTTGGTATCAAGAGATCCCTGAATTTTACACTTCTTAATAAGTGATTGAACAGTACTGACTGGCATTTTCAGGGCTTTGGATATCTTTTTATATCCTTTTCCAGCTTTATAAAGTTCCATTACCTTGTTACGCAGGTCTTTTGACAGTTCTTTTCTGCTCCCCATGGCTCAGTATCTAGCCTGCTCAGTGCATCCACGTGAGAGCTAACAAACTCATTGACTATTTATACACAGACACTAATTGCAATTTTAAAAGCCACAGGTGTGGGAAATTAACCTTTAATTGCCATTTAAACCTGTGTGTGTCACCTTGTGTGTCTGTAACAAGGCCAAACATTCAAGGGTATGTAAACTTTTGATCAGGGCCATTTGGATGATTTCTGTTACCATTATGATTTAAAAAGGAGCCAAACATCTATATGATAATAAATGGCTTCATATCATCACTATCCTTAATTAAAAGACAGTGTTTTTTTTTTTGTTTTTTTTTGCACGATCAGTCATATTTTCAAAATCAGTGCCACAATTTCAAAATTTCTGCCAGGATTTGCAAACTTTTGAGCACAAATGTATGTACAAATAAAAATCTGTTACATACAGATAGTGCAAGGGAATGTAATAGCACCAAGAGGTAGGATATGTTGGATAAATATAAATAGACTAAGCTGTGTATTGCACATAGTTATTCCTCAATGGGGCAGTTTTAACTGTTCATGAGATGGATAGCCTGAGGGAAGAACTGTTCTTGTGCCTGATGATTCTGGTGCTCAGTTGCACTGGCCAGAAGGCAACAGTTCAAAAAGGTAGTGGGCTGGGTGAGTGGGGTCCAGAGTGATTTTTCCTCATTCTGGAAGTGTACAGTTCTTGAAGGGAGGGCAGGGGACGACCAATAATCCGCTCAGCAGTCCGAACTGTCCTTTTGTAGACTTCTGATGTCCGATTTTGTAGCTGAACCAAACCAGACAGTTATTGAAGTGCAGAGGACAGACTCAGTCACTGATGAGTATAACTGGATCAGCAGCGCCTGTGGCAGATTGAACTTCCTCAAATGGCGAAGGAAGTACAGCCTCTGCTGGGCCTTTTTCACAATTGAGTCAGTGTGGGTCTCCCACTTCAGGTCCTGTGAGATGATAGTGCCCAGGAACCTGAATGACTCCACTGCTGCCACAGTGCTGTTTAGAATGGTGAGCGGGGTCAATGTTGGAGTGTTCCTCCTAAAGTCCACTATCACACGTTTTGAGCATGTTCAGCTCCAGGTTGTTTTGAATGCACCAACTGTTCAACCTCCCTTCTGTATGCAGACTCATCGTCATCCTGGATAAGGCCGATGACAGTAGTGTCATCTGCAAACTTCAGGAGCTTGACAGAGGGGTCCTTGTCATTGCAGTCATTTTTGTACAGGGAGAAGAGTATTGGGGAGAGCACACATCCCTAAGGGGCTCCATTGCTGATCATACAGGTGCTGGAAGTGAATTTTCCCATTCACACTAGCTGCTGCCTGTCTGTCAGAAAGCTGGTGATCCACTGACAGATAGAGGTGGGAACAGAGAGTTGGTTTAATTTAGTCTGGAGAATAGCTGGAACGATGGTATGGAAAGCCGAACTGAAGTCCACAAATAGGATCCTTGCATATGTCCCTGGTCTTTCCAGATATTGCAGGATATGATCATCATCCACAGACCTGTTTGCAAATTGAAGGGGATCCAGAAAGGGTCCAGTTATGTCCTTCAGGTGGGCCAACACCAGTTTCTCAAATGACTTCATGACCACAGACGTCAGAGCGATGGGTCTGCAGTCATTAAGTCCTTTGATTTTGGGTTTCATTGGGACAGGGATGATGGTGGAGCATTTGAAGCAGCAGGGAACTTCACACTACTCCAGTGATCTGTTGAAGATCTGTGTGAAGATGGGGGCCAACTGGTCAGCACAAGATTTTAGACAAGTGTGTGAAACACTGTCTGGGCCCTGTGCTTTCCTTGTCTGTTGTTTCCGGAAGACCCGGCACACATCCTCTTCACAGATCTTAAGTGCAGGTTGAGTAGCAGGAGGGGGAGGAGGGTGGTTGCCGGAGGTGTTAATGTTTGTGTGAAGTGAAGGTCAGAGCGGGTATGGGGTGTGAGACTGGACTTTTCAAATCTACAGTAAAACACATACAGGTCGTCAGCCAGTTGTTGATTCCCTACAGTGATGGGGGATGGTGTCTTGTAGTTAGTAATGTTTGCCAGAAATGACAGATACAAATAGGCTATTTGACATTTATTTATTTATTTTAAATTTTACTACTGTGACTAGTGCAATCTCTGATTGGAATAGAAATTTCAGTGGAAAATAAATAAAATGTATAAATATTATAAGAAAAGAACAATAAAAGGTTCATTAAAATTTAACAATAATAAGATAAAGTGAAAAGATGTCAGAAATTATATTTCAAAAGGAAAACATTACTTAAATATTAAGGGATACTTCAATTAATTCATTTTGGTCGAAGAGGTTTGGCTGAAAAAAACTTGGGGAACCCTTTAAATCATTACAGAGTGTTTAAAAAGCATCTTTTACTGATCTCGTGTGAATTCTATTCATAGAATGAGGCATGTAGTCATTGATAACATATTTTAATGTCATATTAGTTGATGTTTTACATGTGGTCTTGAGCGTCCTCATATTGAAATGCTCCTCCAAATGCCTCCAACAGCGGTGTGGCCGGTGTCTATATGTTCACAAACAGTATGTCGTTGCTCAGCTGTTTCAAACTTCAAACTTGAGCAAAAAACAAAGAGTGTGCTGGGGCCTTTGAGCTGCTTCTATTTAATCTACAGCACAAGACACACAGCGTGACCAGGGTAATGTAGTTTCCAAACAAATTACTCTTATGAGGTGGTTCTTTTTAGTGAATCAAAAACAATTCAGTTGAAGCAGATACTGAAAAATCTCACCACATCAAAAAATTGCATTTCTTATTTCCAAATGTTTCTTCCTCAAAGCTAAGACTCTTTAAGGGATTCCTTAAGGAATCAGAATCATTAAGAGGAATCGGAACCGGAATTGTTAAATTCCTTACGATTCTCATCCCTAGGTGTGAATTTGGATCTTTTAAAGACCACTTGAATGTGAACACATCCTTTGAAATCTGGCATTTGACTGTTTCATGATTTGCATTTCTGTTTAGAATTACACCAAATTATACCTTTTAAAAATGTTTGTTTTAAATGTATTTTTTTAATGATGTTTCCACTTTGTCACACTCAGGAATGCCCTATGGGAGCAGAGAAAACTCATTACTGTACTCTGAAATTCCAAAAAAGATACGGAAAGAAGCCCTCTTGGTGTTATCATGGAAACAGATGCTAGATCACTTTCAGGTATCTTTCTTTTGAGTCAGTTCTTTTCGATGAATCGGTTAACTGGTTGACAAATGCACGAAGACCTTTAGAGGACAGGGCGGGAATTTTTTTTCAGGAACACTTTAGTTTAGGGATCAGAAATTAGACAGTAATTCTTGACTAATAAATACACTTGTAAGTGACTAGTTATTGACTTGTTTGGCATTATAAAGTATTTATTAAGCCTTTATTGGCTGATTTCTTATTCTTGCTTTATAGTCCCTTTATATTTGCTTTTGTCATAATGAATTTCTTAGCTAAAAACAAAACATATCAATAGCTAGTATGATACATCCTTTATAGGTTCTTAGTACTCTGTGACTGTGTGGCTTGTACTGTAAGTATGAAATACTTGTAGAATGCATATAGTATTTCAACAAAGCAGGTAAGTTTAGGTTTAGGGGTAGGTGTTGGTGTAGGTTGTTTGTGGGACTAATAAAAAAAAAAAAAAAAACTTATTAAACATGCTGCAGTGATGCCCCTATACTGCATGGTAGTATTTAATTAGGGATGCAAATAACATCTAACACTATTTGCCCTTAGTGCAAAGAGGATGCTTTTTGTTGCTATTTACACTATTCATCAAAAGTCTCTGCCTTCTATATTTTTTTACTTAAGAGTTGCACATTCACATAGTGTAATGAAAACCTATGTTTGCACCTTACTAGTTACTGGTATATTTTGTTTTTACCTCATAAGTTCATTGTTAGTAAAAAAAAAACAAATGTAAAGAGGCTATTTGGCAAAGGTAAGAAATCAATGAACTAAGGCTTTCTAAATTCCTTTATAATTCCAAACAAGTCCGTAACTAGTCCTTTGCAAGTCCATTTATTAGTCATTAATTACTGTATAATGTGTGATCCCTAAACTAATGTGTTACCTTTTTTCTTTAATAGAAAAAGATGTTATCTTTTGCGTTCACTCGTGGTATGTTTTGCGTTCCCTCGCAATAAATGCACAATAGTTCTACTGTAGTAAAATTGTAGTAACCATGTATGAACCATGTTTTTTTTAGCAGAAAACATGCCTTTACTATGGAAGTAACCTCGACAGACCCTTTTTTCTTTATTTTGGCGCAAATCATGGTTTTATTATAGTAAAACTGCACAATGTAGTAACCATAGTTTTTTGGTGGAAATCATGGTTTTACTATAGTAAAATTGTAGACAGTAGTAACCATATTTTTTGGCGGAAATCATGGTTTTACTATAGTAAAATTGTAGACAGTAGTAACCATAGTTTCCTGGCAGAAATCATGGTTTTACTATAGTAAAATTGTAGACTGTTGTAACCATATTTTTTGGTGGAAATCATGATTTTACTGTAGTAAAATTGTAGACCGTAGTAACCGTATTTTTTTTTTTGCAGAAATCGTGGTTTTACTGCAGTTGTAATGTAGACTGTAGTAACCATAGTTTTTTGGTGGAAATCATTGTTTTACTATAGTAAAATTGTAGACTGTAGTAACCGTAGTTTTTTGGCATAAATCGCCGTTTTACTATAATAAAATTGTAGATCAGGGGTCCGCAACCTTTTTGACATGGAGTGCCATTTTTTATTTTACTGGTCAATGGCTGTTTGACATGTTTCCAGACACATGTATAACTGTGGTTTAACAAAGTTTATTACGTCTCATTCGGCACTTCATCTATAAAGGGGAATTATTTGAGAGAAAATGTTTTTTTTTTTAATAAAACTAGCACTCTGTCCCTTTACGAGAGCGCATGCACGTTAAACAGTCTACGCTGCACGGAGAGGGATGATGTTGAGACATATGCACGGAGAGACATGGATTTTCAGTCCTATAGAAAGAAACTGTTGATTTCTTGTGTTCCAATGTGTGGATTACTACTTTTCACCAACAAGTAAAAATGAAAAATGTGGGGATTTCGCACACTGTGAACACGGAATGTGCGGGTATATTTAAAATGTTGAGAAGACGTGCAATCCTGCTACGAAATTCATTAAGTGTGTTTTTTCCTGCTATTTTCTACTCCTTGGTAATAGCTGCTGCTAAGACACTTGGAAAAGAGCGAGGACAGTGCTAGGAGAGTGCGCTCGGTGTCTGCACGATCTTTTGTGCGCACGCCACTGTGCCTTGGCGCGTGCAGTATATTATGCGTTTGCGTGTCTTTGCGAGCTAAATGTGCTCGCTAATCAGTTAGAAGACTTCGTTTGCTCCATGTAATTTTTGTGCTCTCTTGCTTGTTGTTTGCTTGCACTAATGTTATAAATGCAGAACTGGCCCGATCGGGCAAGTGATAGTTCTAGCAACTGGCCCATATCTCTCTCACACTGGCCCCGGGCCATCGGTCAGTCTTTATTGTTGAGCCCTGATTACTGATCATGAAATTGCGTGGAATATTGAATTTTTCTTATATTATGTCATACATTTTTCAAAATCACGCAGAGGGCAGTAAGCAACAGCGAGAGAGGAGCAGGCTATTTTATTAATATTATTTTATTTAAAAGTTTTTCGCACCTGCATTCCAATCTACATTTTGATGTAATCCTTCCTCATGATCACGCAGCATGATTTCATCAGCTGAATGGGAGACTAAACACTTTTAAAATGTGACGAGACTCGCACTGCACGTGCAAGCCATTTGCACATCACTAGCCGATGAACTATTTAGCCCTTTTCGGTGAATCGGACCTGCAAAATCCTAAAACTTTATTTCCAGGTTTAATTTATATTTTGAATAGACTCGAAATATGTGGGTTTATGTTTTTTCTTAATTGTTTAATGTAATTTTGAGTGCGACTATGGTTTAAGGATGGTGTACCTGTATGCTGGGTTGGAAATCTCATGGATTAATAGTGGTGTTTTCCTTATTACATCACGTTGTTCTGAAAGCAAAAAGAAACAAATGAAACACGGAATGTAGGCTGTCAACCGTGCAGCCTGACTGAAGCAAAGCGGGCACGTTTACTTGCGTGATTAACTGAAAGTGAAGCACAGCCGGCTCGTGATGCGCGAATGGCTTACACGCGCTGCACGGGTCTGTTGGGTATACTGCATTCTCGTCACATTTTAACTTTTTGTTTAGCCTCCCATTCAGCTCATGAAAACATGCTGCATGATCATGTGGAAGGATTACATCAAGATGTAGATTGGGATGCAGGTGCGAAAGTTACATAAATAAAATAGTCTACTCCTCTCTTGCATTGCTATGGGAAAGTACTTTCCTCAACGACCTAACTGAATCCCTTGTACAATAACATCAATCTTCTGATTGGCAATGATGTTTGAGCCCCGACCCTTTAGGCGCGCATCAGGCGTATGTAAGCAGGTGCTCAAGCATCATTACTTCAGATTTTCTTCCTTCACAACTACGAACATTCGACTTTGTCTAGGAAACCCTCGACTGCTTCACTGTCGAGATGCACATTTCAGCAGATGATTGTTCTCTGCAAGACGCTAACAGGGTGACTCGTCGCCTGTGCTCCTAGCGCCTGCAGTGAGAAGGCTTACTGCTGCCCTGTGTGTTCTGGTGAAGTTTTCTCCATCTTGTCATCGAAGACACTTTGAGTGAACGGGTTCTTCGCTTCAGATGCTCGTCGTTGAACAATGCGGTGCTTCAGCGAGATCCGACCCGCTTCCCATAGCGCTCCGGCTGGAGAGACTGTATCCTTTCATAATATGTATATCTATATTTTATATAGATATATGTTTTTATAAGCCTCTTGGCTTTCACAAAAAGAGCCGCTTCTGTGCAGTGCGTCTTTTTAAAGATGCTGTTCCACAAATGTTCCTGATGCGAGTGGCACATCCCTCCATCAGACGAGCATGAGAGCTGTGTTCATGGGGGCCACACCCATGCAGAAGCAGCTCTAATGGAGACAGACTGCCCTCACTGCGAGGGCACGAGTCTCCGGACGTTACGCTCTAGGATCGCCCTCATTCTGAGGGACGATTCAGCCTCTAGCGCCCTCACACCCACCTCCTCTGTGTTAGATCCCGAGGGACCACATGAGGGGGCACGGTGGGGCCGCGAGGTGGAGTTGGATGATTTTGAGGTGGACCTTGTGCCGGCGCAAGCCCCATGAGCTCCCTGTGCTTCTGATTTAGCATGTTCGCCGTTTCAGTATGTGCGTGATGAGCTCTGGCCCTCAGCCTCATCACATTTGCCGTTTCTGACCATGGGGATGACACCATGTCCCTCATAGCATCAAATATGACTGGTCCACGGAGGATATTGCCATCCCTTCCCCCAGTGTGGGTGAAGAGCATGTGCATGCCACTGATACAGAGCTGATTCGCATAGAATTCGGCGGTTGAAGAGCTCTGTTTACAGTGGTCTCCTCCAGCTTAGATAGATCCGGCTTGCGTGCTAACTATAAATGTTGGCCTTAGAGTCAGAGGACCGCAGTTCAGACAAGCCATCGACTCAAGCTGATATGTGCTTTGACTAAGTCATGAATGTGATGCGAAATGTACACAGTTACATGCTGCTCATCCCCGCCGAGTACGCCGGGATGGTTGAAAAATATGTTTTGGTGTTTTGCTTTCACAAGACACACAAATGCGCTCGCTGCTTGTGACGTGCACATTCATCCGTTACTCATCCTCGCTGTGATGGAAGTCAAATGTGTTCTCATAAGAAACAGAAATGCGCTTGCTGCTTGTTATGTGCGCATTCACAAGCGGTTCATCCCAGTCGGGTACGCTGGGATGGTAGATAGATGTGTTTCTGTGTTGTGTTCTCATAAGAAACAGGAATGCACTCGCTACCCATTATGTGCACATTTGCATGCTACTCATCCCCGCTGGGTAAGCCGGGATGGTAGAAAAACAGGTTTTTTGTGTGTTATGTTCACATAAGCAATGTTCTCATGCAAGAGAGAAAGCGCTTGTTGCATCTGCTCGCACCACACCTGCTTGAGACGCGTGTGCATTTACAAGCCCTTCCCGCCAGAGTTCGCTGGGAGTTTGCATATGCTATTTATGTGTGATGGTTTTCATATAAACAGTGTTCTCACTAAAACAGAAAGCACTTGCATGCTGTTTGCTTCCCCTCCCCGCCGGTGTTTGACAAGAGGCATCACACATGCAGTTTCTGTGTATTGTATTCAAATAAACAATGTTGCATGAATCAGAAGTGTACTTATCGCACCTAGATATGTTCTATTTTGTGTATTTTTCCTACTAAATTGTTTTAGATATTCAAACGAGATATAACATAAAACAAAGGCAACCATAGTAAACACAAAATACAGTTTTCATATATATATATAATATATTTATTTTTTTTGGAAGCAAAAAATTAATCCAACACACATCACCCATGTGAAAAACAAACTGCCCTCTTAAACTTAATAGCTGATTGTGCCACAACTGCAAGCAAATGCTTTCGATAACTGGAGATCAGTCTTTCACAACGCTGTGGTGGAATTTTGGCCCACTCTTCTTTGCAGAACTGCTTTAGTTCAGCCACATTGGAGGGTTTTCGAGCATGAACTGCCCATTTATGGTCCTGCCACAGCATCTCAGTCAGGTTCAAGTCAGGACTTTGACTAGGCCACTCCAAAACTTTAATTTTGCTTCTTTTGAGCCATTCAGAGGTGGACTTACTCCTATGCTTACGATCATGGTCTTGCTGCATAATCCATTTGCGCTCGAGCTTCAAACCACAGACTGATGAACGGATGTTCTTCTTTAGGATTTTCTGGTAGAGAGCAGAATTCATGTTTCCCTCAATGAATGCAAGTCGCCCTGGCCCTGAAGCAGTAAAACATCCCCACACCATCACACTACCACCACCATGCTTGACCGAAGGTATGATGTTCTTTTTGTGGAATTCTGTGATAGATTTACGCTAGATGTAACGGGACCCCTGTCTTCCAAACAGTTCCACTTTCGATTCATTAGTCCACTGAACATTCTCCCAAAAGGTTTGAGGATCATCAAGATGTGTTTTGGCAAAATTCAGATGAGCCTTAATGTTCTTCTGGGTTAGCAGTGGTCTTTGCCTTGCCACTCTTCCATGGATGCCATTTTTGGCCAGTGTCTTTCTGATAGTGGAGTCATGAACAGTGGCCTTTATTGATGCAAGAGTGGCCTGCAGTTCCTTGGATGTTGTCCTTGGATTTTTTGTAACTTCCTGGATGAGGTGTTGCTGTGCTCTTGGAGGAATTTTGGAAGGTCGGCCACTTTTGGGACGGTTCACTATAGGGCTGGGCGATATGTAAAAAATATTTGATCGATAATCGCATTAAAAAATATTTCAATTATCCGTTTACATCGTCAACCCCCCTGCTGAGTATCGGTGAATATTTTTGCATTATTGATTTTGCTTTAAAAATATAAATCATTGATTGAAACGCGAAAAACTTAAACAAAAGACATTTCTAAATTCAAATGGCACTTCAAACGAAAAGAAAAAAGTGTTTAAAAGAACAAAAAAAAATCTTATATAACCAACTCCGCAAATCCAAATATTTACCGTCTCCAACGGCCCCATTTGCCATCATACAAGTATTCGTCAATGACAACAGGTGGAAAATTACTAATAGCCTACAAATTAAGAACTGAAGACAATTATGAATTTAAATATAATAATCATAATCATAATAAATGTCTAATAAATTCCCTTGTGTTCCCAAAATTATGCTGTCAAATTTGTGTTTGTGCATTTTTATGTAATACAGTTAATGCTGCCTAAAGAAAATAAAATAGAACACAATTTTTGGTTCAATGTGAACGTGTCTTGTATTATTTTATGATTTAATCACTTTTGTCTTTGTTACCTGTGAACTGCTCCATGGAAATAAAAACAAACTAAACTCACAGCACCTCCTGAGATGATCTGAGATTATTTTATTTTCCTCATCATTTCTGGAATTTCTTTCGACCTCGGCATAGTGTGCTGCTGTATGAGACCTTTTAGCCAACTTCATGCTGCTGAAAAAGTTCTATTTAATTAAACAGGGCTGGCAGTAATCAGGCCTGGGTGTGTCTAGTCCAGCTGAACCCCATTATGAATGCAGTTTCATAGATTTGGGGATTTAGTAACTAAGGGAGCAAATACTTTTTCACACAGGCCTGGTTGGTATTGGATAACTTTTTTGCTTCAATAAATAACATTATCATTTAAAAAGTGTATTTGTGTTTACTCCGATTGCCTTTGTTTTATATACAATGCAATATACACAAAAACAGAAGAAATCAGGATTTTTCACAGCACTGTATTCAAGAAGCACACATTCACATATATATATATACACTTAAGGCATATCTACAAGTCATCGGCCTGCAGGCCTGTGATTCCTTATACATGTCCGTATTTAAGTGTTTTACCACTGGGGGTGTGATTTCACATAGTGCGGCGGGGTGGGATTCGAAACTGAATCGAAAGGGAACGTAACCTAAGTTCCCTGAGATGAAGGGAACAAGACATTGTGAAAGCTGCCCACACTACAACTACAATGATTTGAAGAAAGAGTAATGCCCTCTGTCCCTCAGTCAGAAAATCTGATGTAATAATGCTTGAGCGCCCGCTTATATACGCCTGATGCGCGCCTAAAGAGGCAGGGCTCAAACATCATTGCCAATAAGAAGATTGGCATTATTGTACAAGGGTTTCAGTTAGGTCGTTGAGGAAAGTACTTTCCCATAGCAATGTCTCGTTCCCTTCATCTCAGGGAACTGAGGTTACATGCATAACCGGAAACGTTTTACTATAGTAAAATTGTAGACTGTAGTAACCATAGTTTTTTTGCTGAAAATCATTGTTTTACTATAGTTATATTGTAGGCTGTAGTAACCATACTTTTTGGTGGAAATCATAATTTTATTATAGTAAAATTTTAGGCTGTAATAACCATAGTTTTTTGGCGTAAATCATAGTTTTACTATAGTAAAATTATAGACTTTAGTAACCATATTTTTTGGCGGAAGTCGTTTTACTATAGTAAAATTTTACGCTGTAGTAAACATAGTTTTTGACCGAAATTATGGTTTTACTAAAGTAAAATTGTAGACTGTAGTAACCATGGTTTTGCTTGCAGAAATCATGGTTTTACTACAGTAAACTTAGTAAGTTAACCGTCGTTTTTTGGTGGAAATCATTGTTTTACTATAGTTATATTGTAGACTGGAGTAACCATAGTTTTTTGGTGGAAATCATGATTTTACTATAGTTATATATTTTAATATAGTTATTTGTGCAGAAACCTTGTTTTTACTGTAGTAACTATGAAAAGTTGCCATGGTCTAACAGTAAACTGTATACATATGGTAACCATGGTTACCATAGTTTTACTAAAAATACCATGGTTAAACTATAGTATTTGTAGGAAAACCATAGTAATCACAAAATTATAAATATTTTTACCATAGTTTTCCAGTATTACTATGGTTTCACTACGAATATTATGGTTACTGGAGTTAAACCATGGTAAATTTATTGCACAGGCATGAAAATCTTATTGCGAGGGCACACAATACTATTTCAGGAAAATAAATCCCGTGCTGTCCTCTAAGGAGCTCCGTACAAATGAGTGATTGATTCTTTAGCATTTTTTTTTTTTTTAAACCCTTATCCAGTAATCACAAATAACTGGAAATGTCATTGAAGTTCATTGGACAACAAGGGGGGGAACCTTCTACAACATTTGATTTAAGTTTGTGCTCTTCCTGCAGGCGACTCCACATCATGGCATGTATTCCCGCGAGGAGGAACTTCTCCGTGAGAGGAAGCGTCTGGGGGTCTTTGGCATCACTTCCTACGACTATCACCCACAAAGTGGTCTTTTCCTCTTCCAAGCAAGCAACAGCCTTTTCTATTGCCGTGATGGTGGCCATAATGGCTTCATTGTGAGTCAGCAGTTTAAAGGGATAGTTCACCCATTTACTCACCCCCATTTCATTCCCAACCTATGAGACTTTCTTTCTTGCGTGTAACAATAAGAGAAATTTTGAAAGATGTACTGGCTGCTTTTTTCCATGCTATTACAATGAATGAGGACTGAAGCTTTCAAGCTTTAATACAGACACAAAGGCACCAATAAAGTATCATAAATGTAGTCCATATGGCTTGTTTGTAATATTCCAAGACTTTTGAAGTCAAAGTATAGCTTTCCATGAGAAACTAAATGTATTAGTTGCATGAATTATTTGTAGTTAATCTTCTCCTCCTGTGAGCTGTTACCTCAATAACCACTGTGACTGGATCGTTGAGACAGAAAGAACTGCATTACCAGATGAAACGATTAATTGAGAAATCTGACTTTAAATTATTCAAATGATTTAATCACAATTTGGACTTCGCTTCTTCTCTAGTGAACTCTTCAAGGAGAGCTGGAGTGGATGTCAAGATCTATCATATGACTTCAGAGTACTTGAAATATTGCGCACTAGTTGCATGGACCACTTTCATGGTTCTTTTATGGTAATTTTGCACTTGAAAGCTTAAGACCTGATTCATTGTAACTGCATGGAAGAAAGTGACAAGTACATTCTTTAAAGTTTTTGTGGTCCATGAAAGAAAGGCATACAGATTTGGAACATGAGAGTAAGTAAATGATGACAGTTATCATATTAGTGTAAACAATTCATTGAATATTAATGGAAAAGTACTGTATGTGTGTGAAGCTGTGTGTGCTCATGCCTGAAGGTCATGTGATGTTTAGCAGGCCACCCCAATGAAGCCAGTGGAAATAAAGACTCAGTGCTCAGGGATACGCATGGACCCCAAGATCTCACCCGGTGACCCCAGTTTCATTGCCTTTATTAATAATAACGACCTGTGGATGACGAATATCGAAACTGGAGAGGAGCGGAGACTGACTTTCTGTCATAAAGGTTTGAGTTTTACCTACAGTATTCATGTAAAGCACCAGACTTGCCTTGATTATTTAAGGAATTTTTTAACTTGGAGATAGTTCACCCAAAAAACTAACATTTTCTCATCATTTACTCACCCTCATGCCATCCCAGATGTGCATGACTTACTTTCTTTCTTCTAAACACAAACATAGATTTTTAGAAGAATATTTCTGCTCTGTAGGTCCTCACAATGCAAGTGAATGGTGACCAGAATATTGAAGATCCAAAAGGGACATAATGGCTGTATAAAAGTAATCCATATGACTCCAGTTGTTAAATCAATTTCTTCTGAAGCAATATGATAGGTGTGGTTGAGAAACCGATCAATATTTAAGGCATTTTGACTGGAGTCAAATGGATTGCTTAATGCTGCATTTATGTCCTTTTTGGAGCTTCAAAGTTCTGGTCACCATTCACTTGCATTGTATGGACCTACAGAGCTGAAATATTCTTCTAAAAATCTTTGTGTTATGCTGAAAAAAGTAAGTCATACACATCTGGGGTGACATGAGGGTGAGTAAATGATGAGAGAATTTTCATTTTGGGGTGAACTATCCCTTTAAATAGAAAATAACCTTGATCTATAAACCTATTCTTTATTATTCAGTACTACTTTGAAGGTTTGTATTTTTTAACGGTTTAGCCAACAGAGTTTATACAAGATCAAGATTGAGTTTACAGATTACAGCATATAGTTGACGTGCAGGCGCTTTGCCTGCACGTCAACTATATGCTGTAATCTGTAAGCTATATGCTGTAAACTATATGCTGTAATCTGTAACCTTTTAAATGGTTTGGAGACAGCTGTGCATTTATCATCTGTCATTAAATTATTGAAACACCAAAAACAGAACAAACTTTAGTTTTCTCTCCAACCAAAAATTGGTCCATATGAAAAGCACAGTGAATGCGTTTTTTGAATTCTGATTCTACAGGGTTGAATAACGTCAAGGATGACCCAAAATCTGCTGGCGTTGCAACGTTTGTGATTCAGGAAGAGTTTGATCGCTTCACAGGATACTGGTGGTCTCCGGCTGTCCTTAAAGGTTTGTTCAACACCTGGAGGGGTTTGTTGACACTATTCAGCTGGCTAAGTTAGATGAACCCTCTGTATACCTATGTCGTTCTGTTTATGTTTGCATTGCAGATGCAGATGGAGGCAGAACGCTGCAGTTGTTGTACGAGGAAGTTGATGAGTCAGAAGTGGAGATTATTCATGTGCCCTCACCAGCCCTGGAGGAGCGGAAGGCAGATGTGTACAGATACCCCCGGACTGGTAACCACACACCTCACACAACACACATGGGCTTAGGGTTTGGAATCGAGAGTTCTCATTCTAGGGCTGAGCAGTGTAGCTAAACAAATGATATCTCAATATTTTTCAGCCTTTAAATGAAATTCAAAGTAATTGCTTTGAAAAGGATTTAAGATTTTGTTTTCAATCAGAGGAAAAATCATGTCAAACAAGCCACTGTTGCCAGTTAGTTTTAAAATGTTTAATGCAAGAAGTGAAATACAGTTTCCACAGTTTTTCATTAAATGAACACAAGGAAGAATGATAGTGATTAATTTTCCTGTTTATTAACCATTAAACAATACACAGTATAAACATCAAAAACACTCACAAATTAAGGCTAATTTATATTTCTGCGTCAAACCTATGGCGTAGCCTGACGTGCACCTCTCCAAAAATTTTACTGCACGTCGTGTTAATGCAGACCACAACAGCTGTGATTAGTTTGCTTCATAACTAGAGACAGTCTGCCAGGATGACCAAAAGAAACCTGAGGTAGCATTGCATTTTCTTGAATATTATTTTAAGATCTATGCGTCATATCCACTGATCAATGAACAGTCACATTATACAGTATTTGGCCTCATTTCGGGAATGTCTGTTGTTTTTAAATTCTGTTTGTGTTTCATGTAGTTTACAACTTATGAACTTTGTGCTTTTTTTCTCTGGGCTTTTATTTAGTTTGCGAGTGAAATAATATTTGTTGTATTTTACTCGAGAACTTTTCAATCTGTATGATGTTTTGACCATATGTTTGAAAGTATGGTGTACAGTAAATAATCATATTTCTTAAGTTATGAAAACGGAACATTTGTAATTTGTCAGCAAATCAAAAAAGTAGCTCAGCAAGTATTGACGCTGACTACCACCCCTGGAGTCGCGAGTTCGAATCCAGGGTCTGCTGAGTGACTCCAGCCAGGTCTCCTAAGCAACCAAATTGGATCTGTTGCTAGGGAGGGTAGAGTCACATGGGGTAACCTCCTTGTGGTTGCGTGGTAAGTTGTGCATGGATCGCGGAGAGTAGCATGAGCCTCCACATGCTGTGAGTCTCCGCGGTGTCATGCACAACGAGCCACGTGATAAGATGCGCGGATTGACTGTCTCAGAAGCGGAGGCAACTGAGACTTGTCCTCCGCCACTCGGATTGAAGTGAGTAACCGCACCACCACGAGGACCTACTAAGTAGTGGGAATTGGGCATTCCAAATTGGGGAGAAAATGGGATAAAATGTTTTTTTTTTTAAAAAGCACCTGTTCAGAGTTGTTACATTGTCTATATGCATTGTAAATGACACCAATATTCTGTTGGTCAAGCGAGTAGTTATTAATTGAGTTGTTTTTTTTCAGCACAAAGCATCAAAGAATGCCAAAATAGTTATTTATTATTATTTAAGCGTCTCAAAAACAAGCTTGCCATCCGTAAATGACCCATTTATTTTCGGCAGCATGGCAGACAACATGTATAATAAATAATATGTACCTAAATACAGTTTACTTTGATGAACGCGTTTTTAATGCTACACGGAATCCATGCATTACAATGCTTTTGTTTATTTACTGTATTAAATGTATAATTATTTCAAAAATTACGATATTTTCTCTTAATACAATAGTATTTTGGCTGTCACAGAGCGACGCAGACACACCAACGCAGAACTATAAATGCAATCCACCACGTTGGCCACTACTAGGTTTAATGCAGGAGCATAAATCAGCTTTTAGTCTCAAATTGAAATTATTCGGTCTGAATCAGTCTAACGAATCACACTCATTCTGAATCAGTCGTAGCGGTTCTTGACTTGGTCACTAAAATGCATGTGATTATTTTCGTCAGGTCAAAACTGGAAATAAACCAATAATTGCTAGTGTTTTGTGTTCTTAAGGTTTGTGATACTTGAATTACTGTAAATACTGACTGGTTGTTCATACGACAACGTGTAGTTAAAGGTGCTATATGTAATATTTTTACTGTACTAAATCATAAAATTACCATAATATATCATTAGAGAATTAGGAAACATGCTAAGTTGAAGTACTGGCTTCTCCGATAACAATGCTACAGCCAGTATATTCTACTTTGAAGTTTCCATTCCGGGCTGGATTTCTGTTTATGTTCTGGCCTGTGTGATCCCACCCACTGCCTGCTCACCAACAGTATTTCGACACCACCGGGTTGCCAGATTTGAACAAGTTTGCAGGCAAACAACACTGCGTGCTGCAGCCATGGAAGCCAGCAAATGAACTGGATCAGAGATAACAGATTCCACCCGACCTAAAAAGCCTCGCCATCCATCTAATAACCACCATGACCAGAGGTGTAGTAAAACAAGGATAAATATTGGAGATACCTTTGGAAGATGGAGACAGCTTAAAGCCCAGAAATCCTTCAAAACGGATGCTGAGTTGGCTAATTTGCATGTCAACATTCTGGCAGCCCGCATGAGATTAGAGTCTGGGGCGGGGCAGACAACTCTCCAATATTTTGAATTTGGACTGCAGTACCCATTTCAAACGCTTGTTGTCAATCTTATAGCACCTTTAAAGATGCACATTCACAACAGAGTTTTGTTTTAATAAATGGTACTTGTAAATAAATAGATTTGTTAAAGGGATAGTTCACCCAAAAATTTAAATGTACTCCCCCTCATGCCATCCCAGATGTGTATGACTTTCTTTTTGTTGAACACAAAGATTTTTAAAAGAATATCTCAGCTCTGTGGGTCCAGACAATGCAAGTGAATGGTGACCAGATCTCAGAAGGTCCAAGAAGGACATAAAAGCAGCATAAATGTAATCCATACAACTCCATATCTTCTGAAGCGATATGCTGTAGGTGCGGGTGAGAAATAGATCAAAATGTAAGTCCTGTTTTACTGTAAATCTCCACGTTTGACCAGCCCCAACCAGTAGGTGGCTGAATGTGAAAGTGAAAGTCACTTCCACACCAAAATGGGAAAGTGTGGATTTATAGTAATAAATGACTTAAATATTGATCTGTTTCTCACCCACACCATCATATCTCTTCAGAAGATATGGATTTAATCACTGGAGTGGTATGGATTACTTTTTCCTTGATGATCTTTTTTGGACCTTCTAAGATCTGGTCACCATTCACTTGCATTGAATGGACCAACAGAGCTGAGATATTGACCATGTTTACATGCGCTTAAGAAAACGGTTTATTCCAGGGTTTTAGCAGAAAGCGGCGTTCTGAAACGTCATGTAAACAAGAACGCTGATTTCCTTACGCCGTTTAAGGGATTAAGAGAAAGCGGTTGACACACCTAGGTTTCTCTCTGCAAACGCGGCTTAATGGGCTCATTTAAATACATAAGCGGCATTCTGATGGGTGTTTGAAGAGCGCGCGTGCGTAGAACAGACCAGAACAGACCGGATAACAAATGTCATAGGATGGAGCCCAACAACATGTCAACACAGTAGAAAGAATTCAACATTTCTGTGAGTACAGTGGGAAAATCACATATACTAGGATAAACTATTCCCATTTATACACACAAATGTAAAATATCGACTGTCCCTAATGTCTGCGCTAGTACATTGGGGGAATCCCGGAGTTTTATGGAAGAGGGAAACCCCAAAACTGCATCACAATTCAGCTGCAGGTTGTGAAACAAACACAGCAACAACTCTGGAATATCTGGAAATAAAGTGAATCAACAGAGAGTAAAATAGTGAAGTCTTCCTCGGATTCCAGCAGAAGAGAGAAAGTCATACACATCTGGGATGGCATGAGGGTGACTAAATGATGAGAGAATTTTCATTTTTTGGTGAACTGTCCCTTTAAGGAATCAGAATTGATATAATAGATACTAGTTACTCTTTATGGCTTATATATCTGGAAAAACACACATCACTGTATTCAGAATAATACAAAAATTTCACTTTCTTGTATTGTTTGGGATAAACTGTATTTTGTCAACGGAGATGTTCTCACGGTTTATGCTAATGATTCTTTCTATGCTTTTAGGAAGTAAAAACCCTCAAATTAGCCTAAAACTAGCAGAGATTCGAACTGACCAGCACGGCAAGGTAGGTGCCCAGTGCCATAGCAAGTTTTTGTTGTCTTTAGGCCTGGTTAAGAGACTTATAATGTGTGTGTGTGTGTTTTAAATAGATTATTAGCACACAAAACAAAGAGCTTGTTCTCCCATTTACAACACTCTTTCCTGGGGCCGAGTACATCGCAAGAGCTGGATGGACAAGAGATGGCAAATTGTAAGTTCCAACCAATAAATGCTTTAAAGGAATATTTCACCCGGAAAAAAAAAAGAACAGTCTTTATCTACTCATTTTATGTTAACAAGATACTTGGAAGAAATTCCATGGAACAAAAAATGAGAAATGTTTTATGTGAGGAAAGACCAAAATGTAAGTTGTTTTTTTGCAGAAAATCTTCCCCACAGCGTTAGCTCTCAAATCTTATTCATGTATTGCACATGCACATATTCAAATTTGTTGCATTACAATAAGTTACAAGGCATGTGAAAATCTTTGGTGTTTGAAGTCACACCTAGTGCAACACGTTTTCACACGGCAAGTTTGTACATTATCATTGTAAGTTGTACAACAGTTGAGCATGGTTCTAGGTTCACTGGTTTGTTGAAATGGTCTCCTTTCAGTGCTTGGGCAGTGTTTCTGGACCGCAGTCAACAGAAGCTGCAATTAGTGCTTTTACCGCCCGCGCTCTTTATACCTGTGGGTGTGGACGACCCGCAGTGGGAGGAGCATGTGGAGGCCATGCCAGAGGGAGTGCAGCCCTACATCATCTATGATGAGCTTACTGACATCTGGATCAATGTAAGACCCTTCAGTGATACTAAACAGTAGGGATACACTCATATTGAAATTTTGGATGATACCAATAGTAATTATTTTTGTGTGCGTGTAAGCTGATAACCAATATTTATAAACAAAATGGCTGATAAATAATTTAAATCTATTTTGTTTCTTCTGACATAGAGGAAAAAAAAAAAAAAAGAGTATATCTAGATATAACAAAATCTGGATCTAATAGCAGCTGAATCATATCAACACGGATAGCTAAAAAATGCTAATATTTCCTCATACTAGAGTTTATCTCTCTTTTATATATATATATATATATATATATGTGTATATATATATATATGTGTGTGTGTGTGTGTGTGTGTGTGTGTGTGTGTGTGTGTGTGTGTGTGTGTGTGTGTATACACACAGACATAGATTATTTTATGTTCAGATGTCCGATTACCAAAATGCCCAATCAGCATTAATCTTGTCATTAATCTCAATATAATTGACGAACATTTCGTTGACGAAGGATTTTTTGATTTTATCAATGATAATAAATTACCTCACACTAACATAACATATACATATGTGACATTATTCAATGTCCACAATTAGTCTATGTCCACAACATGTAAGGGGTAATGTACTGCCTGTTGTTATCGCAAAAATAAACCAAGAGAGTTAGATCAGGATCTGACGCGAAGGTGTCTAGTATCACCCTGAAGGGGTTTATCGCTGACTGTACGTTATCCTGCTTATTACGTGACTACTAAGTAAATAAATAAATAAATAAATGGACATAAATATAGATTTGCATTGAAAATATGTAATTATTTTAGAAGAAATAAGTCCCTGAACAGCTGAAATTCCCCTCTGGTTTGCTTCGGAGTTGTCGGACTGTTGGTGTTTATTTTGTGAAATTGATCGACTGACTCATTATCCTGCTCGTTACAAGACAACTTGGCAAATAAATAAAGAAATGGATATAAAACATTGATTTGAGTTGAAATTATTTTATTAGCTTAATTGTAGAGATCGCACAGTGATCCGGAAAACAGGAAAGATGACTCGCAATACCCGGATGAGCAGTCTGATAAGTATTAAACTCCAGATGTGCAGTTGTTACTCAGAGATATCAGACCACTAGATGGCGCCATTGACCAATCAGAATCAAGTACTCCAGAGCGCCTTGTAATAATACAACTTGCATCTGCACAGACATTGAAGTGAATGAACAGGTGAACTTAAACTACGTTATGTGCTAGTCAGATTGCTTCGTGAACACGCTGTTTCCTTAACGTGCTACACGTAACGTAATATCCTAACTGTCAAAATGTGAGGAATTCACAAAAGAAGTAAATTTGACTAAAATTAATGGATATTGACAATTTACAGGACATTTTTGTAAAAAGACAAAAAATTATTGCAAGTAAAAGAATTGAAAATTCATACTTTGCACAACCAATTTTACAACCATATACATAATACAAACATATAAAATGCATTATAAATAATAATTATATCATTGCATTGTAGCATTGCACTGTAAAGTTTTGTGCGCAGTGTGCCCTGTTGAATACTGCATATTTTGGCAAATGTTAATCTTCTGGTTTTATATAGAAAACAGGAAAAATTGCGTATTGCACACAGTACATACTGTATACTGCAGAAATAATATGGTAATATGCTTTTCTGAACGTAGTGCTCAAGAGTCTTCTTATTCCCAATAGGTTCATGATATCTTCTACCCCTTCATTCAAACAACTAATGACAAGATCACCTTCTTGTGGGTGAATGAATCACAAACAGGCTTCTGCCATTTGTACAGAATAACCAGCCTGTTACAGCCCGGCTGCCAGCAGTGGTCCAGAGAATACAGCCCTTCAGAAGGTCAAGCAAGGCACTTTAAACATAACCTTGTGTTTCTATCCGGATTCCATCATAAACACACACAGATACAACTTAATTCATATCCTAACGTGAATGGCTTTCCCCATATGTTTTATTTGTGTTTAGATGATTTCAAATGCCAAATAGAGGAGGTGGTGGCTTTGACCAGTGGAGAGTGGGAAGTGTTGGCCAGACATGGCTCAAAGGTTTGCTATGCCGCTATTCCAGGAAGTCGATATACAAATAATTCCTCCACATACTGCCATTCTTAACACTGTGTGTTTATCTTGACATGCAGATCTGGGTAAATGAAGATAGCAAGCTAGTGTACTTCCAGGGCACAAAAGACACTCCCCTGGAGCACCATCTGTACGTCGTGAGCTACAGATCTCCTGGAGAAATCGTCAGACTCACGAAGCCGGGCTTTTCTCATAGCTGCTCTGTTAGCCAGGTATGTGTGTGCTGATGCTACAGAGATGTCTTTTAAGGTCTGTTCATCCCAAATGTGATGCGACAAAACCAGGGGCGTAGGAACGGTCTGAAAAGGGGGGGGGGGTGCATATTCTAAATGTCATCAGCCTCTCTCTTCACACTCTCTTTTGAGAATGTGTTTTTTTTTTTTTCTAAAAATATATGATATCACTTGAAAGGAAGCATATCAACTGAACTAGTAAGAAACATCAGCATTTTTTTAATAATAGAACTTTAATAATTAGAACTAAAATGTAGCAGCCATGTATGAATAGAAATGAACAAAAAATTTAATAATTTAATGACTGCTGTCAAACATTTGTCCTGTCAGCCAGAATCATAGAATGAAAAATACTTTTTTCTATAATAGATATGCCACAAACATCACCATTACCATTCATCAAAATTCAGTATCATGGCCAAACAAAAGATGTGGAAAAGTCAACGAATAGCAGTGTTTAGATGTATACTGTGACATAAGATTATTGTTGTCACACACAGGACCCTATGAAAGAAATCCCAAATGTCTGTCCCCTTCAGGTTTTTGGCTGGTAGTTGTACATGAGACAAATTGGTCATTCAGTTTTTCAGTGAAAAAGACTAACAATAAAGAGGTCTGAGATTAAAAACTCACTAAAAGTTACCAAAAATGTCTTCATCTGTTTAACAATATTAACTTACATTAGTCAAAGTTGACTTCTCTCTTTGCTCACGTCTTGTCTCAGGTAGATTGCATATTGTCAACAGTTCAGCGTCTGCCGCGCTAATGCCTGGCAGGCTGTTGGACTGACTCATTAATATTAATCACGTTGTCTGCGTACACCGAACTGATTTGCTGAATCAAAACAGGGACTGTGACGTGAGCACTAGCCCACTGCCGAAGCAGATTTACTTATTTCTAAAAGTGAGGGGGACACATCCCCTCCAGTTATAATGGTTGCTACGCCCCTGGACAAAACAGTGTTGGGGAGTAGTTAACTAAAAGTAGCCATGCTATTAACTTGACTAGATCCCAGATTTTTCAGTAGCGTGATTTTTCAGTAGCGTGACAGTAATTAAGCTACTTTCACAATAGTATAGCTTTTCCAGACCCCTCTGTCTCTCTCATATCGCGCTAGTGAAGCCAAATCATTAAAGTGAATCAGTTCTTTCAAACAGTTCATGTAAATGAACTGATTAAAATAAATGATTCACTTATATTTAGCATTGGGAATTACGATTTATTTCAGTGAGTTGGTTCGTTCGGATGCTTTATGTAAATGTATCAGAACTTTTTATTGCTGAATTAAATAATGTCATCTGATTGTTATATATCTGAAAACATTTTCTTCTTTAATTAGCTTTAATGTAGTTAGCTACTTTTTGTTAGTAGCTTTTGGTGTAGCGAACTACTTTTAAAAGAGTAGATTTATTGTAGTTGAACTACTTCAAGTTATGAGTAGCTTGTAGCTTGGGAGGCTATAGTTTCAAAGTAGCTTTCCCAATGCTTTGTCAAAACAACGCAAATCACATACAAAAGTTGCAAACCTTTTTATTTATTCATTTTGTTTTTTGCAACAAAACAGTTCTCTCCGAAGTTTGTGAATTTTCATTTCAGCTTGTATTCTTATTTCTTTTAGATCTTGTCCTACAATTTTGTGCTGTCAATTTTCTATTGACATGTGACCTTTCTCTGTTTATTTCTTAGACCTTTAGATATACAGTATGTCTGTGTAACAGTCTTTTTTTCATCCCTCCTTTCCTTTTCAATTTAGAACTTTGACATGTTCATTAGCCACTACAGTAATGTCAGCACCCCGGCGTGCGTTCACGTCTACAAACTGACGGGCTCTGACAGCGACCCTATACACAAAGAGCCGGAGTTTTGGGCGAGTTTGATGGAGGCAACAGGTTAGACCCGAGCCGTGAATGTGCACGCACACTGCAATACTGTAGATGAGTAACTGATACCCTAACAACATGTTTGGCTTGTATCTGTGCTGTGCAGGTTGTCCAGCTGATTATGTTCCTCCAGAGATCTTTAGCTTCCCTGCCGAGTCCGGCTTCAGACTGTACGGAATGCTGTACAAACCACACAACCTGAAACCAGGCAAAAAACACCCCACTATCCTGTTTGTGTACGGGGGTCCACAGGTTGGTTTGGATGAAAAGTGACTCTTGAAAGAATTTCTTTTTCTTTACCTATTATAGGGATGGGCAGTATGACCAACATCTTCTATCACAGTACCTGTTGACATCACAATATAGTTAATTTTAGTGGAAATTAAACCCAGAAATGTTTTATATATTGCATATTTAATAATCCAGTCAGTTTAGTACATTCCTAATTTGATTTTCTTTTTTATATTTTGAACTTGGATGCAAACCAAAAGATGAGTAAAAATTAGGGCTGTCAGTCGATTCAAATTTAATCAAATCACTTACATGATATATGTGAATTATCGCATATTTAAGTATTTATTGAAAGACCCCACCCCCCCAGATTTGTTTTATTAAATATGTAATGATTAAATAATTATTAATAATTATATTTAAATACTTATTATATACACGATAAATATAAAAAATAAAAAATAATATCTGATAAAGTCAGATAATTAAAATACAATGCATTAATGTAGCAGACAAATACAGAATTGATTAGGCAATATAAAAAGGCAATATATAATTTTCATGTTATTGAACATAACTCTTTGCAGTTGAACTGTCCACTGTAGAGTTATTACAAGGGCTTTTCTAAGGATGCGTGTATGTACACCTGTCCGACGGAGCTTTTAAGTGTCTCACTTTGGTTGCGCTGTCAAACACTGTTTTAGGTCGCCGTTTCAAGGTAAACATGGTTTAAAACTTAGAAAAACAAGTCTCGAGATCTCTGCATTTAAAATAGCGTTCCATCCAGCTGTTTGAACACAAGAATGTGTCCTCATCTTGTGCAGTCTGCTGTCAGTAACTGTGGTTTGTTGCCTGTACAGCTAGATTTGCGCTTACTGCCCCCTGATGAAAACATAAAGGTTGTACTTCTAGCTTGAATTGCTCCGATAGTAAGAAATATTCTTTTATTATGGTCCAGGGGCATGATTACATGAGTGAATTTTTGTAACACATGGATTTTTTATAATTTATTTCACTGAATTAACATGATACATTGACAGCCCTAGTCATAAACGAATAAGTCTGGTATCAGTGCAATAACAACTTTACATTATGAGTTAAAAACTAAAGACTCAAAGTAGTAAAATTTGTATTATAAAAAACGGATCATTCTGACTCTAAATTCTGATGGGATGAGCTGCTTTTGATGCCACTGAAAAATAGGTGATATACAGCCACCTGTTATCACACTTTAATTGAATTTGGCATTGAAGCAAGTTGCGATGTTGGTCTGCAACCGTAAACAACTAAACTCCACTTTGAGTTTTGACCTAACAACACCCTTTAATAAGTTATTCCTCATCACAATATAAGCATAATATTATAACTTTCATCTGCACATATAATGATACAAATGAAAAGCTGAACTTGAACTAAGTTACGTGCTAGTAAAAATGCTTGCTTTGTGAATGTGTCGTTTTCTTAACGCACTACACATCAATACCCTAAACTGTCTAAACATGAGGAATTTACAACTGAGTAACTTGTAAAAAGAAGCTAATACTTCAGTACAGTGCATCCGGAAAGTATTCACAGCGCTTCACTTTTTCCACATTTTGTTATGTTACAGCCTTATTCCAAAATGGATTAAATTCGTTATTTTCCTCAAAATTCTACAAACAATACCCCATAATGACAATGTGAAAGAAGTTTGTTTGAAATCTTTGCAAATTTATTACAAATAAAAAACGAAAAAAAATCATGTACATAAGTATTCACAGCCTTTGCCATGACACTCAAAATTGAGCTCAGGTGCATCCTGTTTCCACTGATCATCCTTGAGATGTTTCTACAACTTGATTGGAGTCCACCTGTGGTAAATTCAGTTGATTGGACACGATTTGGAAAGGCACACACCTGTCTATATAAGGTCCCACAGTTAACAGTGCATGTCAGAACACAAACCAAGCCATGAAGTCCAAGGAATTGTCTGTAGACCTCCGAGACAGGATTGTATCGAGGAACAGATCTGGGGAAGGGTACAGAAAAATTTCTGCAGCATTGAAGGTCCCAATGAGCACAGTGGCCTCCAGCATCTGTAAATGGAAGAAGTTTGGAACCACCAGGACTCTTCCTAAAGCTGGCCGCCTGGCCAAACTGAGCGATCGGGGGAGAAGGGCCTTAGTCAGGGAGGTGACCAAGAACCCGATGGTCACTCTGACAGAGCTCCAGCATTTCTCTGTGGAGAGAAGAGAACCTTCCAGAAGAACAACCATCTCTGCAGCACTCCAGCAATCAGGCCTGTATGGTAGAGTGGCCAGACGGAAGCCACTCCTCAGTAAAAGGCATATGACAGCCCACCTGGAGTTTGCCAAAAGGCACCTGAAGGACTCTCAGACCATGAGAAACAAATATTGAACTCTTTGGCCTGAATGGCAAGCGTCATGTCTGGAGGAAACCAGGCACCGCTCATCACCTGGCCAATACCATCCCTACAGTGAAGCATGGTGTTGGCAGCATCATGCTGTGTGGTTGTTTTTCAGTGGCAGGAACTGGGAAACTAGTCAGGATCGAGGGAAAGATGAATGCAGCAATGTACAGAGACATCCTTGATGAAAACCTGCTCCAGAGCGCTCTGGACCTCAGACTGGGGCGAAGGTTCATCTTCCAACAGGACAATGACCCTAAGCACACAGCCAAGATAACAAAGGAGTGGCTCCGGGACAACTCTGTGAATGTCCTTGAGTGGCCCAGACTTGAACCCGATTGAACATCTCTGGAGAGATCTGAAAATGGCTGTGCACCGACGCTCCCCATCCAACCTGATGGAGCTTGAGAGGTCCTGCAAAGAAGAATGGGAGAAACTGCCCAAAAATAGGTGTGCCAAGCTTGTAGCATCATACTCAAAAAGACTTGAGGCTGTAATTGGTGCCAAAGGTGCTTCAACAAAGTATTGAGCAAAGGCTGTGAATACTTATGTACATGTGATTTTTTTTTTTTTTTTTCTTTCATGTTTTTTTTTATTTTTATAAATTTGCAAAGATTTCAAACAAACTTCTTTCACGTTGTCATTATGGGGTATTGTTTGTAGAATTTTGAGGAAAATAATGAATTTAATCCATTTTGGAATAAGGCTGTAACATAACAAAATGTGGAAAAAGTGAAGCGTTGTGAATACTTTCCGGATGCACTGTATATTATTTATATGCTATTACAGTATACCTGTTGTTATGCCACTGGCCATACTATTAACATGTTTGCTTGTACTTATTTTTAGGTGCAGTTAGTGAACAACTCCTACAAGGGTGTGAAGTACCTGCGTCTGAACACGCTAGCGTCTCTGGGTTATGCGGTGGTGGTCATTGATGGACGAGGGTCATGCCAAAGAGGCCTCAAATTTGAAGGGGCCTTAAAAAACAAAATGGTAACTACAACTGACAGTATAGTCTCATGTAGCCAGACATTTTACTTTTGGCATAAAATCTGGTCCACATATTCTGGCAAAGAACTGCACACTTAAACAGGAAGAGGTTGTTTGACAGACATGTTCAACGACCAGAAGCATTTAATTTTGTTCATGGCGTGATGTATTTGATTTTAAATGCAAATCTCTCAAGTTATTGACTTCAATTAAAGGTAAATATATCATACCACACAATAGATTGTATAGCTTACTAGAGATTGAACAATAATGGTTTTTATGTTAGATGCGTTAGATATTTTTGTGTTTAAGTGTCTGATAAATCATATTTATAACCGATTTTTAATTCTTGTTTTATTTCTGCTTTAAGGCACATTAACAGCTTAATCATTTATCACTAACCTCTGGTAAACTGTATTGCAATACTAAATTGGGTCTACAAAGTATTAATTTGACTAGTTTTACTTGAAATACATACTTGTTCAAAGCACCTCAATTCATATTTAAAATGTGAAGTATTTTGTGTTCAGTTTTATCGGTAAACGCAATATTAATGGGATAGATCTCCTAAAAATGAAAATTCTCTCATCATTTACTCACTCTCATGCCATCCCAGATCTGTATGACTTTCTTCTGCATGAAGATTTTTAGAAGAATATCTCAGCTTTGTAGGTCCATACAATGCAAGCGAATGGTGACCAGAACTCAGAAGGTCCAAAAAGGACATAAATGCAGCATTAAGCAATCCATAAGACTCCAGTGGTTAAATCTATATCTTCAGAAGCCGCATCATAGGTGTGGGTGAGAAACAGATAAATATTTAAGTCATTTTTTACTATAAATCTCCACCTTTGACCATCCCCAACCAGTTGGTGACTGAATGTGAAAGTGTAGATTTAGAGTAAAAAACTACTTAAATATTGATCTGTTTCTCACCCACACCTGTTACAGTATATCGCTTCTGAAGACATGGATTTAACCATTGGAGTCGTATGGATAACTTTTATGCTGCCTTTATGTCCTTTTTGGACCTACTGAGTTCTGGTCACCATTCACTTGCATTGTATGGACCTACAGTGCTGAGATATTCTTTTAAAAATCCTCAATTGTGTTCTGCAGAAGAAAGTCATAGATATCTGTGATGACATGAGGGTGAGTAAATGATGAGAGAATTTTCATTTTTGGGTGAACTATTCCTTTAAAGAACTGATAACCGATTAAGTGTAAATATCAGTTAAAAATATAGGTCAAAAATAAAGGTCAACCTGATTACCAGTCTATATCTATAGGTTACCTATATATATATATATATTTATACTTACTCTTTCTCTGTCTCTCTTTCTCTTTCTGTCTCTTTCTCTCTCTCAGGGTCAGGTAGAGATTGAAGATCAGGTGGAGGGGCTTCAATTTGTTGCAGAGAAGTACAAGTTCATAGACCTGAGTCGTATTGCCATCCATGGCTGGTCTTATGGTGGTTTCCTCTCTCTCATGGGTCTCATTCACAGGCCAAACATCTTCAAGGTGAGATACACAGCTGCCACAATATGACATCTTAATTTTAAAGGGATAGTTCACCCAAAAGTAAAAATTCCATCATTTACTCACCCTCAAGTTGTTCCAAACCAGTATGACTTGAATATGACCAAAAAAGAGATATTATGCAGAGCTTCTCTTTCCAATGCAGTGAATGTGTAGGCATGTGTATTCATTTAATGAATACAATGAAAGCACCATAAAATGAGTCCATACAACTTTTATTATTTATTATTAATAAATTCATATGTTAGTTTTCTATGAGGATTTTCAAATTGTAGGTCATTATACACAGAAAAAGGTACTGTAATTTGATCACTGTGACTTTATGGGACAGAACAGCCTGGAAATTCTTCTAAACCATTTATTTTTGGTGAACTGTCTCAATCCCACCCATATACATTGAGAAGAACACGGACTTACTTTCACCAGCAGGTGGCATCTCAAATCAACAAGAGATAAATGCTTGAATTTTTCTTTATATGTACTTACTAAAATGTCATGACACATCAATTCAGTTGAAACCTTTTTTTTTATGCCTTTAAAATGGAATTACCAAAACAGAATTTCACATCTGCATTATGGAAATAAGCAACAAACTTTTTCAATCGTTTACTCTTTTTGAGACTAAGATCAATAGCTGTATTGCTTTGTTCTCGTCAATGTTTTAAGATCTGTTAAGCAAGTTGCATTCAGATATTTGTATGATTAGTGCTTCGATCAAGTGTGGAAGATAAAGTTCTCGTTGTGTGCTCCAGGTGGCCATAGCAGGGGCTCCTGTGACGGTGTGGATGGCATACGATACTGGCTACACTGAACGCTACATGGACGTGCCTGAAAATAACCAGCAGGGCTATGAGGCTGGATCTGTGGCGCTGCATGTCGACAAACTTCCCAATGAGTAAGTTACTCAGGGTTCCCATTTGTCCTGGAAAACCTGGAATTTTGCAATGCAGATTTCCAGTCTTGGAAATGTCATGGAAAATACCTAAATGTCCTGGAAAATAATTATTTTAATAATTTAATAATAAAAATATTTTAGTATAATACAAATTTTGATTTATGTCTCTGACAAAGTTTTTGTACAAATATTGATATAGTGCATTTTTTTCCATTCCAACACTGCTGTAGTGTTAACTACAAAAACATTTAAGTTATCTAAAGTTTGTTGAGTAAATGTTAGATAATGACTGTCAGACCACAGAATTCTTTTATCTTTTTTTTTTCTTTCTTTTTTTTTATGAATTCACTCCCCGAGGTGATAGCATGGGGATGCGGCCTTTACACCTCCGTATGTAAATTCATTTTCAATAATTCAATGATCCGAGTCTGCTTATAACGCCGTAACCATATGTAGGGGCCCTGTGATTTCCATGATGCTGAAAACACAGATTAAATCACTGAATCCAGTCATAAAAATTGCATTTGCTATAAAATGTGGAATGTCACGGAATTTGACACATTTGGGACAAAAATTAGTGTTTGAATGTACAATTAATCAAATTAAAATCGTGATAAGTGTGATTATTGAACCGCAAAAGGCTGCGATTTAATAAAAAAAAATATATATATATATTATATATATAAAATGTACATGTGCTGCGTGCTTCAAAATGAATGTGTGAAGCTGGATGCTCATATGCTTAAAACCACATCATGAGCATCACATGTGCTCTGGGTGTGTAAATGTGTGTTGTAGATGACCGTGAGCAGAGTGCTTTGAAGTGTGCAGCACATACAGCCTTTATTTTAATATGGTTTAATAATCACACTGGGACATGTGAGAAACTAAGTCAAACACACAGCACACATCAACACACAGAAACACCAAAATAAAATGAATGCGTGTAATGGGGAAAAAAGATGTTTACTGCAATTCAATAATTATAATAATGTATTAAAGCAATGTCACATCTGTGACGTTCTGATGTGCAGCACTTCATTTGACAAAAAAAATCAAATGAAAAAAAATTCCAGTGTTGTTTCGGATTGTGCTGAGGATTTTGAAATCACTTCATTTAATAAAAATAATGCAATGTTATGTTGAAAAATGTAATAAATTAAAATAATTATCATTTAAATCACAAATTACTTTTATTGTCACACAACCATATGCACAAGTGCAACAGTGGGTGAAAGTCTTGGATGCAGTTCCGAGCAACATAGCAGTCATGACAGTGATAAGACATATACCAATTTACAATAAACATCAGATTTACACAACACAATTTACATCTCTAATGTACACATAATTACACAACACAATAATAACATACAATGTACAGTATACAATACACACAATATAGAACACACATACACATAATATAGAATACACATACAATAAAAATAGTATATATAAAATATACAGTAGGTTGTATTGTACTGTATTGACATTCAGGCTGTCAGTTGATAGTCAGTTGCCAGTGTGTTGTTAAAAGAGAATATAATTTATGACAGTCCGGTGTGAGATAATAAGATTAATAAAGTGTAGTGCTGATGTATGTTGATCGTGAGAGATCAAGAGTTCAAAAGTCTGATTGCTTGGGGAAAGAAGCTGTCATGAAGTCGGCTGGTGCGGGTCCTGATGCTGCGATACCACCTGCCTGATGGTAGCAGTGAGAGCAGCCCATGGCTCAGGTTACTGGAGTCTTTGATGATCCTCCAAGCTTTTTTTCACACACTGCCTGGTATATATGTCCTGGAGTGAGGGAAGCTCACCTCCGATGATGTGTCTGGCAGTTCGCACCAGCCTTTGCAGGGCTTTGCATTTGTGGGCGGTGCTATTGCTGTACCAGGCAGTGATGCAGCCAGTCAGGATGCTCTCTACAGTGCTGGTGTACAACCATGTGAGGATGTGGTGGTTCATTCCAAACTTCCTCAGCCGTCTCAGGAAGAAAAGGTGCTGATGAGCCTTCTTCACAATGGCCTCAGTGTGGACGGACCATGTGAGTTCCTCAGTGATGTGGACACTGAGGAACTTGAAGCTGCTGACTCTCTCCACCGGTGCTCCATTGATGGTGATGGGACTGTGTACTCTGTCTTTTCTCCTGAAGTCCACCACAAGCTCCTTTGTCTTGCTGATGTTGAGGGAGAGGTTGTGCTCCTGACACCATCTCTGTAGGCTGTTTCATCATTGTCAGTGATCAGACCTACCACCATCGTATCATCAGCAAACTTAATGATGGCATTGGAGCTGTGTGTTGCCACACAGTCATGTGTGTATAGGGAATACAGGAGTGGGCTGGGCTCCAGTGTTGAGTGTCAGTTATGAGGAGATGTTGCTGCCCATTCTAACCACCTGGCGTCTGCTTGACAGGAAGTCCAGGATCCAGCTGCACATCGAGCTGTTTAAGCCCAGAGCCTGGAGTTTCTCATCAAGCTTGGAGGGCACTATGGTGTTGAATGCTGAGCTGTAGTCTACAAACAGCATTCTCACATAAGTGTTCGTTTTTTCCAGGTGGGAGAGAGCAGTGTGTAGTGTAGATGCAATGGCATCATCAGTGGAACTGTAATGGGTCCAGTGAGTGAGGCAGCACAGAGCAGATGTAATCTCTGATTAGCCTCTCAAAGCATTTGCTGATGATGGGGGTCAGAGCAACAGGACGGCAGTCATTTAAGCAAGTGATTTTGGATTGCTTTGGTACAGGCACAATGGTGGACGTTTTGAAGCATGTGGGGACTACAGACAAGGAGAGGAAAAGGTTGAAAATGTCTGTAAAAACACCAGCCAGTTGGTTCGCGCATGCTCCGATGACGCAGCCCAGAATGCCGTCTGGACCCGTGGCTTTACAGATATTCACCCGTCGGAAGGATTGGGTTACATCCGTTACAGAGACAGAGAGCGAACTAATCTCTGTAGCTACGGCCGCGAGAGCTCTCTCTGCGAGGGCGGCGGTATTTCCCTCGAAACGAGCATAAAAAGTATTAAGCTCATCCAGGAGAGAGGCAGCGGTGTTCACGGCGGAGTTTTTATTCCCTTTGTAGTCCATGATGATATTAATTCCCTGCCATATGCTTCTAGAGTCGGTGGTGTTGAACTGTCCTTCAATCTTGTCCATGTACTGGCATTTTGCTGCTCTGATAATTTTGCGGAGGGCATAACTGGCTTGTTTATGCTCCTCTGCGTTCCCGGACGCATCGCTCGAACATCGCTATTAACCCATGGTTTCTGGTAAGGGTAGATCCATATTGTTTTGGTCGGAACAACGTCCTCTACGCACTTTCTGATGAAACGCGTTACGCTATCAGCGTAAACCTTGATGTCATCATCAGAGGCGGACCAGAACATCTCCCAGTCCGCGTGATCAAAACAGTCTTGTAGCGTAGAATCTGATTGGTCCGACCAGCACTGGATCATTCTGAGGGTGGGTGCTTCCTGTTTCAGTTTCTGCCTGTAAGCGGGCAGAAGTAGAACGGAAGAGTGGTCTGATTTGCCAAATGGTGGGCGGGGGAGAGGTTTGTAGCCATCCCGGAAGGGAAAGTAGCAATGGTCCAAAACCCGGTCCCCTCGTGTGTTGAAACTGATATGTTGGTGGTATTTTGGTGCGACTGATTTGAAACTGGCTTTGTTAAAGTCCACGGTCACAATGAATGCGGCCTCAGGGTGCACGGTTTCCTGCTCGCTTATACTCCCATACAGTTCCTTGAGTGCCCGGTCTGTGTTGGCTTGTGGCAGGATGTACACAGCGGTGATAATGACCGCAGTGAATTCCCTCGGTAGCCAGAATGGTCGACACAGAAGCATGAGAAATTACAGATCTGGAGAGCAGAAAGACTTGATAGAATGTACGTTCCTCTGATCACACCAGGATTTGTTGATCATAAAACATACACCACCACCTCTGCTTTTACCTGAGAGGTCTTTCGCTCTGTCCAATCGGTGCACGGAGAACCCTGCGGGTTCGATGGCTGAATCTGGAATCTCCGCAGACATCCAAGTTTCTGTAAGGCAGATAATGCAGCAGTCCCTCGTCTCTTGATGAAAAGAGATCCGCGCTCTCAGCTCGCAGAGCTTGTTGTCCAGGGACTGAACATTTGCCAGTAGAATACTGGGTAGCAGGGGTCGATTTGCACAACGTCTTACTCTGATGAGAACGGCGGCTCTATTTCCCCTTTTCCTTCTGCGTTTCCACGGCTGGGCAGCCCAGACAAAGGGCTCCACTGGCGTGTTTGTAAACAGCATGTCGGCATTGAGGAGTTGGAAGTCCGGTTTTTGGTGTGCAATTGCAGAACCAATGTCCAAAAGTGTTTGTCTGTCATATACAATAAGGCAGACAACATCCAAGACATTGCATTTGCTCGGCACAAAATGTCATCTTGCTGATTGGCTCCTTACATAAAATATAAAACATTGCCTGGAATTTGTGTTAAAATACGTGTCGCATTTTTCCCCATGTATTTTAGCAAAGTAAATGATGTTCTGACATGGTAAATCTCTCCAATTCCATCAAATCATTAGATAACTGCTCAGACAAACATTCATATTCTAAACCTAACAGTGCATTTAAAAAAAATCTCAGATCCATATGTTTCTAACTGTTCACCTTTGTAGAATCTAATTTCAATCCCACAATGCATTATTACAGCAGTTTCTGCATCTTTCACTGCAGTAACCACTTTGTTTTTTTCTCCCCTTAGGCCAAACCGGTTACTTATTTTACATGGGTTCCTTGATGAAAATGTGCATTTTTTCCACACCAACTTCCTAGTGTCTCAACTCATCCGTGCAGGAAAGCCATATCAGCTACAGGTTGGGAAAAAAAAACTATTTCTATAGAAATATTTCCATTCTGAGGTTTAAAATCTTAAATGTGAATTTCTGTGCTTGGTTTGCAAAGATCTTGCAACAATGAAGCTAATATTACACAAGACTTCAGTTTATAATCTAACATTGGTTATATGATGGAGAAATGGTCTATATTATATTTAGGGCTATTATATTTAAAAAAAACTTTTTATTGAATTACATGAAATGCTGATTAATCAAATTTATAAATGTTAGTTGAGAAAGCCCTAAAATAAAAATTATTCAGTTTACGTATAATGATTGAATAATTATATTTAAATAAATATAAATGTATTTAACATTATAAACATAATAATCAGATAATTAAAATGCATTACATTATTGTGGCAGACAAGAAAAAGCATTGATAGAGCAATATATAAAATAATATTTAAATAATTAATCACACTGAATTTACGTGTTAAATTGACAGCCCTAATTATATAATATTAATTGCAAAAATATATATTTAGGATTTGCATACATGTTTTGATATCAAAATATACAGTATATTCATATTTTATCAAATTATTTCAGGTTTACCTATCATTATATATATTATTTAAACAAAAAATTTTAATGGGAGTATTTAGTTTGCACACATTTTGCAATATTGAACTAATATAACACAAGCCTTACTAATTGTGACAGACTTCAGTTTATATTCTAACATTGATTATATGATGGAGAGATTGTCTAAATATTATATTACAGTACAAACACAAAAGAAAAACTATATAAATGTCATGCATGCCTGAGCATACATTTACATTTAATATATTCAGACTGAGTTACATTGTCATGTTTGCACCTCATAATATATATATATATATATATACACATACACACACAGTATACACTGATCAGCCATAATATTAAAACCACCTGCCTAATATTGTGTAGGTCCTGCCACATAAATATATATATATATATATATATATATATATATATATATATATATATATATATATATATATAAATGTATATATATATATATATATAAATGTATATATAATACACACACACACACACACACTCTACCGGTCAAAGGTTTTGAAACACTTGACTGAAATGTTTCTCATGATCTTAAAAATCTTTTGATCTGAAGGCGTATGCTTAAATGTTTGAAATTAGTTTTGTAGACAAAAATATAATTGTGCCACCATATTAATTTATTTCATTATAAAACTAAAATGTAATAATAAAAAAAAAAAGTTTTTGAAATTGATGACTTGGACCAAATAATAAAGAAAAGCAGCCAATAAGTGCCCAACATAGATGGGAACTCCTTCAATACTGTTTAAAAAGCATCCCAGGGTGATACCTCAAGAAGTTGGTTGAGAAAATGTCAAGAGTACATGTCTGCATATTCTAGGCAAAGGGTGACTACTTTGAAGATGCTAAAATATAACACAGTTTTGATTTATTTTGGATTTTGTTTAGTCACAACATAATTCCCATAGTTCCATTTATGTTATTCCATAGTTTTGATGACTTCACTATTATTCTAAAATGTGAAGAAAAAAATTATAATAAAGAATGAGTGTTTCAAAACTTTTGACCGGTAGTGTGTGTGTGTGTGTGATATAATACATTTATAAAGGATTTTTTTCAGTTTTTCCTCAAAATTTTGTGATATGTCTTCTCAATAGATCTACCCCAATGAGAGACACAGCATCCGCTGTCCTGAGTCTGGAGAGCACTATGAGATCATGCTACTATACTTCCTCCAGCAGCACCTCTGATGAGGACCTCCTCCATTCACTGCCCCTGACCCGCCTTCTGCTCTCATGCACTCTTTCTGGAAAGAGTGTCTTTGCAACAGCCACATACAGACAGTATCCCCAAACAAAATGTAATTTGCGCAAGTCGCCACACTTTTAACAGGAAGAACACATCCAACAAACGGAGAAGAGGCTGGTAGCTCATTACCCTCATTAAACGGATCTCTTTATTTTATTTTGAATAATGTGCCACATCGACATTCTTTTCCAACTCCCCTTGAAACACTGATTAAGTTGCCAAAATGTGTCTTTATTTTTAAAATTTCTAGTTAGTGGCTCTATCAGAACACTGAGACTGGATTTCTACATGCACATACAGACATGCTCTTATCCTGTCATTTAACTTAAGCTCCTTCAGTTCTATGATTGCAGTCGTGTTTCGGTCCTACATGAATTCCAGCACCACTGTCAGCCACATGAGTGTGGCTCTCACACAAGGACACATCACACTACTACCTGCAGTTCATATTTTAAGTGTGTATTAAAGGAACATATTTTTTATGACGTCCTGGTCTGTTATCATTGGTGCGAACTTTTAATCAGGTAGATTTGTATTAATTTAATTTTCCGGGTTCAATACAAGTTAAGCTAAAAAAATAAAATAAAAAAAGCTCAGCGTTTTATGGCATAACGATTATTACCTCAAAAATAATTTTGACTCATCCATCTTTTTCTTTAAAAAAAAAAAAAAAAAAATCGAGGTTTCAGTGTGGCACTTAAAATGGGAAATGGGGCCAGTTTTTGGAGGGTTTAAAGGCAGAAATGTGAAGCTTTTAATTTTATGAAAGCTCTAACATTAATTCTAATATTAAAACTTTTACAATATTATTTGAACTTAAATAGCAGTTTTTAAGGTAGTTTTAGGGTTTACGACATGGCGGCCATGGTTACTATGCTAAAATCATTTTATCACTAAAATCATGTTAACACTCATATTATTTACGTCTTGTAACTATACTTTTGAAATGGTGAGTATTTAACATTTCCAAATTGGCCCGTTCACTTCCATTGTAAGTGCCTCACTGTAATTTAGATTCCCTTACGATTCCGTTCACTTGACATTGCATCACTAAGCTGATGCTATGGGAGTGTCCTTCTACACAACCTAGTTGAAACCCTTCTACAATAACAGCAATTCTAAAATTCTAAAACTGCCATCAGATCAACATGAGAGCTGTGTTCGCTGTCTGGACCACACCCACACAGTGGCAGCTCTCATGGAAACAGACTGCCTTCACTGTGAGGGCGTGAATCTCAAGCCCCTCGCTGATGGGAAATAAAGATCTCTTCAAAGCCCACACATTATGCACAACCACATCCCAGTGGTGAGCGGTGCATTATATCATACAATGAACAAACCAAATTGCCCTTTGTCCCATTATATGGACGGGTGGCGAGCCCTCACAGGCATTTCAGACTGGGTGCTAAAAACGATCGAACATGGTTATACGATCCAATTTGCACATCGGCTGTTCGTGTTGAAATTGTACATCACAGGATGTTTTTGAGATTCGCGCTCAAGGGAACTGCTTATCAGTTCAAAGTCCTGCCCTTCGGATTGTACCTGGCTCATCGCACGTTCACAAAGTGCATTGATGCATTACTCGCCCCTCTAAAACTGAGCGGCGTGCACATTTTGAACTACCTCGATGATTGCCTATTACTGGCCCAATTAGAGGCTCAGTTATGCCAACACAGGGACTTATTGCTCCAACATCTGAACAGCCTGGGCCTCAATGTCAACTGGGCGAAGAGCACACTCTCCTCCATCCAACAAATCTCCTTTTTGGGAGTCCGTCTCGACTCCATGAGTGAGCACGTGCATCTCACGAGCGAGCGTGTTCAGGCCATTCTCCAGTGTCTGTCTCAGTTCAAACTGGGGAGAACACTTCCACTGAAGCGGTTTCAAAAAGCACTGGGGCTTATGGCGGTGGCATCCGCCGTCATTCCATTAGCTCTTTTACACATGAGACCTCTTCAGTGCTAGCTCAAGCGCCGTGTGCCACGACATGCCTGGCGCCAAGGGCACATGTGTATTACTTAATCTCACCACTGTCTAGCTTCTCTAGCACCTTGGACAGCTTCTGCCTTGTACCAGCAAGGTGTCATCCTGTGGCAGATTATCAGGTGGAAAGTGGTGACCAGATGCTTTCAATGCAGGATGGGGGACGGTGTGCGACAGGCGCCCGGCTTTCAGCATCTGGACAGGTACGAAGAGGGTGGGGCACATCAACCGCCTGGAGCTGTCGGCTGTTTTCCTAGCCTTGAAGGCTTTTCAGTCCGAAATAGCAAATTATCATGTTCTGATTTGCTCAGACAACACGACAGTTGTGGTGTACATAGACCGCCAAGGCGTAATTCGTTCCCTGCCAATGCTGACACTGACACGTCTCTTCCTGTGGAGTGAGTGTCATCTCCTCTCCCTGCGGGTGACATATGTCCCAGGCCGTCCGAATTACTGTGCGGACCTATTGTCAGGCCAAGGAGCGATGCCAGGTGAATGGAGACTTCATCCTCAGACTGTTCTGAGGATTTGGGAAATATTCGGCAAAGCGGAGATCATTCTATTTGCCTCCGGAGAATGCCCACTGTCCCCTCTGGTACTCCAAGTCCCAAGTACTGCTAGGAGTGGACGCAATGGCCCACAAATTGCAAATACGCATTTCCCCAGGTGTGCCTCCTTCACTCTGACAATGCAAAGTCTGAGAGAACAAAGAAACGATTCTATTGGTTGGTCCAAAGTAGACCAACCAGTCCTGGTTTCCAGAAATAATAGAGATTCTGAACTGCCATCCATGGGATATACCACTGAGGACCAACCAATAAGCTTAAGGGCACAATCAAGCACAGGGCACAATCTGGCATCCCCAATCCAAGCTGTGGAACCTGCATGTGTGGCCCCTGAACGGAGCATGCTAAACGTGCCAGAACTGACTCAGTCGGTTATGAACACCATTTTACAGGCTAGAGCGGCATCTATGTGATGCCTTTATGCACTGAAATGCAGTGTGTTCGCTAATTGGTGCTTTTCACACGGCAAAGGCCCAGTGAACTGCCACATATTTGAAATTCTCACATTTCTTCAAGAGTGACTGGATGCAGGGCTCACTCCGTCAATGCTCAAAAGTTTATGTAGAGACTATATCCGCGTGTCACATGCCCAAAGCTGGCACCTCTATAGGCAAACCTGATTTAATCATAAAGTTCCTTAGGGGAGTGAGGCAGCTGATCCCTCCCTCGCCCAGCTACAGTTCCGACTTAGGACCTAACTTTGGACTCTGTTGAATTGCGTGTGCTTTCTCTTAAGACCGCATTACTGCTGGCTCTGGTCTCAGTAAAGCGGGTCGATGATTGCAAGCACTGTCAGTTGGCAATTGATGTTTGGAGTTTGGTCCAGGTCTTTCAAAAGCCACTGTCAAACCCAGAAAAGGCTATGTACCTAAGGTTCTAACCACACGCTTCAGAGCGCAGGTGGTTCACCTTCAAGCCTTTTTCTCTCCTCCATTTAATTCGGATGAGGAACAGTCCTTGCATTTGTTATGCCCTGTGCAAGAGCTACACACATACCTTGAGCGCACCTGCCAGTTCAGACAGTCTGACCAGCTCTTTGTGTGCTATGGAGGGCGCACAAAAGGAATGTCCATCTCCAAGCAAAGACTTTCTCACTGGATCGCTGATGCGATCGCCCTGGCTTACAAGTCGCAGGGTGCGAATTGCCCAATTGGTGTTAAAGCACAATTAATGGTTTTTTACTACACGGAAACGTTCGCAGTTTAACAGCTGACGGAAGTGATGTTTTTTTTCCCCGCCTTTTCACCCAATTTGGAATGCCCAATTCCCCGTGCGCTTTTAAGTCCTCGTGGTTTAGTAGTGATTTGCTTCAATCCAGATGGCGGATGACGAATCTCTGCATCTGAGACTGTCAACCCGTGTCAATCTTATCACGTGGCTTGTTGAGCGTGTTGCCACGGAGACATAGCACATGTGGAAGCTTCACACCATCCACCGCGGCATCCACGCTCAACTCACCTGGCGCCCCGCTAAGAACGAACCACATTATAGTGACCACAAGGAGGTAACCCCATGTGACTCTACCCTCCCTAGCAACCGGGCCAATTTGGTTGCTTAGGAGACCTGGCTGGAGTCACTCAGCACACCCTGGGATTCGAACTAGCGAACTTCAGGGGTGGTAGCCAGTGTCTTTTACCACTGAGCTACCCAGGCCCCCTAGGGCTTTTTTTTTTAATCATTCTCTGAAGATTACATGGCTGGATTTCCATTTTGTATTTTAGGTCTAATCCTTTAATTATTTAAACAAGCATATTTTTCATGTACAGATGTTACCTGTCTAAGACCAACTCAAAAAATATCCTGAGTTTTGTATGCTACCCAATTGAAGATTCTGATTTTACTGCCAGTAGATGCTTTTTCATGCTTTTTCTGCAGAACACAAAAAACACTTTATACATGAACTGCACACATTGGTCACTGCCTTGGTGCCGTGTTCCAACCCCATCCACACCCAGTGATTATTTCAAGCAAGCCGGATGTATTTTCAGTGACCACGTTTACTTGCACTTAAGAAAACAGTTTATGGCAGGGTTTTAGCAGAAAGCGGCATGTAAACAAGAAAGCTGACTTCCTTATGCCGTTTAAGGGATTAAGAGAAAGCGGTTTAACACAACTAGTAACAGTCCTAGTAACTATGGTTACATCACCAGAAAGCAGGTTATTGCAAGAAAACAGCGTTCCCATTTACTTGTACTGTATAAGCGGCGTACTCTTTACTCCCATATACATATGGCTCCGTCAGTAAGCAGCTTTCTCCACAGCAATGTAATTTTCCAATGACGCTTGTGTAAATGACACACATGGCATCTGAGGAAGACTTCACTATTTTAATCTGTTCATTCGCTTTATTTCCAGATATTCCAGAGTTGTTGCTGTGTTTGTTTCCTTCACTTAATATTGTGACGTGCAGCTGAGTTGTGACACAGCAGTGTGGGTTTCCTTCTTACATTAAACTCTGTTATTCCCCCAATGTACAAGCGCATATATGCGGATGTAAGGGACAGTCGAAATTTTCATTTGTGTGTATAAATGGATATAGTTTATAGTGTATGTGATTTTCCCACTGTACTCCCAGAAATGTTGAATTCTTTCTGCCGTGTTGGCATGTTGTAAGGCTCCATCCTATGACGTTTGTTATCCTGTCTGTTCCACGCACGCACACCCATCAGAACGCTGCTTATTGTTTACATGAGCACATTAAGCTGCATTCTCTGAGAGAAACCTTGTTTTAAACTCCTTTCTCTTAATCCCTTAAACGGCGTAAGTAAATCATCGTTCTTGTTTACCTGACGTTTCAGAACGCTGCATTCTGCTAAAACCCTGGAATAAACCATTTTCTTAAGTGCATGTAAATGTGGATACAAGGCATTAACTCAGCTGGGAGTCCAGACAGTCAAGTGGTGTGTATGTATATGTGTATATATATGTGTGTGTGTGTGTGTGTGTGTGTGCTGTATATATATATATATATATATATATATATATATATATATATATATATATATATATATATATATATATATATATATACATACACTATATTGCCAAAAGTATTCGCTCATCTGCCTTTACACGCATATGAACTTAAGTGACATCCCATTCTTAATCCATAGGGTTTAATATGACGTCGGCCCACCCTTTGCAGCTATAACAGCTTCAACTCTTCTGGGAAGACTTTCCACAAGGTTTATGAGTGTGTTTATGGGAATTTTTGACCATTCTTCCAGAAGCGCATTTGTGAGTTCAGACACTGATGTTGGACGAGAAGGCCTGTCTCCCAGTCTTCGCTCTAATTCATCCCAAAGGTGCTCTGTCGAGTTGAGGTCAGGACTCTGTGCAGGCCAGTCAAGTTCTTCCACACCAAACTCGCTCATCCATGTCTTTATGGACCTTGTTTTGTGCACTGGTGCGCAGTCATTTTGGAACAGAAAGGGGCCATCCCCAAACCATTCCCACAAATTTGGGAGCATGGAATTGTCCAAAATCTCTTGGTATGCTGAAGCATTCAGATTTCCTTTCACTGGAACTAAGGGGCCAA